>NC_086330.1:379981959-380301637 GCF_032445375.1 Bacillus rossius redtenbacheri
AAGACATACATACTTTTGGAGGAGTTCAAGGTAGTGAGATGACTGAGGCAGAGTCCTGATACTACTGATGTCACTTGTAGCCTTGTGGCAGACAGAGGCAAGATATGTGGTACTGTCTACTAGGCACTGATTCCGAATGTCTACCAACAGGCCGTAATGGTGGAGGAAATCAGCACCGATGATTGGTTTGGTAACATCGGCCACCACAAAACGCCAGACAAAATCACGCCTGAGTCCTAAGTTTAAAGTTAGGGTGAGGAAGCCATAAGTCGAAAAATTTGAGCCATTGGCTGCGAACAAGACATAATTAGACTTGGGCCGCCTTCCAGGCAGTCTAGCGCAAGGAAACACACAAATGTCAGCACCCGTGTCAACCAAAAACTGTACCTTTGTGTCCTTGTCCGAGATGAAGAGGCGGCTGCCTGAAGTCGGGGTTGGATCACTGGCCACCATCAGCGAGTCCCCTTCATGTTTCCCGAGCTGTATTCGCAGGGCTGAACACACTTTCGCGCCCCATCGCCAAAGCAACGATGGTATCAGCAGATCCCCTGCAAGCTCCTGATGCGGGAACATTTCTGGCGTGATGTAGATGGGGAGCGGTCGCGGCGACTGTCGTGCTGGCCAAGACGAGTAGGGGATGCTACAGCTGCGATCTCCTGTCGCAGTGTCGTGGCCATCTCTCCTATTTTGGCAGTCATGAGAGGATTGACATTTTCTCGAACATGGATTCCAGTGAGACTGCTTCTGCCATCTGTGGTCTCGGATTTGTATCCGCGATGGCGTCTGCAAGCTCGGCTAATGAGTCTAACGAAGAATTTGTCTGTGTCGCCAAGATCGCTTGCGTTGATGGTGGTAAACGACCCAGCCACAATGACTTCAGAAGGTCATCTGGAACAACTGTTCCTGCCAAACTGCGGAGGTGCCGTAGAAACTGCGAAGGCCTTCGGTCACCGACTACCTTGTGTTCCAGTAGTTGTTTCGTCTTCCGTTCCTGTGACGCACTTAACCTCTCTATAAGTTCTGATTTGAGTCGGCCATACTTGTCCTCAGTCGGGGGATGGACAAGTATATCGCGCACTTCGATCGCGTATTTACAGTCCAAATGACCTGCCATATAGTTGAATTTGGTTTCGTCGGATTTGACACCTGCTAGGGCAAAATGGTAATCCACTTAAACGAACCACATTTCCGGGTTTGGAGCCCAGAAGAGTGGAATGCGTACTGCAACACGCTCGATGGAGACGGTTGATGATGGGGGTTCAGCCATAACCGCGGAAGTGTTATAGAGTGATAATGACACTAAAAAAAAGAGGTGCGATTAGGTGCTGGAGCACGATGCAACAGCTTGGACTGTGTCGCCGAACATCAACATGACTCCTACTTGCATGTCACAACGAGTCTCGGAAGTCCGAAGTTTGTGCTGGAAGTGTCACAGAACTCGTTCATTTCCGATACTTCCGCGGCAGTGCGGATGTCGAGCGGCGCGGGTGATGTGCGGCGTGGATGACATGCGGCGCGGACGACACGCGGCGCGGATGACTTGCGGCGCGGGTGATGTACGACGCGTATGACGTGCGTCGCGGGTGACGTGCAACGCGGATGACGTGCAACGCGGATGACGGACGGCGCGAGCGATGTGTCTTGCGGGCGACGTGCGACGCGCGTAACGTGCGGTGCGACAGGTTGCTTATATTACGCAAAACATGAATATCGCGTGACACTTATTTCGGAACGCATTCTAGCCTTGCCCCTATCACGTTTGGGTCACCACTGTAGCCGCGAGGCTACTGATTTTTCGGGAGGGGCAGGTAGGTCATACTAAAATAAACAGATAGGTCTACTGATGCACGCTATTTATTTGCGCCGTAGAGTGCGCTAGAAAATTTACATCTGTGTACAGTGCACAACAGCCTACTCGTGCTAAGAGACAGACTGGAACTGTCTCTCCTTTCCTCCTCGCCAGCCTGCTAGCCCAAATAGAGGAGAGGTGATAATCCCTTTGGCATCCCGGCTAACGGGACGCCTGGAGGGTGCGCTGCATTCTGGCCCAGGGGTGTACAAACACCGACGGGACAGCCGGTGCTGATAGCCGCATGGTTGGCGTGGTGCGGTAGATTTCTTCGCGATGTACCGCCACAAAGTAAAAAAATTGCTAATATCAACAGGATATAAACATCACATAATATTCCAAAACAGGAATATGGTCAACAAACAAAGAAAAAACAAAGTAAAATGGACCAAGAGAACGAAAAAAAACCCACAAATGATGACAGCACAAAAATATTGAACCCAAAAAAATTTAGCACCACAGTTGGAACAGAAATATTCGAGTAAATTATAGAAAATTGGTACGTTTGTATTACAGGGTACCAGTACATGCAATAAACCGTTCCCCAAATAGCTTTCCAGTATTAACTACGCACATTAAATAACCGTAATAAAAAAAACCGAAGACGAATTGATGAACATTCGCTTCTCTTCTACGTGGTTTTAAAAAAATTACACTTGAACGAAACATCAACTAAAATATAAAATTTTTGCGCCAATTTCCGTAAGAAAAAAAATCAGTATTCTCTTGAAAAACGTATTTCACGTTTGCGAGAATAACCATAGCCATGTTTTATTCAAAGTTACATTGTAGTATTACAAACAATTTTTTTTGCAACTTGTTTCCAAAGGCATCTTTTGTAAGAGTACAGAAGTTTTTGACGTGAATACGTCTTTAAAATTGCTTCCATAGTGGGAGGCAATTTAAAAAAAAAACGAATGATAACAAATTCGGGGGATACAGTTTGGTGTTGCAGCTAAATATCTATAATCTCATTCCAAAAATTTAATTACACCACTGGATAGCTAAAGGATCGAATAATTCGTTACGCTAAGTGAGGACTGTGACGCATCGAACGCGATGGAGGGGGAAGCGCCGCCATTTTGAGGTCATTTGTTTGCGTTTCAAGATTTCCATTTAGTATAACTTTTGACTCGGAGAAACTACGACATTCATTTGAATTTCAATCGTCAGCACTCGTCAAAATCTATTGATTTCATGTATACAACATTAGTGTAAAATAGTTACAGTGAATATATAGGATGTCAAAAAAACCATGGTTATAACATACATGAAATAGGGTATTTTATATTTTGTATATAGTGAAAAAAATTGAAGTATCCCGAGAACCAGTAGACAGGCAAGGCTGCTACTTCTGCCACTCTAGCAAACTAAAAAAGAAGGCGGCCTCTAGTAGACGAAAACTAGATGGCAGCCTCCATAGACGAAAAGCAATATGGCGGCCTCCAGCACACGAAAACAAGATGGCAGACGTGACGTCATACTAGCTGGTGATATATACATTGGCATTAGTGGTGTTAGGTCAGTCTGTCAGTGGCTTCCCTGGAGGAAGGGTCTTTCAAAAATTTTATTTTGTCGCTCGAACTAAAGAATTAATGACTAAGTATGTTATATAGGTAATTAAAAATTTATTAAAAATTAAATAATTTTCTTATATAATTTTAAATTTATTCTAAATTTTTTTTGGATAATAATTACGTGACGTTATGATCCAAGTTGGAAGAATGTTTTTTTATTCAACGATTTTATTAATTAATTTTGTTAAATTTTCTTTAAAAACCTCGATCGCCGGTATATAACGTCTTCTCTCAGGGTACCTATCAAACTTATCTCGAGCCACAGAAATCTGGGCGAGACCCCGATCGCCGCGACATGACAATTGGGGGGGGGGGGGGGGGGGGGCTGGCTCTGGGTCTTAAAATTATACAAAACTGCTTGGCGGAGCCAAAAACTCCCGCCTGATTCACAGTCGGGCTGCCTCTAACACGTACACCACAAACGTAAAAAAAAAATAATTTTTTTTTCAAGGTTCCATACCCCATGAACAGGTCCATGCATATTTCGCGAAAAGAAACAAAGGCTAGCTGAACGCTAAAACACTGCAGCATAGTCCGTATACCGTGATCGGGTGAGTTTCATTTCGATTGTTACAACACCAATCACAGTGATCCAGTGCGGAAGCAAACTCATCCCGAGTGGCTCGGTAAAACAAGGCATCGATAGGGACCGGAAAAATTTCGTGGTTTCAATGGCCTTCAGGATGGACCGCACATTCCCCTGTACACTCGGGAAAATAACGCCCAGTTCATTGGCTACTGACTTGCGAGTCGTCTCAGCTGGTTTGTCTGTGATTCGATCCTTCTTTGGTTGAGGGTTTATATTTGGTTCAGATTCGTACAGATGAACAAGCAATATCAAAATCATATTATATATATATATATATTTTTTTACTTCTAGCCTATCGCCGAATGAATCCGCGAATATTTCCGGTCTCTAGGCATCGACTTCTCCCGCAGACGGCCGCCGATCACAAGGAAGAAACTGTTGGCGCGGGTACATCTTGTTGCAGTCTAATATGTGTCCAGATATTTTCGCGACAGATGCCTGCCCCTACGGCCATGAAATATTAGCTGCCACGTGCGCGCACGTGTTCGCGTGCAACTTACGGCCGTGTCCGCGACACAGCCACGCCCCTGTGCGGTGCAGAGCCGTCGCACGGCAAGGACCCGGGTGACCGCCTCTAGCGGTCGTCACGGGCGACGTGAACGGCTGTCCCCGGACCTCTTCATCGGCCGGGGACCCGCGGCTCCATGATCCCCGCGCGCCTGGAGGAACACACCTCCTGGGGCCAGCCGCGGGAACAAGGAATAAATAAATATTCCCTCGGGATCTCGCGGGGTTACCCGAAGGAAGGGTAGGTAGGGAGGGACAAAGGGAGAAGAAGAAAGCCCCCCTAAATTCTGCGGCTCCCGCTAAGGAAATCCTCTTCATCCTTCCACCCCCTCCCCCCCCCCACTCCAGCAGTGTCCCGCCTCGAGAAGGCGGGATATAAACCTCATCAGTTCCGGCGCGGCTCTCTCCGGAGGAACTAGGCTCCACGCTCCACGCTCCACGCTCTGGAGAGGCGTCGAGGCGCGGCGGAGGAGGGGAGAGCGTGTTTTATTTGATTTTGTTTTAGTTACACGTCGACAGTTATGTCGTTACACGTTATGAAGAGGATGATGTGATGAACGCCGCCGCCGGCTGCACGAACGAAAAAGGATGACTCATTGTCCAGTTACGCTCATTGTCCCATTACGCACATTGTCCCGTTACGCTAATTGTACGCTTGCGTCGCATCTATCTCTCTTCCACTCGATTGGAACGACCATCGATTTGACTTTTTCGAGGCACATTCAACTTGAAACACTCCCATTCCTTTCCTACTTTTCCTATCATCGTCCTATCCTTAACAGAATAACACAGATTGCAAGAAGTTAAATAGCAAACATGTATAAAAGTTATAGTTAAAATAATTTCTTCGTTAAAGTAATAAACATATTTGAATTAATGAGTGCCAATAAAAGCAAATTTATGAATTAAATTGTAGATTTAATTTCACTCCTTCTTTGTATCCATACAAAATCTTGACAATTCAATAAAAATTATACAATTTTATTCATAAAGGTATGCAATCATTTCATCAATGTTTTTTTTACGTTGTCACGTTAAACTATCGCCGGTAAACCGACTTTACAGATAACCATTTTATTTGAAAATAATCCACATAAATCAGCGCAACACCACCGAAAATAAACTAATCAGTACAATATATATTTATTATTATTATATCTTCAAACGAGCAATTCTTATGTGTGTGTGTGTGCATATATATATATATATATATATATATATATATATATAATCTGAATCTCGGAAACGGCTCCAACGATTTTCATGAAATTTAGCATGCAGGGGGTTTCGGGGGCGATAAATCGATCTAGCTAGGATTAATTTTTTTTATAAAATGTCGTTATATCCGTGTTTTCAATAATCAACTTTAACGATAATCAACTTAAACATATATGACTCTTCCTGACATCTATTTGCGAGTAATAATACCATTTTTTTTAATTGGGAGCAACTAACTGCTTTAATATCTTTAAACGAGCAATTCTTGTGTGTGTGTGTGTGTGTGTGTCTATATATATATATATATATATAGAGAGAGAGAGAGAGAAAATGGAACAGAAATATTCGTTTATAATTACATATATTTGTAAATTTGTGAATTTAAACGAAAACAAACTAAAAACACTTAGTTTTAGTAAGGTTATTGTGCTGACCCAGTACCTCCAACAGTTAGAGTTACTTATAAACCGTTTCCTGTTTAGCTTTCCAGTATTAACTGCGCACATGATAAAACAAAATAAAGTCAAATTGTTGAATATTTTATTATCTTTTCCTTGGTTTAAAAAATATATTAAGCTTGAATGAAACACCAATTAAGATATAAAATAATGCTCCAATTCTCGTAAGATATACTCAGTAATATCTCGAAAAAACGTATTCCAAACTAAAGCTAAATAATTGAAAAATCAAGTTGCAGGGACTTATTTCTCCATTACCACCTAGATAGGGGTATATATGCAAATACATCCGTAGCAATGTGTTGTATAAAGTCACAATATCTTTCTTGTAGTATTAATAACTATTTCTTTGCAACTGGTTTCCAAAGGAACCTTTTGTAAAAGTACAGAAAATTACTTTCTTTGTAATGGAACACTTTATCGTATTATTTTCTGTCGCTTTTTTATTTTACTGGTTCTTGCGCTGTGTGTGATGCGGGCACACAAAACGAATACAATGCAGGGAAATAGTTTTCGGGAGGAATCTGAAAACGCTTATAGAGTCACCTCAGCATTTTCATATAAGTGCTTTCGGCAAACCGAGGAATACCGAAGCAAGTGGCGATCTTTTGGAAGCGGCGACCACCCCCCTACCCCCTCCTTTTACGCTCCCCCTTCTCACTTAAGAACTAAAAAATAAAGAGTGATAACAAAAACCAATCTACTCCAAGCCGCACATGAACATCAGACAGCTTAATTTTTTTTGTAAACGAATATTATTTTACATATTTTTAGTATTAGTGTTGACTTTAACTTCTGTTGGCATATGATTTGAATGTTTCTTTCAATGGGAAAGTTTTATTAAGATTTTATTTTGGACATACGCCCTTGCTGATTGGTAGAGACCTGAAAAATTCGCGGTTTCGATGGCCTTCAGGATAGACTCCACATACCCCTGTACACTCGGGCAAATAACGCAAGTTCATTGGCTGCCGACTTGTAAGTCGTCTCAGCTGGTTTGTCTGTGATTCGATCCTTCTTTGTTTGAGGGTTTATAATTGGTTGAGATTCATACAGATGAACAGTAAGCCAATAGCAAATTTATCTAAGAGGTATATGTGTTTGAATTCTAGCCTATCACCGAATGAATCCGCGAATTTTGCAGTTCTCTACTGATTGGACTTTATTTTCATAAGAAAACTCAGTAACAGACAAAAAAAAAGATAAATAAGCGAACACACAATCGGGCCATGTCAAAATTTTTTTTTTTTTAGACAGCACAGAAAATTCTGTGGAAGGAATAAGTAAAAAACATATATATTACAGTACAGACGGACACAGTAACAACAAGACCAGTAAAAAAAAGACAAAAAAAGACGTTTGACAACATTTAGGTTCTATCTGCGGTTGTGTTGTTCAAGGCAATTTTTAATTTTCTGTGCTGTCTATGTTTAAATATTTTTTTTCATATAGCCTGATTTTGGTTTGTTTTCTGTGTTTGAATTTTTTTGTCTGTTATTAAGGTTTCTTATGACATACAGCGCAATCAGCAATGGCATATGTTTCAAAACAAGATTTTAAATTCTGATTACATGACATTAGAAATGTGGCCATTATTTTTTCCAAAATTTCCGAGTTCCATTTAAATGGAAGGTAAAACCCTACAGTCAACCCACTACTCTTTCTTACAATTAGAAACATTAACAACCACTGTTCTCTGATGGGTTGTGTGTGGTGGGATTAGAAAACAAGTCTACAGCTGACCGAGTGATCCGGAAATATTGCAACGATGCCGGCTAGAGGTCTCAGTCTGGCGAATAAGAGCAGTTCACGCCAGGGTGCTGTCACAACTTAGAAACACACAACTTATAATTCACAAGGTAGAATCTTCTAAGTTATGTATGTTCTAAGTTGTGTGTTTCTAAGTTATGATAGTTCTAAGTTATTTGGTTCGGCGTTGTGTGTTTCTAAGTTGTGAGTCCCTAATTTTTGTTATAGTTCTAAGTTATGACTTTCTACGTTACGACGTTTCAAAGTTGTGTGGTTCTGCGTTGCGTATTTCTAAGTTACGTGTTTCAAAGTTATGACTCTCTAAGTTACGACGTTTCTAAGTTGTGTGGTTCTGCGTTGTGTGTTTGTAAGTTACGTGTTTCAATGTTATGGCAGTTCTAAGTTGTGTGTTTCTAAGTTGTGATAGTTCTAAGTTATGACTTTCTATGTTACGTTTCTAAGTTGTGTAATTCTGCGTTGTGTGTTTCTAAGTTACGTGTTTCTAAGTTATGTGTGTTTCCCGTTCACGCCGAGGGTTCTGGCGCAGTGTCGCCTCTGAGCTGGAGCGGTCTTCGAGAGGGGAAGCCTTCTTTTCACAGACGAGAGAGCCAAACGCCCGATCGCGCATCTTCGGTTTTTTTTGTTCATTGTAAAAAGTTAGGTTAGCTACATTATAAATACTTTAAAACATTGTGGACGGTTTATTTGTTTAGGATAGCTACATTAAAGACACTGTGAAACCATTTAAACAATTTCCTAGCCCTGGATAGCTACATATTAAAAAGTTATTTGCTAAGCAACCATAAAATGATTTTACAGTATTTTTAATGTAGCTATACTTACCTAATATAACCAACCATCCACAATGTTTTAAAGTATTTATAATGTAGCTAACCTATCCTAATCGACAGCAAATTTAATGCCACACCGGTTTATACAATGAGATAGAACGGAAAAAAAGCGAGCATGAACTTCGGGGAACTTCGGGTGTGGCTCTCTCGTCTGTGAAAAGAAGGCTTCCCCTTGGAGAGCTGACCGTTACAGCACAGGCGGAGAAGTGAAGATAAGGGTGTAGTGCTAGGCCCGTGAGTGCTTTCAACAATATCTGCTGGGAGTTTCATTACTAAAAAAAAATAAGTTTTGAAAACATGCGTTTTACCCATTTTTACTGTGTCGAAAATAAGCTTTAAAACGAAAAACACGCAAACAGAACACGTTATACGTGCCCAGAATATTCTTGAACGCTAATCTTAAACAGTCGCAACTGTGATATCTTGATCGGTTTTCAAATCGCGCGCCCTTAAGGCAAGATAACACTGTGTCATCAGTGGGAAGCTTCTGTCTCTACAAAATTATCTGTTGAAATTCACATGTTTCAGGTGAAGCTGTTTTTGGCAGGCTTTCAAAACAAATATTTTACTTATTGAAGCAATTTCCTGTATTTAATTTTCACGCACATGAACTATTTATTATATGCATACTTAATAAACGGTTTATTTATAAAAAAAGTAGCTATTTATTTACTAATGATGCGTTTATTGCAATTAAAAAAGGGGGGTTGTCTCTAAAGTCGGTTTGCGGACGATAATTTTACGTGATAGCGTCATAAGAAAGTATTGATGAATAATTGCATACTTTTTAATTTTCAAATATTATTTACAGTTTTTTTTACAAATTAAATTTAAATAACTTGTTTAAATATAATCACGAACAATTAGTTTAAAAGCCCGCCTTAACCTGTTTGATATTGTAGAAGATTTTCTCGCACGGTGGTTTGGCCGGTTCTTGCACGCTCGGCTCAGGCGGAACGTGACAATTTTTTCGTGCGTGCAGAGCCGGCGTTCGTCGATTTATAAAGACGTTATCGCGTAAAAAAAATGACAAAGCCGGTTTAAATTATTGCCAAAAATTTGTCGAATTTTTTTTTACAGCCACTACGAAAGGGGAAGTGGGAAAAAAAAAACTGCGAACATTCAATGGCAGTGTGAGTCCGCTGAGCACTGGTGCTTTATTGTGCTCGATCTACTCTCGTATGCTCTCGCTCAGTTGTCTCTGCTGGCCCGAAGTGGAGACGACAAGGAAGACTTTCTTTTGTTTTATGTTCCCGTCCCGTCTCTTGGGAAGAGCTGTCTCCGGGCAAACCCTTCCACCCCTCCCCCCACAACCCCGCAGCAGAAGGGCACAACTGCTCGGCTACTTGACCCCTGACCTGGAGCGCGTGCGAACCCCTCCTCCCCCCCCTGCTCCAACTTCAGGTGGAGGAGGTGTCTAGTGCCTAGCACTGCGCAGAACTTCTCTCGCGTAGGTATACACAGGGGAAAAATAAATCTTCTCTACTTTTACTTTGGAAACCAGTTTGTAATACCTAGAGACCGGAAAAAATTCGCGAATTCATTTCGCGATAGGCTAAAATACAAATAGTTATACCTCAGTTCTGCCTCTGCCATTGGCTCACAACTCACCTGGATGACTCTGAGGGGAAGCCTTCTTTGCACAGACGAGAGAGCCAAACTCCCGATCGTGCATCTTCTGTTTTTTTTTTGTTCATTGTAAATAAATATGGCGGTGTTGATAAAAGGATACTAATGGTCAATTAGGTTAGGTTAGCTACATTATAAATACTTTAAAACATTGTGGACGGTTGATTTGGTTGGGATAGTTACATTAAAGACACGGAAAAAAGGCGTGAACTTCGGGGAACTTCGGGTTTTGGTTCTCTCGTCTGTGAAAAGATGGCTTCCCGACTCTGAGCCAATGAGAAACGCCCAACCAAAGCTTTATAGAATCACAGGCTGCTACTTTGGGACGTCTCACAAGTCAGCAGCCAATGATTGGGTGGCATTTGACCGAGTGTACGTAGAACTGTGGAGTTCATCCTACAGGTCATTGAACCCGCGAATTTTTCCTGTCCCTAGTAATACCACAAGAAAGATATTGCAATAATGTTCGCAGGCTTTCACGGACCTTGTCTGAAGTAGCTTGGCTACTGGGTTGTAGCCGACGTCCTTGGCGAATAATTACACCGACGTTTCGGTAGACATTGCAGTCGCCATCGTCAGGGAGCAGTTACCTACAGTAGATATAACTGCTCCCTGGTGATGGCGACTGCAATGTCGACCGAAACGTCGGTGTAATTATTCGCCTGGGACGCGGCTACAACCCAGAAGCCAAGCTACTTCAGACAAGGTCCGTGAAAGCCTGCGAACTTTATCGGACACGTGTTGGGAGGTGTTGGAAGCGAAGGTCTGACAGCGTGACGGAGCCTTGTGACGTCAGCTCCATCGACGGGTTCATAAGGGAAGCCTTCATTTCACAGACGAGAGAGCCACACCCGAAGTTCCCCCAAGTTCATGCTCGCTTTTATTTTTTCCGTTCTATCTCATTGTACAAACCGGCGTGGCATTAAATTTGGCGGTCGATTAGGATAGGTTAGCTATATTATAAATACTTTAAAACATTGTGGATGGTTGGTTATATTAGGTAAGTATAGCTACATTAAAAATACTGTAAAATCATTTTGTGGTTGCCTAGCAAATAACTTTTTAATATGTAGCTATCCAGCGCTAGGAACCCGTTTACATCTTTTCACAGTATCTTTAATGTAGCTATCCTAACCAAATCAACCGTCCACAGTGTTTTAAAGTAATTATAATGTAGCTAACCTAAACTAATTAACCATTAGTTATCATAAGTTACAATGAACAAAAAAAAACCGAAGATGCACGATCGGACGTTTGGCTCTCTCGTCTGTGAAAAGAAGGCTTCCCGTGTTCACAACGCGGGGGTAACTATGGCGAAGAGGCGGCACTTACAGCAGCTCGCAGCACCCTCCAGAGTTACAGACCATCTGCGCCTGGTGAAGGGAGGTTAAGGGTTGAAACCACCCCCTGCGAATAACACCGCAACCTCCCGCACTTGAATGTCCGGGACTGGCATGGAGCGCCGATTTCACGCATGCCTTCCTTCTACGGGGGTTCAATAAGAAGAAAAAAAAGAAGGTAGAACTCAGAAACTGCGCCGTGGCGCGCGGAACTCGACGGCTCGTGACCGGAAGTTAAAGTTTGGCAGTTAAACACCCCCCCCCCCCCCCTTCTCAAAGCCCCCCTGGGTTCGAAACAACAACACTCACTTGTGTCACGTGATGCAGTGGCCGGCACACACTCCTTCAGCCCAGGCAACGCAGCTTAGAGTCCAATTGGAGGATGAACACTGTTATTTACGTTATTTTTAAATTCTGTCCCACAACTGCTTAGTTTCAAAGCATTATTTGATAAACTTCGAAAAATTTGTTGTTTAGCGGACCTGAAGTAAATGTTATTAACAAAATATTTTTTTGACGTGATAACGTCTTATAAATCGATGAACGCTTGCTGCACGTACGAAAAATATTGTCACGGCCGCCTGAGCCGAGCGTGCAAGAACCGGCCAAACCACCGTGCGAGAAAATCTTCTATAATATCAAACAGGTTAAGACGAGCTTTTTAACTAATGCGGTTCGTGATTATATTTAAACAAATTATAAAAATTAAATTTGCAAAAAACTGTAAATAATGTTTGAAAATTAAAAAAGCATGCAATTTTATCAATGTTTTTTATGACGTTATCACGTAAAATTATCATCCATAAACCGACTTTACAGACAACTCCCTATTTTTTTTTGAAAATATGGAACTGAAATATTCATGCTAATTTACACATTTTTCTAAATGTGTGAATTTACATTAAATAAATTGTATCACTACAAAATAGTGTAAGCAGTAATACTGGTTTCAGATCCCTACCCGTTCCCTGAATAGCTTCCCAGTATTAACTGCGCACATTTATAAGAATAATTAAACAAACAAAATAAAGTCAAATGATTAAATGTTCGATTATCTTTTCCATGGTTTAAAAATGTATGCTTGAATTACACAGCTATTAAAATATAAAATAATGTGCAAATTTTTGTAAGAAATTATTATCTCAAAAAACTTAATTTATAATGTATGCGAAAATAACCACAGCCATGTGTTGCGCAAACTTACAGTATTGTTCTTGTAGTACTACAAGCTATTTTTTGGCAGCTGGTTCCCAAAGGAATATTTGGTAAATAGTGCATAGTTTTTTTTCTGTGCATAAAACATTTCGTTGCTTTTTTTTGTCGTTGACATAAATAAAAATACTGACATTTTAATTTAAAGGGGGGGGGGTTTGTCTTTAAAGTCGGTTTACGGATGATAATTTTACGTGATAATATAATAAAACATTGATGAAAAACTGCATACTTTTTAATTTTCAAATATTATTTACAGTTTTTGCAAATTTTAATTTAAATAATTTGTTTAAATATAATCACGACAAATTAGTTAAAAAACCAGCCTTAACCTGTTTGAAATTATATAAGATTTTCTCGCACGGTGGTTGGCCGGTTCTTGCACGCTCGGCTCAGGCGGCACGTGACAATTTTTCGTGCGTGCAGCCGGCGTTCATCGATTTATAGAACGTTATCACGTCAAAAATTACAGTGTGGTGAGAAGGAAACAAATGACTCTTGATTCAGGAAAAAGGCTTAATGCCATTGAATTTTTAAACGATCAAGATTCAAAGAGTATGGGAATGCATACTACGCGCTGAAGTGCTGTTCCAAGTTTTGTTTTTTTCCGCCGGTGTAATCACTTTCCTCTCTTGGGAGGGGGAGCTGAATTGTTGCCCCTCGGAAGGGCAGCCCTTCAGGTTTGTTCTGGCAATGGTTTGTTTGTACAGCGACTGGAAGGGCGGCCAATCCAATTTCTGAAAACATGTTTCTTTAAGTGTTTAAATAATCCTGAAAACTTGCCCCTTGGAAGGGCAGCCCATCAGGATTTTTCTGACAGTAGTGTTTTTGAAAGGTTATCTGAATTGTTGCCCCTTGGAAGGGCAGCCCATCAGGATTTTTCTGACAGAAGTGTTTTTGAAAGGTTGTCTGAATTGTTACCCCTTGGATGGACAGCCCTTTAGGATTTTTCTGACAGTAGTGTTTTTGAAAGGTTGTTTGAATTGTTGCCCATTGGATGGACAGCCTATCAGGATTTTTCTGACAGAAATGTTTTTGAAAGGTTGTCTGAACTGTTACCCCTTGGAAGGGCAGCCCATCAGGAATTTTTCTGACAGAAGTGTTTTTGAAAGGTTGTCTGAATTGTTGCCCCTTGGATGGGCAGCCCTTCAGGATTTTTTTGACAGTGGTTAGTTTAGGTTAGGTAAGGTTAGGTTAGATTAGGTTAGGTCACTTTACAAACTAACCACTGTCAGAAAAATATTGAAGGGCTGCCCATCCAAGGGGCAACAATTCAGACAACCTTTCAAAAACACCACTTTCAGAAAAATCCTGAAGGGCTGTCCTTCCAAGGGGCAGCATTTCAGTCGCCCCTCACGGGAGCACGCAATCACAAGCTGAACCAATAGGCGTGTAGGTGCGACACCCCGTGTAGCAGCCTCGCACGCGCCAGGGGGTTCTTTTAATAATGTCGCAGCACGGGGGCGAAAAATAAAAGTCTGCGAACAATGTAGGAGCGGGGTTGATAAGGGGAAAGGGGTTAAACACAGCTCACCTTTGTACCTCGCCATCACTTCGCGCCGCATGCTATAAAGACCTCGGTAGCAAAGCGGCGCATGAACCACTCCAAACCCAAAGTGAGGTGAAAAAAAATATCGTAAGCACAAACGTAATGGATTATCGGTTTTTTCTTTCGTATATTATCTTTCCATCTTTTAATTGCCTGTGCACGGTGGGTTTCAATTGGCGGCGGCTCTCTGTAATTCGCGTTTTTGGCAATTTTGTGAGCTTCCAACTGGAAATTATTCGATGGTCTCTTGTTATCGTCTCGCGCTTTCGCTCAGCAAGCAACAGCAACAGTTAAATAAAAGCGGAGAAAAAGAAACAAAAATTGAAGATTTTAATTTTATAATAAATATTCAATTTTTTTGTGAGTAAATGCTCAATATGCTAGACTGATCTTAATGAAGTCATTGATTTTAAAACAAATTAGAAATAATGTGACTAAAAACACATTTGTATATATTATGAACCGATTAATCAATTAGGGCTTGATCAGGAAACAATCGGTAATTATAAGATCAAATCTGAAAACCACGACTTAAAATACATTGATGAAATGATTGCATACTTTTATGAATACAATTGAATAATTTTTATTAAATTATCACTATTTTGTATGAATACAAAGAAGGAGCGAAATGAATTCTACAATTTAATTGAAACATGTACTTTTATTTAAACTCATTAATTCAAATATGTTTATTACTTTAACGAAGACATTATTTTAACTATAACTCTTAAACATGTTTGCTATTTAACTTCTTCCAATCTGTGTTATTCTGTTAAGGATAGGACGATGATAGGAAAAGTAGGAAACGAATGGGAGTGTTTCAAGTTTAATGTGCCTCGAAAAAGTCAAATCGATGGTTGTTCCAATCGAGTGGAAGAAAGATAGATGCGATGCAAGCGAACAATGAGCGTAACGGGATACAGCGTAACAGGACAATGTGCGTAATGGAACACTTTTTCGTGCGTGCAGCCGGCGTTCATCGATTTACTAGATGTTGTCACGTCAAAAAAGGAAAGAATATTCATCTACCTTATGACATTAATCATTCAAACAGAACGACGTAAGGGAAGATAATGGTCATACATATGGAAAGATAATGGTCATGTATGTGGGAAGATAATGGACAAACATATTATCATTCACGCACAGAATTATAAAAATCATATAACACACAGAATCATACATTTAAGATACCTAACTCACCGATGATGTGCAGGAAAATGGCTCACCCAACACCAAAATGTCAACATATTATCTTTGCCCCACGGACTCTGCAGCAATGCTAGGAGGAAGAGGTTAGCAAAGAGCAATGAGCGTAACGGGACACAGCGAAACGGGACAATGTGCGTAACGGGACACGTTTTCGTGCGTGCAGCCGGCGTGTATCGATTTATTTGACGTTGTCACGTCTAAAAATCTGGATCCCTGGAGCATTTATTCTCAATATGTATTTTCTAAAGGGGTCCACCAAATGCCTGTTCAGTTTGTCTAACCCTCTAAAAACTTCAGAATAATTCTGACTCATTCTGTAGTAAGTAGATTGAAGCTCCAGAGAATAAACCCTGAATGAAGTAATATTAGGCTGAATAAACATACCACTGACATAAAAATACTGACAGAATCACACGTATGACGTAGTTTCTATTGAATTCATTTGATACGTATAATTAATTATCTTTCTTTTAAAAATTGTAGTTTCAATATCAATATCAAATCCCACAAAAAATTCAATACCATCAATAGATTTAAGATACATACTACTAATATTCTGATTCTAAAATTATGGCATAAAATCCCTAATATTATAAATAATTCTAAAAATTATAAATTAAAATATTATTATATAATTATATTATATTATTTTTTATATTTATTTGTGAAAACAGACGATATTTAAAGTTCATAAATTCTTTAGTACAGAAAAAGTTAGTTTTTTTAAATGTTATCTTCGAAATAATAGAGTTTGTATAATTTTTCGCATGTTTGGACGAATCTGTATCTAGTAAAAATATTTACATCTCGCAAAAATACGTTGATTTATTGTAAAAATTATAACTAGTATCTAAAGAAACGTACAACAATCTTTATTTTATCATATTTACTGTCTAGGCGTCTAGAGCTACTAAAAAGTAGTTTCTAAAACATATTTCTGTATACTTCAGCTTTCGGGACATGGCATTTGGGAGGAGTAATTTTGTTAATATAATAGAAGTCGCATGGAACTGTGATGACATCTGTGGCGGATGGCGCAAACAAAACTTCACACAGACAAAGGGAAACTATATTGTTATTATCTTTGAAAGATTTGTGCAATGGGAGTGCATGACTTGATGTAAGCTTTTGGACATAAGCCATTTCTTTGCAAATGTGTGTCTGTAGAAGAAAACTACAAAAAACACAAATGACAAAAACACAAACTAAGCAAAAAATTGCTGTTGTCAGGATATAAACACCACACAATACTCCACAACAGGAATATGGTCAACAAACAAAGAAAAACAAAGAAAAATGGACTAACAGAACGAAAAAACCCCCCACAAATGATAACAGCACAAAAATACCGAACCCAAAAAATTCAGCACAACAGTTGAAACGAGACAAAAACACAGCAAAACGAAAAGACGAAACAAACACAATAGTTTTCCAAAAACAGAAGAGAACCAAAAAAAAAAAACCCACAAATGATGACAGCACAAAAATATTGAACCCAAAAAAATTCAGCACAACAGTCGAAACGAGACAAAAACGCGACAAAACGAAAATACGAAACAAACACAACAGTTTTCCAAAACAGAAACAAGCGACGTTTCGGGAACTGCTATCTGCTCCCGTCCTCAGGCAGAGACGCACATGGTACGAAAACACAGGTGCGACAGTCGCATGTCCAAAAGCTTACATCAAGTGAAACTATATTGTATTAACTATTTTATGAATTTCAACCAGATGGGCAGTATTTAAATAAAATTCCTTGTCAAAAATCATGTTCAAAGCCGAGGTTTACACTGCTTACTAAATCTATTTCGCTTTCATCATAGCCGTTTCATTATATAGCTTAAAATATCTGTATGCTAACAAAATGATTCAATAATCCAAATAGTTGTTCCGGCAGCGAATTCTAGCGGCGGGTGAGGAAACTACGCGTGATGCACATAAAAGCATGTACTTGAAAACACAATTTGCGTGTATTCATCAAGCTCGGTATCATTTTTTAATAATTCTACGTTGAATTTCGTGTGCGAGTTTCGTATTATAAGTAGAGACCGAAAAATTCGCGAATTCATTTCGCGATAGGCTAAAATACAAATAGTTATACCTCAGTGCTGCCGCTGCTATCGGCTCACAACTCACCTGGATGACTCTGGGCCAATGAGAAACACCCAACCAAAGCTTTATCGAATCACAGGCTGCTACGTTGGGACGTCTCACAAGACAACAGCCAATGCGTGGGTGTACGACCTAGTTCATCCTGGAGGTCATTGAACCCGCGAATTTTTCCGGTCCCTAATTATAAGAGTATTCGCAACACTTGAACACAAGAATTTTCTCGTTAACGTGGTTAAATGTTTCGCGCGAGAAGAAATTTCTACCAGAACTTTAGAGCAAAATATTATTTTATGAAATTTTTTAGTGTTAAATTTTGGTGGCACGTGTATGTCAAAAAATTGGACATAAAACTGCAATCGCGATGATTATAAGAAAAAGAACTACTTAATCCCACGGGTTGTCCAAAATACAACTGGTAGCCCGCGCAGAGATAAGGGATATATACATTTGGAAGAGGGCGATACAGTTAAAAGGGGAGGGAGAGTTCAGTGTACTACACGTACCAATATGGATGTCGTTTGTTTACAAATGTATCGGCTGTGCCTGTACTGGAGGTTAAATTGGAGATAAGTGTCAACTCATATGATTTCATTTGCATTATGAAGATTGGTTTTGGACTTTTAATGTATATACATACTAACCAGATATATTTATATCTAATTTTCTTCCAAACGACTCAACTACAGTTTTTAATAAAAGCAGGCTAGAACAGCTGAAACAGATATTAACAAATGACCGTCAAATTGGTATGTGAAGATCAGAAGAAGAAAATGAGGGGTAAAAACGACTTCACGTCTGACGGTTAATGCTCCGCCTGCATCCTTTCCTAATCTCGGGTCGAGCATCTGACATCGTCAGAGTAAGCGCCGCTTAAGGGGCCCGCCTCGTCAGAGGCGGGATGATAAAAGCGACGCTCGCTGGTGCTTCTAGCGCGGTGTCTCCTCTGGACTGGCGCGCAGTCTTCTCCCAGTGCACATGAGCGGTGACCGTAACATTATATGGCCGAGAAATGAAGATAAAGATGTAATGCAAGTCCATTAAGTGCTTTCAACAATCTCTACCGGTTGTTTTACGCCTAAACATTACTCTGAAAACATGCGTTTTAGCCATTTTTAACTCTTCTAAAAACACAGTTTAAAAACTTAATCCGAAATCAAAAGTACTTTCCGGCCCTCAGCGAAATTTTGAATGATTTCCGTAAGCAGACCCCACTCGGATATCTCGAGTAGTTTTGAAATCGCGTTTTTTTTCCCCCTGAAGCTGTGCGCACCGCGTGTGAGCCCGGGTAGGCGGGGGCCTTAACGGCAACACCAGCGACTGCGCAGGCGCCGGATCTTCGTTTCTCCGACAAATGTTATTATCGTTACCGCTCAAATCTCCTGGGAGAAGACTGCGCGCCAGTCCAGAGGAGACACCGCGCTAGAAGCACCAGCGAGCGTCGCGCTTATCATCCCGCCTCACTGACACACATACACCCCTGAGACTAGGCGGGCCGCTTATCACGCGATTATGTGAGGTCACGCTACTTTAAAACTTAAATATTAACAGTTCTTTAACTTTTAATAACCGAACTTTCGAAATAATGCAATGGTGCAACATCTGCTAGGTTCACATTAGAGATACTTTAAGTATTTGCATGACCTATAGTTAGGGACCGGAAAAATTCGCGGTTTCAATAGGTTTCAGGATAGGCTGCATATTCCCCTGTACACTTGTGCAAATAACGCCAGTTCATTGGCTGCTGACTTGTGAGTTGTCTCAGCTGGTTTGTCTGTGATTCGATCATTCTTTGGTTGAGGGTTTATAATTGGTTGAGATTCGTCCAGATGAACAGTAAACCAATAGCAAAATCATCTAAAAGGTATATGTATTTGACTTCTAGCCTATCGCCAAACGAACCCGCAAATTTTTCTGGTCTCTGTCTATAGTACTATTGAAAGCGAAATGTTTGATAATGACCACTGAACGTGTTTACGTTACATTACATACAACTAGCAAAAATATGTATATATTTTTAATGTTTCTAAAGATTTTATATCTAAACTTGATCGTCGTTTTTAAACATTACGATAGATACACAAGTCAGTGGTTAGTAAGAATTTTTCCGATCTAAAAGCACATTCACGAACTGCGAAATCCAATTAAACTCTCCTGTGAAAGCTTCAGCTCGAGTCTGTTCTTCGCGCACCAGACTGTACCAGGTGCCGCAGTAGTAATCCCTCTCCTGACTTTAACTCCCCGCTTACCCCCCTCACCCCTCCACATCCCATCAACCCTTTCCCCCGGCCGACCCGTGGCGTTATCAGGTCAGCGCAGCCCCTGACACTCGTGGCGGATGCAACCAGCCGTACTCCGAAGACTGGCTGGTTGCTCGTAGCGCAGGCGGCAGGCCTGTCGCTGGGGGCCAGCTACAGGACGTTTCAAACCCACCTCAACATTTTTACAACACTCATTCAAACAAAATGAGTGCGTGGCCAGACGTTCAACTTCACACTTTAATTATTCTCTTTGAACAATAAAACGAACCATTAAATTATTCACTTGATCGATAACGATAAAAAAATAAGTACACTTTAAACATATAAAAAATACACATAAATACTGTTGGCATTACCTTTGCGAATTTCCAAAATTTTAATTGAATTTAAAAGAGAAATCACTTCACAATTTTTAAACAAATGCAGCACTGTAGTGTTGCTTCACTAACGCTTGCCCGAAAGTAAAAATGGGGTGTGGCTTGTGTCATGAACACGGCCGTGTGTTGTACGTGAATATGTGTACTTAACAGGTAACATTTTCTATACAAAATATAAAATACGCTATTTCATGTATGTTATCATCCTGTTCGAACACTAAGAAGTCGCGCATAGGCCGACATATTTTAATTTTTATTTTAACACCATATATATTAACTGTAACTAATTTACACTAATGTTTTGTATATGAAATAGATATATTTTGACGAGAGCTGACGATTGAAACATAAACGATTCAAAAGTTACACTAAATGGAAAACTCTAAACGCAGCAAAATGACCTCAAAATGGCTGCGTTTTTTCCTCCACCGCGCGCGATGCGTGACAGTCCTCACTTAGCGTGACGAATTCTTTGATCCTTTAGCTATCCAGAGGTTTAATTAAATTTTTGGATGGAGATGATAGATATGTAGCTGCAACACCAAACTGTATCCCCCAGATTTTGTTATCATTCGTTTTTCGAATTGCCTCTCACTATGGAAGCCATTTTAAAGACGTATTCAAGTCAAAAGAGGGTGGATCACTATTCACCCTCCTTCACTCCGTCAACAATCGTCACAATCATCAGCGCTGCATCGTCGAGTTGGATGCATGTTCGAAGGTACGTCACTTTCGTTAAATGTGTCCAGTCAAGTCTGTAGTCAAAACTGAAGATTTAATGTTTCAGCACCGCTTGGTCTTGCATTTAGGGTAAAACGTTTTCCAGGATTCTTGAACCTATAGCAATCGTCAATCATGCTTAGTTAGTTGGTCAATATGCTTGTAATTTGTTATATCCATACTGTTGTTCTGGAAGTTAGGAGACTCTTCTATTGCCTGCTTGAAATAACTCAAAGTTGCTTGAAATATATGACAAGTATCGAAAAAAAAGGCCCTGTGGCTTGGATACGCTTGGCCTATATTCCTAACATTGGACATGTCCTGCTGGAAAGTTGTGACAAGTATCGAAAAATAAGCCCTCTTGGTACGGAGATGCTTAGCCTATGTGCTTGTATTTGGCAATCTAGTAGTCACAAGGATCACCGAATATGTCTTTTAGGTAGGCATTGTGATGGTAACATATCTATTTTAGACAGGCAGGCAGCTTGTTACGAGTTTTTTTTGCAGTATGGCTGTCGGAACGAACATGAAAACAAATCTTGCTAAAAAATTTAAGCTGTGTTCTCGCTTGGATTTTAACACCTGGGACTTCGGCATATTGAGCTTAAGAATCATGTGTGTTATACCAAAAGGAGGCTTGCTGTATATTTTCTATTTATAATTTTCGTGGCGGTGTCTTTTTGTGGCATGTGGCCTAGGTTCGACTCTAGTATATGTAAGTACTAACACCTTTTTTCGGTTCCAAGATATATATTTGTAGACTATATTTTAAATTCTTATTACGTTTTTGACGTGATAACGTCTTATAAATCGATGAACGCCGGCTGCACGCACGAAAAATTGTCACATTCCGCCTGAGCCGAGCATGCAAGAACCGGCCAACCACCGTGCGAGAAACTCTTCTATAATATCAAACAGGTTAAGGCGGGCCTTTTAACTAATTGTTCGTGATTATATTTAAACAAATAATTTAAATTAAATTTGCAAAAAACTGTAAATAATATTTGAAAATTGAAAAGTATGCAATTCTTCATCAATGTTTTCTTATGACGTTATCACGTAAAATTATCGTCCGTAAACCGACTTTACAGACAACCCCCTTTTTTTTAGGAAATTTCTAAGTTAAAATTTAAAGACTTTCAATTAGATGGTATAGGCCTCAGATGAGACCTCTGAATATAATGGCCCCCCTTGGAGGGAAAAATTGACTTTCTATGAGGAAAATTTGCCCTCTCTCCGAGGAAAATGGCCCCTCCCGCTTTTCTTTGTGTATTAAAAACTGGAAATTTCTTCTTAAAACGGATTTTTTTTCCTTTTATATAGAGTATAATTTAGTTGTCACTTTGAGATTTTTTTTAGTCTTTTTTTCAAGAATTTTGTGGAATTTTATTCCTAGAAATCCAAGATGGTGGTCGGTAAATAACCTGAAGCGTGTCCCAAAAGAAAACAAATCCTACTACTGCTTTTTTTATATCATCTCTAACCATCGTTACAATTCCCGTTGATGAAAGAGAATGAAAAGAAAGGGTATTTAAAGCAGTATTAAAATGGATGAAAACTCATTTGAGTGTTTGGTAGGCTAAGCTCCCAAAGAGCGAATGAGAGATGAGCTAAAAACGCCTTTTTTTTTAAGTCGATGCAGAGCTTTCTGGGGAAGGGGGGGGGGCTTTGTGGACGAACGGTAATACGTATGAAAACACTGATTGAACCTTCGCATCAGATTGGGTAACGTCACTCAACAAATCTTCGTTGGTAGTACCTCAGTTGTAGCAAGGGTAATTTTTCTCATTTTCCCACGAATGTTTAAAATATTTTCCATGTCTAACTTACGGTTGCCCTACCGAAATTATTTAGGACTATAATTCCTGATTCATCAAAGCGTCATTGGTTATAAATAAAAATTTAGTTGTATGAATAGATCTTTAATTTTTTTTACCCGTTTTTAATTTTTTCCCTCATTATTATGTGGCACATACAAGCATCAAATTGAGCATATTTTAGGCATTTAAAGTTCGTGTATTCCTGCCAGATATGACACTAGACTGCAATAAGTAGGGGCATGCAGATTTCGCGAAAAGATTTCGAGACTAAATGAAAGTTAAAACACTGTAGCATCGTCTGTGTTTCGTGATTGGGAGAGTTTCTCCCAGGTACATATTGATTGTTACAACACCAAACGTAGTGATTCAGTGCGGAAGCAAACGCGCCCCCTGAATGGCTCGGTAAGATAAGGCATCGACTTCAATTGCAGACGGCCGCCAATCACAGGGAAGAAACCACAGGTGCGGGTATACCTTGTTGCAGTCTGATAGGCGTTCAGATTTATTCTCGAAAAATGCCTGCCCCTAATGATCAGTCTACGAGCAAAGCATCACGCGGCCTATGAAGAAACCTTCAGACACCACACCGACCCCCCCTTCCCCCCACATCACCCGGCTATCGGGGAAGCATTTTCACAGACGAGAGAGCCAAACGTTCGATCGTGCATCTTCGGTTTTTTTTTTTGTTCATTGTAACTCATGATAACTAATGGCCAATTAGGTTAGGTTAGCTACATTATAAATACTTTTAAACATTGTGGACGGTTGATTTGTTTAGGATAGCTACATTAAAGATACTGTGAAATCATGTAAACGGTTACCTAGCCCTGGATAGCTACATATTAAAATGTTATTTGCTAAGCAACCATAAAATGATTTTACAGTATTTTTAATGCAGCTATGCTTATCCTAATACAACCAACAATCCACAATGTTTTAAAGTATTTATAATGTAGCTAACCTATACTAATCGACAGCAAAATTTAATGCCACACCGGTTTATACAATGAGATAGAACCTGGGAAGGGGGGGGGGGGAAGCGAGCATGAACTTCGGGGAACTTCGTGTGTGGCTCTCTCGTCTGTGAAATGAAGGCGAGCGAGTCTGTCACGCGCTGCCAACTGTCGAGAAATGGCGCGCGGGCACGCTACTCGTGGCCAAGTTTGCGACACTGTTTGCGCGAATGGCAAGTCGCCTCGCAACTCGCCTTGGGGGAAGAGTGGATTAAAGGGCTCTCCTATTTATAACGCAAATACATAACCTCGGCTGAGCCTTCTTTTTTCCCTCTCTACATCATTACTAGTGACCGGAAAAATTCGCGCTTTCGATGGCATATAGGATAGACTCACACTCAGGCAAATTCCACCTGCTCATTGGCTACTGACTCGTGACACCTGCCAACTGGGACGCTTGCGATTCGATACTTTTTTTGGTTGAAGGTTTTTCATTGTCTCAAAGTCCTTCAGATAAACGGTAAGCCAATCGCAGAATCAATATAAAGGTACAGTTGTTTGGAGTCTAGCATATCGTGAATTGAATGCACGAATTTTTCCGGTCTCTAATCATTATTGCAGCCCGCGTTCTTCTTATTAAAATAATTTAAATCAAGGGTGAGCCAATCAAACCCTTAAATCCTAAAATACAATAAAATCTTGAGAATTCCAAAGATTTGATATTCAAAAACAAATATTTGACTACCTAAGTGAAATTTAGAAATTCGAACACTAGTGCATGTGTATTTGTAAAATCTACATTATTTTACTCTACAAAATATATCAAATAAATAGAGACCGGAAAAAATCGCCGATTCAATGACCTCCAACATAGACTCCAATATCCTCTACGCACTCGGGCAAATGCCAACTGTTCATTGGCTGCTGACTGGTGAGTCCTCTCGACTGGGTGGCCTGTGATTCGACACTTCTATGAGTGAGGGTCTCTAATTGACCCTCAGTCCTCCAGATTAACAGAGAACCAGTGGCAGAAGCAGCACTAAGGTATAATTATTTGAATTTTAGCATAACACGAAATGAATCCGCGAATTTTTCAGGTCTCTTTAAATAAATGATTGTTAGAGCCACGGAATTTTCGCGCATTCATTTAGTCGCAAGCTAGAATGCAAACCTCCACACTGTCGCACTGTGTTCATGATTGGACCGCAGTTATTTGGACACGCCCCTCTACAACCGTGAGCCAATGATGCCCAGCTAGGAGAGAAGTACGCGAATCAGGTAGTGCCAAATAACAAGGATAAAAATGTTCTCGCTAAGAAATCAACCAATGGGAAAGTAAACATGGGTCGAGCACACCTATAACTTTGAAATCTATCCTGAGGCCAGAGGAATCCGCGAAATTTCCGGGACTCTAATGATTGTGTTTGCCAATCAATACAGTGCTCTGAGAAAGTTTGTTTTGCATTTCAAGTTAAATTTGTGACAGTAGAAATGTATTGTGTGTCTCCTGAACAGGACCTGAATAAATAAGTAAGTTTTATTTTAAAAATAAAATTTAAAAGGTTTGACTTTTTTTCACCAAAACTTTAAGTTTCGCGTGTTTCTGCTCAGTCCTGACTCATGAGATCTATATTCGTTTTCGAGGCATTCTATAGACTTAGAAATTCGGATTCGAGAAAACAGTGTATTCGACCCATCACTAGAGACCGGAAAAATTCGCGGGTTCAATGACCTGTAGGATGAACTCCATAGTTCTACGTACACTCGGTCAAATGTCACCCACTCATTGGCTGCTGTCTTGTGAGACGTCCCAACTTAGCAGCCTGTGATTCTTATAAAGCTTTGGTTGGGTGTTTCTCATTGACCCAGAGTCATCCAGGTGAGTTGTGAACCAATAGCAGAGGCAGTACTGAGGTATAACTATTTGTATTTTAGCCTATCGCGAAATGAATTCGCGAATTTTTCCGGTCTCTACCCATCACAGGAATTCACGGCTTTGTGCCCTTCTTGCGTTCGCCCAGTCCACTCCGCAGGCAACGAGAATCCAATAAAGTACACATTAAAACGAGATTGTTCCTCCAGAATAAATGTTTCGAGGGTCTGTGTCAACAGAAACAGGTAACGATTACCGATTCTACTTTACGATATGTTTCTGCCAGGAGCACTCTAGCGGCAGCTCGCGGAACCACTTCAACGGGGAATTGAATGTTACGAGCCCTGCCTTCCCCCTTTTTTTTTCTCGCGGTCATTACAACTGGAAGCTCTTAGGCCGTTGCGAGTACACGCGTTAAAAGATAATGGTTTCTTACAGCCACTACCCTCCATGGAGGGTTGATGGCATTTGTTTTAATTAGCTACGCTGAAAAAAAAAAACATATAGTCTGTAACTAGGGGCAGGCATTTTCCGCGAAAAGATTTGAACACTTATTAGACTGCAACTAGGTATACCCTCACCTGTGGTTTCTTCCTTGTGATTGGCGGCCGTCTGCGAAAGAAGTCATTGACTTATTTCACCGAGCCAATCAGGACGTGTTAACTTCCTCATTGACTCACTGTGATTGGTGTTGTTACAATCGATATGTACCTGGGAGAAACTCACCCAATCACGAAACACAGACGGTGCTATAGTTTTTTAACTTTCGTATGGTCTCAAAATCTTTTCGCGAAATCTGCATGCCCCTACCTTTAACTAAAGACCGGAAAAATTCGCGGGTTCATTTCATGATATGCTAGAATCCAAACAACTGTATATTTATATTGCTTTTGTTATTGACTCACAATTTATCTGAAGGACTCTGAGCCAATGAAAAACCTTCAACCAAAAGAGTATCGAATCGCAAGCGTCCCAGTTGACAGGTGTCGCGAGTCAGTAGCCAATGAGCAGGTGGCATTTGCCTGAATGTGTAGGGGATTGTGGAGTCTATCCTAGAGGTCATCGAAATCGCGAATTTTTCCAGTCTCCACCTATAACTACAGGATCAAAAATACTGTAATTTAGGGACAGATATAAGCCAGGTTATAAGCACAGCATTATACATAACTGCTCCTGTAAACGTAACATCGCTATCCTTCTGCCGCTTCCACGATGCACGAAAACGTAACCAAAACAACAACAAATTCTTTCGAATTTCATGATTACAAAAAAAAATAACTTATTTGGAAATAAATAAAAATACAAACACTTAACACGGTAAGGATTAACACATATAGCTAGAGACCGGAAAAATTCGCGGATTCATTTGGCGATAGGCTATAAGTCAATTACATATACCTTTTAGATGATTTTGCTATTGACTTACTGTTCATCTGTACGAATCTCAACCAATTATAAACCCTCAACCAAAGAAGGATCGAATCACAAACAAACCAGCTGAGACGACTCACAAGTCAGCAGCCAATGAACTGGCGTTATTTGCCCAAGTGTTCAGGGGCATGTGCAGTCTATCCTGAAGGCTATTGAAACGGCGAATTTTTCCTGTCCCTACATATAGCAAAAATCAACCTCAGTAGTAATGAAATGATATCGCAGCAGATATTCTTGTACTTAAAACTATTTTTTAAGGTATATAAAGCGTGAACAAACATGGCTGCCACTGCGACCTAGTACTCGGCTTCCATTGGTCGCACGGAGTTACGAAACAGGAAGAGCTGGGCGTTTCCGAGCTAGACCGTGCGAGTCTGTGTTCGCGCCGCAAGCTTGCTGTTGCAGGAACTCCGTTCCCGAGATCCGTCTCTGTGTTCGTCTCTGCTACGGGCCTAACGGATCATTCTGTAACTCGCACCGAATTCTGATAACTGTTCAATTCGCATAGGTCCTTAAGGCCCCCGCCTACCCGGGCACACACGCGGTGCGCAGAGCTTCAGGGAAAACAACGCGATTTCAAAACTACTCTAGATATCCGAGTGGGGGTCTGCTTACGAAAAGCATTCAAGGATTTCGCTGAGGACCGAAAAGTATATACCTCTCTCTCTCTCTCTCTCTCTCTCTCTCTATATATATATATATATATATATATATATATATATATATATATAACACTGTTACTGAACCTTTCTGTGGTAACTTTATTTCTGTGTAGAGGTCACATTTTTGTGAAATTTTTTTTCTGATCTGTTTCGACCGGCGCTGATTTATTCTCGGCGGAGTGACGTCCACGCGACCTCTGGCGACGGGAGGGCATTTCGTTTCCGCGCCGGTAATAGTGGGGGGGGGGGGGGGGGGGAGCATCCCTGGCTGACGCCAAAAACAGCCTTCACCCCTTATTCGCCCCCTCCGCCCCCTCACCGCGACACACATCGACCCCACGTGTGCTCGCGCGTCACACACAGCGGACAAAACCTCGGCTCTTTCGAGGGCGCGTGTCCCGTTACCGTTGTCCCGTTATTGTTCTGTCATTGAGCTTAACAACGTTAAACCTTTTTGAGTGGCATAACTTCGACGAAAAATTGGTTGTCTGCAAAGTCGGTTTACGGACGATAGTTTAACGTGACAACGTCATAACAAAACATTGATGAAATGATTGCATACTTTTATGAATAAATTTGAATAATTTTTATTGAATTATCACTATTTTGTATGGATACAAAGAAGGATTGAAATGAAATCTACAATTTAATTGATACATTTACTTTTATTTGCACTCATTAATTCAATAATATGTTTAATACTTTAACGAAGAGATTATTTTAACCATAACTTTTATACATGTTTGCTATTTAACTTCTTCCAATCTGTGTTATTCTGTTAAGGATAGGACGATGATAGGAAAATAGGAAACGAATGGGAGTGTTTCAAGTTGAATGTGCCTCGAAAAAGTCAAATCGATGGTTGTTCCAATCGAGTGGAAGAGAGATAGATGCGGCGCAAGCGTACAATGAGCGTGACGGGACAATGAGCGTAACGTGACACAGCGTAACGGGACAATGTGCGTTACGGGATATTTTTTCGTGGGTGCAGCCGGCGTTCATCGATTTATTAGACGTTGTCACGTCAAAAAATGTCTATATATGAATGTGTGTGTGTGTGTGTGTATATATATATATATTTAGAGCTTACCTTTTGCATAATTTAACTGAATAATTAGTTCCATTCATTGTTATTATCGATAATGCAAAAAAGTTATATAAATTTAAAATATGTAATATTTATACAATATTATATTATATATTATATAAATATATTATTACTATTTAGTTTAATCTTTACATTATATTAATATATAATTTAAAATAACGCAACTTTACCATCTTATTGTACAAAAAATATGTGACATATATACATTTTCATCTTGTGAAAGTTAAGTCACTCAAATAGTCGGCACGTTTCGCCGTGTGGAATGTAAATATAAAATAATGACCTGAAACGGATCATGAACTGTACTGGTACAACTGTACAGAGTAGTGACACTTGATCTATTATTATTTGTACATTTAACATCGATGTTTTTGCCGCCTCTAGATGATTTGTTTACCTGTTTGAAACACTCCAATATTTAGTTTATTTGTGTTTCCAGTGATTCCAGGCATTATATTTTTTATTTATTTTAACTGTTATTGTATGTTTTGGCACATACTTATTATTTATTTTTTTGTTTTTAGGCCCGTTACTTTTATTTACTATTCATAGTTGCCATTATGTGATTGGCTTCTTTCCCGATGGCACGGCGACTCCAGCGTTTGAGCCTTTGAACCCTGGATCGCTAGGCGGTTGCATTATGGGTAGTTCGGTGGCCCGGTGCTAAGATATCACGTAGAGACCGGAAACAAGAACCAAACCAAATAAAAAATATTAACTATTTTAAGTGTTGCATTATTAAAATAGCAAATAATGTTTATGTTAGATGAAGTATGTCATCGATTCAACAATACCCTATATCAGATTTAAAACCACCATTAAAAATTAAAAAAAAAAAAAAAAACACGTACATATGCAACCAAAGAAAAGAAAACCCTACTTAATATATTAGGTGAATATTATCTTTGAAAGATTTGTGCAATGGGAGTGCATGACTTGATGTAAGCTTTTGGACATACGCCATTGCTAAAGCACATGTATGTCTGTAGAAGAAAACTACAAAAAAAAAAGACAAAACACAAATTAAGCAAAAAAATTGCTGTTGTCAACATGATATAAACACCACATAATATTCCATAACAGGAATATGGTCACAAACAAAGAAAAACAAAGAAAATGGACTAACAGAACGAAAAAACTCCCACAAAAATGATGACAGCACAAAAATATTGAACCAAAAAAATTCAGCACAACAGTTGAAACGAGACAAAAAAAAACAGGTGTTTATATCCTGTTGACAACAGCAATTTTTTGCTTCATTTGTGTATTTTTCTTTTGTGTTCTTTGTAGTTTTCTTCTACAGACATACATGTGCTTTAGCAATGGCGTATGTCCAAAAGCTTACATCAAGTCATTACATCGTAGTTTCGCTACGACGTTAGACAGTGTAACGCCCAGCATTTTTAAGGCGCAACGTTTAAGGTGTTTAATCCCTGGATCATTCTTGGGTTAAGATCATCGGGTGCAGAATGGTGCAACTGGGACTAAGCCATTTCCAAAGACAATAACACGGTGTCTACTGAAAATATTATAAAAGCCGTGGTCCCTCCAGAAAAAAATAAAAATAAAAATGGATTAAACACCAAATGCTTTCACAATGAAAACTATTTGCAGTAGCCAGCCATCATTAACATTTACTGAATTTATTATATAGTATGCGTTAAGGGGAGCCTCCTATTTCAGGTCATGATTATATATATATAATAACTGATCAACTTTTTACTTTTTCAATTGTTTAACTTTCACAAAGTGAAAAATATATGCAGCGCATACTTCTTGCATAATTAGCTGCCAAAGTTACATGTTTAACGTTTTTGGGTTGTACAAATAAGGAGAATTTAATTTATTGCAGAACAGAAACTTTTTAGGTTAAACTGCAATGCCACTGGCTACTTTAAGAAATGGTTTGCATTTCTATCACAAAAACTCATTTCATGTTTCTTGGTTGTCAAAATCGTAACAAATTTGAGAATTTTGAAATACCAGGTAAAATTAATTAATTTTTTCTGAAAGAAATTCAAACCATTTTTGAAGTAGCCATTGGCATTGCAGTTAAACCTAAAAAGTTTCAGTTCTGCAATAAATTTAATTCTCCTTATTTGTACAACCTAAAAACGTTAAAAATGTATTTTTGGCAGCTAATTATGCAAAAAGTATGTGAAGTATATATTTTTCATTTTGTGAAAGTTAAACAATTGAAAAAATCTAAAAGTTGATCAGTGATTAATATAAATATAAAATCTTGACCTGAAATGGGAGGCACCCCTTAAGTGAGCCAAATTTATTAAACCAACAGAAAGAAAACTGTATGTACTAAATAATGTTGAAACCAAGATGGCGTCTCTCTCCCTCTCAAAGCTGTCTCACACGCAATGCTGATTTTTTCTTCGTCATTACTATGTATTTAAGGGGCCCGCCTCGTCAGGGGTGTATCTGTGTTAGTGAGGCGGGATGATAAGCGCGACGCTCGCTGGTGCTTCTAGCGCGGTGTCTCCTCTGGACTGGCGCGCAGTCTTCTCCCAGTGCATTGAGCGGTGACCGTAACATTATATGGCCGTGAAATGAAGATAAAGGTGCAATGCAAGTCCCTTAAGTGCTTTCCAGAATCTGTACTGGTTGTTTTACGCCTAAAAATTACTCTGAAAACATGCGTTTTAGCCATTTTCACTCTTCTAAAAATACAGTTTAAAAACTTAATCCGAAATCAAAAGTACTTTCGGCCCTCAGCGAACTCTTAAATGCTTTTCGTAAGCAGATCCCACGCCGATATCTTGAGTAGTTTTGAAGTCGCGATGTTTTTCCTGAAGCTCTGCGCACCGTGTGTGTGACCAGGCAGGCGGGGCCCTTAAGTACTATTTCTAATATTTTTAACTCGATACCTCCCTTGAATCTGTTGTTCTATCAGATATTGGCTTAGTGTAAAATATCACGGGTGTAAAAAAAAGCCGTTTAATTACACTAAGTGAATATCCGTTGAAAATATTTGTGGCGGCAAAAAAAATCAAGGGAGCTTTCGAGTTTTTTTTTATTTTATTTAGAAATAACCTTTACAAAAGAAGTGAAACCCGAAACAAAAAAAAATTCAACGAGGCGTTCGAAACCGATCCTTTAAGGACCAGTAGCGCGGGCTTTGCCCGGGAAGCGCTTTGCAGACACGTCCTTAATAACACCGCCGCCGTCAAGAGGGCTTGCCCGGGAATTAGGAGTCCGTCGGGAAGCGTGTGGGTGGGTTGGGGGGAAAGAATGGGGTGGACGGACGGCGCTTGAGTTAGTAGGAGGACAGCGTCGGTTCGGGAACACCAGGAATTGGAACTCTCCCTTCCCCTTCCCTATTTTTATCTCCCCACTCCTCCCCTTCTACCGGCCGGCCGAACCCGCACTCGCAGCAGACCCGGAATTAAAATACTTCCGAGCTAGACCGGGCGTTAATGTTTTAATTCTCCTCTCGGAGCGAAATCTTCCCCCTCTCTCCATGACAGGGGGAGAGATGCTGACCACCCGGGCGCGGGGGTGGGGGTAGGTCGAAGGGAGGGGAAGAGGGGAGGCAAGAGTTCCAGCGGGGCTGGATATAGCATGCAGCCAGCGCCACTCCGGACGATATTTTTACACGGCCTGGCTGTTTGTACCAAGCGCTCTTTAATGCCTGGCCCATGTCCACCATTTTGAGCTTTCTGTTGTTGTTTTTTTTGGCGTGAAAACGTCTAATAAATCGATGAAATGCCAGCTGCACGCACAGTAAAGTGTCCCGTAATGCACATTGTCCCGTTACCCCTGTGTCCCGTTACGATCATTGTACACTTGCGCTGCATCTATCTCTCTTCCACTCGATTGGAACAACCGACCATCGATTTAACTTTTTCGAGGCACATTAAACTTGAAACACTCCCATTTGTTTCCTACTTTTCCTATCATCGTACTATCCTTAACAGAATAACGCAGATTGGAAGAAGTTAAATAGCAAACATGTATAAAAGTTATAGTTAAAATAATCTGTTCGTTAAAGTAATAAACATATTTGAATTGATGAGTGCAAATAAAAGTAAATTTATCAATTAAATTGTAGATTTCATTTCACTCCTTCTTTGTATCCATACAAAATAGTGATAATTTAATATAAATGATTCAATTTTATTCATAAAAGTATGCAATCATTTCATCAATGTTTTGTTATGACGTTGTCACGTTAAACTATCGTCCGCAAACCGACTTTACAGACAACCAATTTTTTTCTAATTCTATGTCTTTATTAGAATAAACATTTCGAAATTGGGACCGTAGAAGTCGAGCTGCTTAAGTTGCACCACGGAGAAGACAACAGAACACGAATTTCTATTGAGTGAGCCCAAAAAAAAAAATCAGTCAGGCGAAAAAATTTATTATAACAAATAGGTAGCCATTTGTCCGAATATTTACAAGTATTATAAGAAGCAACGTATATATCTGGCACAAAAATAAACTACCAAAAAGTAACGTGAAATGCTTAAATAGCTTAACATATGTAGCAATTGCAATAAAACAAAACTAACTATATTAAAATGCAACAATTCAAAATTGAAATTTCTAGTTTTTGTCTGCATTTAAATAAAATCAATAATAAAACTATTGTTTTTGCTACTTTTATTCTCTTTGGATTTAACATCCCGGAGGTACGTTCAAAGAACACAATGCATGGTAATCGAAGGAACAACTCATGCTCCAGCCCATGGTGGAAGTACGAGAGGTGTGCTCAGTCCTCCCTCCTTCCATCACCTGGCATGACGTCACATCGAGAGCAGTGCAGCCGGTAAGCATTCCCCAAAATTTCCCCCATTTCCCCGTGTGGCCAGTCCTTCAATCTCGAGTTTTTACTGCATGGCTTCAGTTTGCAAATTGTTCATATCTGATAACTTTGCTGTCAAGAATACGTAAACCCCGCCCCAAGAGAATTTTTAAACATTAAAAAAAAGTCATGCGCTGTGAAGTATCCAAGGAGCATGTCTTTCTCTCTTTCTCTCTCTCTCTCTCTCTCTGTCTCTCCCACCCCACGGAGATAACGATGCACTTGAGTGAGTGACGTAGGACGAAGACTCTTCGGGTGGCCAATTACAACAGAGCCTCCGGCCCTGCACCCCGCTTCATTGCAAAGGGGGGGAGGGGTTTCCTTCCCCCCCCCCCATGATATTTCATGACACTCACAAGGAATTCCAAGGTTTTTTTCCAGTACATGTTTGAGCTGTAGGCAGCAGCGAGGGCGAAGGAAAGACTTGCTGCTTTTTTTTCAGGGGTGATAGTGTTTTCACCACTCGTACCGAAGTCACCGAAAACCGAACAAAGGAATCGAAAATCGAACCGAGTAATCGGAAACCGAACAGAGCACTCTAAAATCGTACAAGTAATAGAAAAACCGCGCACAGTAAACGGAAATTGATCCAAGTTGTTGGAAATATAATCACTTTGTGAAAATTACAATTTGTACAAAATTAATTTATTTAGAATTTTCTTGGTTTCAAAATTCTCAAACTTTCGAGGATTTTGATGTTTAGAACATTAAATTTATTTCAGAAAATATTGTCATCATTTTCATGAATTTTCGTGAAGCAATCAGTAGCGCAGGCTCCTTATTTTCAAAGAGTCAGTACAATAATTAATTTATGTTTTGTTTAGTTATGATTGTTAGCAAGATAAAAATAAAATAAAAAATAAAGTGAGCAACATCTTAACCTACAAAAGGTATGAGAAAAAATATTTTTATTTCATGAAAATTATTTCCTCTAGTTGAATATTTCTTGATTTGAATCATTTATAGTTTCATCTGTATGTCATAGAGACCGGAAAAATTCGCGGATCCAATCGGCGATAGGCTAGAAGTCAAATACATAAACCTTTTAAATGATTTTGCTATTGGCTTACTGTTCATCTGTACAAATCTCAACCAATTATAAACACTCAACCAAAGAAGGCTCGAATCACAGACAAACCAGCTGAGACGACTCACAAGTCAGCAGCCAATGAACTGGCGTTATTTGCCCGAGTGTACAGGGGAATATGTAGTCTATCCTGAAGGCCGTCGAAACCACGAATTTTTCCGGTCCCTAGTCATAGTGGAAACAAAAAAAAACAGACACAAAGATTAAACACAAACACACATAAAACAATACAAAATTGGCAGATGCCAAAAGTTAAACGTACACACAGCAAAGATAATTCCGTGGTAGGAATTAGAACAATATCACAGCGTCGACAATAAAAGGGAACTGATTACCATAATGTTTAGTATTGAGCTGGCAGATACAGAGAAAAAGGGGCACTTAAGGACGCCATCTTGATTTCAACATTTTTGAAGCCACACAAATTATTTGATCCTTTTATGTAGCATATTTGGTTTCGCCCAAGCATTTCTCGTAATTTAGTAAAATGCCGTAAGTTAGTAATGACTATCTAGCTCAAATAATTTTTCCCCTGTGCACTGTAATTTTTTTTTGTTAATGGAACTGAAATAGCCATTTAAAATTACAGATATTTCTAAAATTTGTACATTTACATGAAAACAAATGAACATGTCACAACAAAATAGTGCCCTTCTTACCCTGGTATTTTGTTTTATTATACTAATTAATGTTCGAAGTTAATACTGGAAAGCTATTCCGGGAATTGTTTACAAATAAATAACTTCAACTGAATTGCCCGGGAAAGAATCCAAACCCAGTATTACAGCGCACCATTTTTGATGTGATAACGTCTTATAAATCGATGAACGCCGCTGCACGCACGAAAAAGCATGACTCATTATCACGTTCCGCCTGAGTCGAGCGTGCAAGAACCGGCCAACCACCGTGCGAGAAAATCTTCTATAATATCAAACAGGTTTACATCAATGTTTTCTTATGACGTTATCACGTAAAATTATCGTCCGTAAACCGATTATAAAGACAAACCCCCCCCCCCCCTTTTTTGTGGCGACACGTGTGTTGCTTTCGTGTAAATGCACAAATTTATAAATATATCTGTGATTTTACGTGATTAATTCTGTTCCAACTTGATGTAAGCTTTTGGACATACCGCCATTGCAAAGCACATGCATGTCTGTAGAATAAAACTACAAAAAACCCAAAAGACAAAAACAAAAACCCAATCAAGCATAAAATTGCTATTGTCAATAGGATATAAACACATAATATTCCATAACATGAATATGGTTAACAAACAAAGAAAAATAAAGAAAAATGGACTAAGATAACGAGAAAAAAAAACCACAAATGATGACAGCACAAATATATTGAACCCAAAAAACATTCAGCACAACAGTTGAAACGAGACAAATACACGACAAAACGAAAAGACGAAACAAACACAAATGTTTTCCAAAACTGAACAAAACGAAAAGAAAAAAAACCACAAATGATGACAGCACAAAAATATTGAACTCAAAAAAAATTCAGTACAACAGTTGAAACGAGACAAAAACATGACAAAACGAAAAGAAGAAACAAACACAAAAGTTTTCCAAAACAGAAAAAGGTTGTTTTGGAAAACTATTGTGTTTGTTTCGTCTTTTTGTTTTGTCGTGTTTTTGTCTCGTTTCAAATGTTGTGCTGAATTTTTTGGGTTAAATATTTTTGCGCTGTCGTCATTTGTGTTTTTTTTTTTTCGTTCTGTTAGTCAATTTTTCTTTGTTTTTCTTTGTTTGTTGACCATATTCCTGTTGTGGAATATTGTGTGGCGTTAAATCCTGACAACAGCAATTTTTGCTTAATTTGTGTTTTTTTTTTTTTGTAGTTTTCTTCTGCAGACATACATGTGCTAAGCAATGGCGTATGTCCAAAAGCCTACATCAAGTCATGCACTCCCATTGCACAAATCTTTCAAAGATAATAATTCTGTTGTTCCATTAGCAAAATAAAAACAATAGTTTCCAGTGTAGTTCGCCGTCTGTCCGTTCCGAGATCCGGGCGTCTGGACAGGCAACTCTGGCGCGCCGAACAGCAACTCGGGTCGCTATCGCTGCCGTGACGTAGGTACGCCGCCTTCGGATGCCCGCGAGCGAGGCAATAAAACTTTAACGACTTCTGAATTCTGCCACACGCTACCCCCTGCTTCGCCGCCCCCCTCCCCCTTCCATACTTCCTCACCCCCCCCCCCCCCTTCACTCCTCTAACCAACCACGATAGACACGCGTCGCTCGCCGCAGGGTTGCCAGCGCGAAGCAACACGGCGTCCAACTTACGAAAAACAATTTTTTTTTTTGCTGAGACAAGACAAATATTTTTTTTTGACGTGACAACGTCTAATAAATCGATGAACGCCGGCTGCACGCACGAAAAAGTGTCCCACTACGAATGTGTCCTGTTTGCTCATTGTACGCATGCGTGGCATCTCTCTTCCACTCGATTGGAACAACCATCGATTTGACTTTTCAATCATATTTTCGTCGTTTGAATTATTAATATTGTGTAATTTAACGACCGTCCACCGATTTTCAGCACAATCGGTACGGTTATTGAAAAGTAATGTTGAATATTCAAATACGTTTTGAACCAACAATGGTGTTTTACAGTTACACATAATAATTCAAATTACACCCGGGATCTTTTGCACAAAGTTTTAAAAAATATTGTAACACATTATAAATAAGTTTGGTGTATTTGGGATGCGTATTTGTTGTAAAATCGTTTTCTAAAAACGAAATAATATTATTCCCCTATCGTGAACAAAATTTTTATAACTATGTATATGGCATCTGAAACTACCATTGATCAAGAATGGACTCGTGGCCGTGTGGTCAGCATCGCTAACTTCCAATTCTAAGGTTGTCGGTTGGATTCCCAGCAACGGCAAAACACATGTTTTGTACTTGTAAAAATAAATACGGCGCACGCAACATTTCAAAGGTAATAAATATATTTGAATTAATGAATGCAAATAAAAGTAAATTTATTAATTCAATTGTACATTTCATTTCACTCCTTTGTATACAAAATAGTGATAATTCAATAAAAATGATTCAATTTTATTCATAAAAGTATGCAGAGGTAGATTTTATCATACAAAATATAGAAAAATTAAAAAAAAATTCTTCCTCAAAGAATATAATATTTTTAATGCCTAACTGGTTTGGTATAAAAAACCTATTACGGCTCAGTCTCAGGCCGAATATGATATTTCCTTTTCTTCTGGATCAATCATTTCATCAATGTTTTGTTATGACGTTGTCACGTTAAACTATCGTCCGTAAACAGACTTTACAGACAACCATTTTTTTTTTTTTACTTAGATGAGGCAAATATATATTTTTTATTTCACACGATTTCTTGGACACATGCCATTACAGTTTCTCACTGTTCGTCGCGGGGGAAAAAAATTCATAAACGAAAAATAAGAAATAACTAAACAAGGCAAATTCAGCTGTTCGTCGAAACGGATAAACCCAGCGATTAACCTCAAAACAGGTACATAGGTGTTGCGGACAACAACAACGACGACAGCACAAACACATTCAAATTCAATACCTGACAGCGCACAAGAATTCCTTTGGAAGGACTTTTAGTCATGAAACGAATAACAACAACACAGTGGGCTAACAACGACGAGACAGACAACAAAACCTGGACAACGCCGCAAATATGCGAACACAACGATGAAGATAACAGATATTATGGGGTATGTAAAAAAAATGGATTAAATCAAAATTCTTCATTTTATGAATCATTTGAAGAACGTAGGCAAATGTTTTGTTCCTATAAAATATATATTTTAAGTATTGGTTAGCGGACATGTTGAATAAATATATTTTTCAAAGGTAGAAATAGATACCTATAAACCAAATATTTTGCTTAATATCGTACAAAATATGATAACCTTTTTGAGCAATATGTTGTGGATTTTGTTTCCACACTCGAAGCCACTTTTTGAACTGCAAAAATAAAAAAAATGTTTTGTTCGAATTAAATAAATCTAACTTAAAACTGATAATATTAAAGAAAATAATGGTTATTGATAATACATTTTTGATATATTTGATTTTATTTAGTCATTAATTATTTGTGTTCAAAATAATTGGTTAGTAACAACATCTTATTTTACAATAGTTCTTAGGTAATTTCGTCTCTAAGAAATACTACGAACTATTTTAAAGACAATTCCAGATTGTTAGCAGGTGAATAATTCTGCAAAAGCTCGTTAAAAAATTTTTGGTGCGAAGTAAGGGGTTTAATTGTGCATGAACAATTGTGTAAATATTTCAATTGCAAGGTAAATATTAAAATAAATAAATAAAATCAAACGGCCAACGACAAGTAACAGCGGCGTAAGTTTTACCGAGAGATCACGAATTGACTCGCTGCCAGCCATTCAAATTTTCGTAACAGAAACAAAGTTTGAGACGCATATATGTTGTGTAATTATGAAAAAAAATCCGTTAGAGTATATAGATTAATTTTTAAGTAGGCTAAATTCAGAAGAAATATTAGCTATTGGAGTCAGTTGCCATAGTGTGACTTCTGGAAAATTTGGAGAAATTTTTATCTAGTTTTTAATTTCATGGTCCTTAGACCGAAAACTATAGTTTGTTTATATATATATATATTTATATGATACCTGCTCTATTTTTAATTACTTCCAAACTCACATATAAAATAAAGACATGGAAAATCTCGGACAAGTTCATCAATTTGGAAAAACGTTACCAGGGGAGAGAAAAAACAAAAGGTTAAAAAAAAAAATTTAAAAAAACACCCGAAACATAAAAATAAATACAATACTTTAAAGTTAGTGTACGAATTACCATTGAATTATTACAAACAAAAATTAAACAGAACCACTACTCTATTTTTAATTTTTTAAAACACTTTCATATCAAACAGACATACAAGTATACATTTCATAAAAATTCATCAATGTCGACATGAATTATTTAAAATTACTCGTGAAAAATGAATTCCCTTTCATTATCACCGGAAACTTTTTTTTTTTTTTTATCACCAGTTGGTAAAGCCAAACAAGTTATGCACATTACCACTTGACATATAGCCTTACAAACATAGAGACCGAGAAAACTGATGAATAAGATTGAACCTTCGTGATATCCTACGTTCAAATACCTAAGCTCGTCACGACTTTAATTTAACTCGTACAGATATTAAACGAATTTCAAAATATTCAGTTAGTGCCTTATTATGGACCAAAACAACAAAAATAAGTGTTTACAAAATGGTGCAGTCAGCAGTCCCGGTCTTGACTTCTACAAACACGTCACCAAGAAGGACGCTTTGTCTCCCTACGAACATAGCATTGCCATTTGCGTGATGTACATGTAACCATGCCGTTCCAAATGCGTGACGTACATGTAACCATACCGTTCCAAATGCGTGACGTACACGTGAGCATACCGTTCCAAATGCGTGCTGTTAGCGTGACCAGACCATGCCTACAAAGGGCTAAGATATCACGGTGGCAGGTTCCTACAGTGTGTGACTATTGATCCAAACCTCGGCCTCCGCAAGGCTAAGCTATTTATTACCGGCGGGAGTGCGATGCAAGAGAAAGGCCCTTCAGCACCTGACTTTCTTCCTGAAGAGAGCTCCCGATCAGAAGAATAATGGTCCGCGATTACTTTCCGTCGCTGCTTCGAGAAGCTGGTGGTGAAGGGTTCCCCCGGTCAGAGGTGCACTTGTGTTAGTGAGGCGGGCAGTAGCGGCCGGTATTAAAGAGCACAAGTGCACGTGCACACCCAGTTTTCTACAGAACATTTATTTATTTTGTAGAGTTAAATGTTCCTTTTTATCTACTTTTACCAGTGGCAGCTACCAGAGTTACACTCGTCGCTTTGTTTGCATCTGTCACGGACGTCTGTTTTCATTTTTTCGATTGCGGCGTTACGGCAACGCTGTATAATGTTCACAATGGATCTGTGCACGAAACGCGCTTGCCTGCATGCCTGCCTCGGTCCTTTTGCGCATGCGCACGAAGGAATTACGTCACCTCCTACGGGACATTTATCATTGGACGAGTGCACGACTCTGGTGTGCTCGTGATTGTCCTGGTGTCCTGATGTAGTTCCAAATTTCAGCACGCACAGCAGCACTGATCAGAGAAGTAAGTCATAACTTATGAATCAGCCTGGTAGATGCCAGTATTGTCCACTCCAATACTATCACCCCTAACCAAACAAACTTTCCGTTTTCAGTTTTTTACGTCCAGTAGAAACAAATAGTTGCGTGTGGTTCATTGCGAGCGTAAATATTTTTAAATAATTAGTGGGACTGTGCGTTTGTAAAATATTTTTCTGTGCCTTACGCAGGACAAAATTTTTCTGAGGTATGTTATAAAGTTTCCCTTTGTTGTAAGACTTTAACTGTGAAAATGTGACTGCGTTATTTGGCGCGTATAGCAAACATGTACAATTTTCAAAAATCGCCATAATGAATTCCGTACAAACAATTTTAGCGAACAGAAAACTTACTACAAGGAAAAGTTAACAATTAAATATTTAGGAACACTATGTCAGAAGAAAGACTTACTGCTTTAGCAATGTTGTCAATAGAAAAAAAAAACTAATAAATAGCATGCATGATTTTAATCATAGAGTCATCAACAAGTTTGCTCAGCTGAAAACCAGAAGAATGGATTTTTTTTTACAAATAAATAATGGTGCAATACCTTTGTAGCATTTAAGTTTGTAAAATCATATTTTTTTAGCTTCACATTGCTTTCAGGCGCAACACTTTGATAAGCTTAAGCCCAGCCACAAATTTGAAAAATCAAGAACATCAAACATAATTTTTTTATTATTAATGTGAGGCTTGATCAGCGATCTACCATTTGAACTACAATTTAAAATCTCTTAAAAAACAACTAGTCTGCTCAATAAGCTTCGTTGTGTTAATTCGGGCTACAATTACAGACATGAGTTTGTGTAATAAACGAAATATATATTTCACGACTCCAAGATAAGCAGTAACTGCTACGGTGCCGCACCAACACAGATAATCTGACACCAAAACAGGCTTCAAGAACGCAGTAAGGTAGGAGGTCTTTTTTTTCTTTATGAGTGCATATGTGTTAGCATGTGTGTATGTATGAGTGTGTGAACACCCATAATTTAACATCACCGGCCGCTACTGGGCGGGATGATAAGTGCCACGTTCTTTGGTGCATCTAGCACGGTGTAGCCTCTAAGTGGAATGCTGTAGAATGACGCGCAGTCTTCTCGTCGTGCATAGGGCAACTATGAGATCATGTAAAATTTCACATATTTGTAAGTAGTGTTCACCGTAATACGGCGTTCGAATTTGTGTTGTCCCAGAATCTCCAATAGTTAAAAATATAAGTAAACCTTTCCCTGGATAGATTTTTATCATTATTACTGCGCACATAGCCTAATAAGCAGGATACAACAAAATAAAGTAACTGTAAAATATTCTATTGTATTTTTCCATGGTTAAAAAATATATGACTGAATCTAAGATCAATTAAAAAATAAAGTTATGCGCCAATCTAAAAAAAAACGTATTTCGCACATGCATAAATAACCATAGCCAGGTGCTGTACAAATTTACAATATATTTATTATATCATCATTACATACTCTGAGTGGTAAGTGTAACAATACATGGCTGATAAATGAAGATAAAGGTGTAGTTCCAAGTCCCTTGGGAGTTTTTTTTTTTTTTTTTTTTTTTTTTTTTTAGAATCCTAACAGCGATTTTAATTTTAGGAGAGTGAAAAAACCAAATAATATCTAGGTATGAATAATATTGAGGTAGGTATTATGCCTAAATATCATTCATACCTAAATATTATTTAGCCATTATTACTCTTCTAAAAAATACAATTTTGAATCAAAATCCCGAAACAGAACTAATATGCCAACAACAACTAAATCTAAAATGCTTTGGATACTTAAACAGACACTCCTAGGTTATCTTAAGCCGTTTACAAATAACGCGTTTTTTTTTTCCTTTTCTGAAACACCCGCACACAGTTTTTAATGTCTAGATAGGCTGGAGAAGTAAAACGTTTGCAAAACTAAAATAATATGTTATGGCCATAGTGGAAATAAAAACCTGTGTTCCTCTGGTATTAACATTCCCTAATCTGTCTTTAGGCTGTAGATGACTGTAAGTTGGAGTTAAGCACTTATCTAAACAGTATTACATTTTAAGTAGGGTAATGTTTATTTATTTTTTATTGTGAAATAAATTTTATACACATGCTGCGCCGGAAATTAGGAATTTCGACACCCTTTTAAATTTGTTATTATAATTTTAAATAATTTTTGGAAATTTAATTTTTTCAATTTATCTGGTTACTAAAGGGGTGATTTACTCTTTGTTAGGCCGGTGTACGCCACGTAGTTAAACTTTGTGCCAGTGGACTGAAGCACCTTTCTCAGGGGCCAATCTGATATTTTGCTAGTCTAATGTGGACGTGGGCAGGCCGGTTGAAATTTCACGTTCTGGGTTTGTAATATTAATTCCTTGCATGACCAAAATTGCATAGAGCAGCTTCTGGCCTGGAAGCTGCTACTTCTTAGAGGCCTGCTGAGAGTAGCGAGTCTCGTCACGAACGAGTCTCCAGTGGACCTCCATTCCCAGCTTAGTGGCGTTTTCTGTCCACCCTCCCCTCTCTCTCTACCCCCCCTTAGTTCTGAGAAATTATGCTAGGAGCAGTGACCTGACCTGAACCTCGCCAAGACGATGGCCTACCACAAGGACATTCTCCCTTGTCCTACAGAGACCTCCACGACATCTAGCGGCAGAAAAAGCAACTTCAGCCCCGGTGGCCAGCGAGCAGAGACTACGCCAGTGACACCTGGCGGCGGTTCAGTTCACCGCCTCCTTTAGTTCCCCTTTGGGCCACCAGAGCGCACCACCAGCTATGCCTTAAGGCCCTATACTTCCTCCCTGCGGCCTGTAATAGTCGATTGTATGTAGCTTCCTGTTACCGCCGGTAGAGAGCGCGCATGTCGTGTTGTTGTCACACCCGCCTCGGACTCTTTCGGAAATTTTCGGCATAGAACCGAACCTTCCCCCTCCTTTGACCTAGGGCCTTAGCACCCGTTTTAATTAGGAGCGTGGTTCTCCGTGAGAGGACTCTGACATTGGCTACTAACCGCGCAGCAGTTCGGGCAAAACTTCTCTCCGTCTCTTGCCGCGGCTACGACGGAAACGCCATCTATTAAGAATGTAGTCAGCGGTCTTGAGGGATGTGATCCCAGTTGTACAGTAGCCAGTCAGGAGTAGTCATTAGAAAAAGTCATGTTTTAGTTAATTATTTATATGTTTTTATTTTTACTAAGAATTTGGTTTCTTTCGCGTCATTCGCGATTTCTCGGTGCGCGCCATCCTGATGTCGGCGCGAGACATCTCGTGAGCCCTGAATCTACACTCTGTTTGGTGAGTAATCCGGCTTTTTTTTATCCTCCCCAAATTCCCGTTTGTTGGCCTTTCGCGCCGACTGTGTATGACTGTCTGGAAGCAGGTCTAGTTCGTTTTGAATTTGACTTGTGTTTCAGACAGGGTCCAAGTGCTGGGGAGACAAATTGCTCCCCGCATATTCTTCGGGACCTCGAGCTCCGAGTCCCCTTAAGAAGAGCGTTTATCCCACCCCGACATCATACTCTGAAGACCCGGGTGATATGAGCAATATATTTTCCACTTGCATATAATTAACTAAATTAATTAAATACATACCAGCGAACAGTGCCTTAATAACTTAATCGACGATGAATTTGTAAAATGCATGAGACTGTGATTTATGTAATCATCGAAAGAAGCTAAGAGGGTGGAATATTTCAATTTTTGTTCTGTGACTATTTTTAATTGAGATAATATAAATTGTTTTATATAATTTCGGGGCGCCCCCATATTTTTTGTTACTTGCTAAGATCTTGATTGTGATATCGAAATAATGCGAAAACAAAACCTCTTCATAATAAACCAGGGAAAACTATAGACCAATCTACTTATGTGGTGTTTATTTATTTATTATATACCTTATTCTATTTAACGATCCACTAGCTCCCAAGTTGCTTGTGTGCAGGGAGTCTAAATTTGTCTTGTTCACCACCTCGTGCCCCCTCTGGTCAATAACTTTAATTTCCTCCATATTTTTGAACCCAGCAGTTTCCAAGGTTTTTTTTACTATCAAATTAAAATGTTATAATGTTGAGGCACGAGGGGCGTTTCAATGCCTAGAACATTTGCCAATTAAATTAACCTTACCTACAGACACTAATTTTTTCTTTAAAAATAGAGATTGAGAACAATCCCTATGGGAATGTCTAATATTCATGAAAAAAATTGGTTGTCTGTAAAGTCGGTTTACAGACGATAGTTTAACGTGACAACGTCATAACAAAACATTGATGAAATGATTGCATAATATTATGAATAAAATTGAATAATTTTTATTGAATTATCACTATTTTGTATGGATACAAAGAAGGAGTGAAATGAAATCTACAATTTAATTGATAAATTTACTTTTATTTGCACTCATTAATTAAAATATGATTATTACTTTAATGAAGAGATTATTTTAACTGTAACTTTTATACATGTTTGCCTTTTAACTTCTTCCAATCTGTGTTATTCTGTTAAGGATAGGACGATGATAGGAAAAGTAGGAAACGAATGGGAGTGTTTCAAGTTTAATGTGCCTCGAAAAAGTCAAATTGATGGTTGTTCCAATCGAGTGGAAAAGAGATATATGCGGCGCAAGCGTACAATGAGCGTAACGGGGCAAAGCGTAACGGGACAATGTGCGTTACGGGACACTTTTTCGTGCTTGCAGCCGGCGTTCATCGATTTATTAGACGTTGTCACGTCAAAATGAATCTATTCTATGTGGTCTGAAAGCATTTACAATTACGGGAGATCTTTCCACAGTATGCCCCCGAGCTTTCCGGCAAATACAGTAGCCGTAAGTTTCCGGATATAACCACATATACCGATTAATTTATTTTGGTACGTCTTGAAAAATTGGATTTTTTATCTGATGCATCTAACTTGGTAGCAATACCCTAAACTATTCTCAACAATTAACACAGAAATAGCAAAAAAAAAAAAAAAAAACTGGACTGAAAGTATCTGTTCTACTCCTTCAATCAGCGGAACTGTTATAATCAGTGGTTGGTAATGATCAGAGTACATATCGCTGTGTTGTCAATGAAGTTTTTACTCCACTAGCTCAAATAACTACTGTGTTTGTTTCATCTTTTCGTTTTGCTGTGTTTTTGTCTCGTTTCTACTGTTGTGCTGAATTTTTTTGGGTTCAATATTTTTGTGCTGTCATCATTTGTGGGGGTTTTTTCGTTCTCTTCTGTTTTTGGAAAACTATTGTGTTTGTTTCGTCTTTTCGTTTTGCTGTGTTATTGTCTCGTTTCAACTGTTGTGGCGAATGTTTTGGGTTCGGTATTTTTGTGCTGCCATCATTTGTGGTTTTTTTTTCGTTCTGTTAGTCCATTTTTCTTTGTTTTTCTTTGTTTGTTGACCATATTCCTGTTGTGGAGTATTGTGTGGTGTTTATATCCTGACAACAGCAATTTTTTTGCTTAATTTGTGTTTTTTATAGTTTTCTTCTACAGACATACATATGCTTAGAAATGGCGTATGTCCAAAAGCTTACATCAAGTCATGCACTCCCATTGCACAAATCTTTCAAAGATAATATAGTTCCACCAAGTGATGCAACACAATTGAAAGTTAAATGTTTGGCTCTCTTTGTTGAATTTTGCTTCCAATTTTTAAAATGAATAAATTTTAACGACTCTGTTCTAAAAGGTTTAGCAATGCTGAGTCCATAAAAGTGCAAACCAGACGACAATCACAGTATAATGCCACTAGCCAAACATTTTCCTAATGTTATTGAAGAAAACAATTACGAAAACCTGGATAGGGAATGGCGTTTATTGAAGACTCTAGAAGCACCGAAGAAAGACAACGAATTTATGGATTTTTGGAATACAGTTTTTGGAATGAAAAATGCGGTAGGAGACCAAATGTTCCCTTCTTTAACAGTGTTCATAATTAATTAATTAATTTTTTTAATTTTGTTTTTTATCATTGCATGAGTTATTTTAGTTACTATTTATTTTCAATTCATTAATTGTTAGAGCGTTTCAATGTCATAATAACTCCCTAAATTAGTAAAACGATAACAAATTATAATTTAGTACTTTTTTCAAATCTAGTACTTGTTTCTCGCCTAAGTTGGTACGAAATATTTTTTCCTTGTGGTCACCCTGGTCACGCATGCACTGTGCAGTCGGGAACAGGGAAGCACGCAACGGGGAGGGGAGATAGAGAAGGGGGGGAAATATCCCCCCCTCACCAAAATGAAATTCTGCGTATGCACCTGTTCGGTAATGCCTAGAGATATGAGAGGAAAAAAAAAATTTCCTCGATAAAATTTAACCACAAATCTTTTTCGGGTAAATTATCATTTCCTTTTGACGTGATAATGTCTTATAAATCGATGAACGCCGGCTGCACGCACGAAAAATTGTCACGTTCCACCTGAGCCGAGCGTACAAAAACCGGTTAACCACCGTGCGAGAAAATCTTCTATAATATCAAACAGGTTAATGCGGGCTTTTTAACTAATTGTTCATGATTATATTTAAAACAAATTATTTAAATTAAATTTGCAAAAACTGTAAATAATATTTGAAAATTAAAAAGTATGCAAATTTTCATCAAAGTTTTCTTATGACGTTATCGCGTAAAATTTTCGTCCGTAAACCGACTTTACAGACAACCCTCTTTTTGAGTTGACAACAAATTTTTGGACAATATTATTATTTTTTTCTTATTAACTTTAGAAATGCTAGGTTGTCACTTATATATTGGTTTATTGACGCCAGAAAAAATATTTATAGCAACCACGAATAATATGGGGGTGGGGAAACCTATAGCAATAAAAATATTATGTAGCGCCACTGAATTTTTTTATTGCGTTATTTGCAAACATGGTTATTTGAAAATATATGCGTGTTGAATTGTTGTTTCAGTTTGTTAGCTATATAGTTACCATAGCTATGACACGCGATCCACACGCAACCCAATGCTATCTATCCCAGTGCACTCATCCAAATGTCTGTCGGGATCTTTTGCAACCGTGAGTAGCAGGCTCTGGAAAAAAAATTAGACCAAGCGACAAGGCAAAAACAAAAAATCTAGCTTCCTTTAAGTACAGGCTGAAAAAAACATCTTTGTAACAACTGCTTACCTTGACCAATTCGCCGCTACCCCACTGCTTGAATCTGTGTGTGAATGAGCGAGTGACTGGTTTTAATGTAGTAGCACCTTTTTTTTTCTTCCGATTTTGATACAGTATCAACGACACTATTTGATGTATGTTTAATCACTTTCCTTTTTATGTATGTCTATGCTTAATTTTTAATAACTTTGAATTAGTCGTGGTTGAATCTTTTGTAATAGTTAATATTTGGACGTTAAGTTAAAATTTTAATTTGTTCTCTGAATATTTAGTCAACATCTGCTTATATCATGGTTAATTTTTGATATTCCATTATTTGATGTAATTTCAGAAAAAGTGTAATAAAAGGCGTGCCGCATTAACTTCGCCACCAATAAAGACGATAAATAAATAAATAATATTTGTAAAGCGCGACCTCGGGGTCGCGACCTGGCGCGCTCCTGGCGGCGGCCGTCCGAACTAATTCCAGCTCCGGGCGACGGTTTTTTTTCCTAACCTAAGTTAAAACTAAGTGTGTAAGGGAGGGGTCTAGGTAGGGAAGACTAAGTGCGTCTCAGGGCAAGCCCTATACGCTCTAAACATGCGGGTTTTTAACCATGCAGAAAAGGTCACGTGCATCATGTGCTAGGAGGGGATTGGCCAGCCATGGCAGACGTTTTCGCCATGACTAACTCCCCTCACTCTTAATTCTAGACTAAAACTAGATAAGTTGGGCCCAGGTAAAACCTCCATAGACAGAGGGAAAACCCTGGGCACATACATGCGGGATGCAAAGGTCATGCATTATTACAAGCAGGTGGATTACAGGAATAGAAGGATGGTCCTGGAAGAAGAGTGGGGCGTGGTAGAAGTTTACGACGGGATGGCCAGACGGATGCGGGTGTCTGGGCCCGGAGTGGAAGGGTCGGGAGTGACATGCGGGCTGCGAGACGTGGAGAGTGGTAGGAGGGAGGGAGCGGGGAGGGTCTAATCCTGGAAGAACCACTCTCCCTCCTCAACCCCTCTCGGCGGATAATCTCGAAAATGAGCCCCCTCCCGCCTGCAAGCCAGTACGCACGGGTTATAAGGAGTCACGTCAGACTCGCTACCTGCAACACGATGAAATTCTGGACCTCGGGATTAGTTACACTACAAACTCACTAATGCTTAGAGACCGGAAAAATTCGCGAATTCATCTCGCGACAGGCTAAAATACAAATAGTTACACCTCAGTGTTGCCTCTGCTATTGGGTCACAACTCTCCTGGATGGCTCTGGGCCAATGAGAAACACCTGACCAAAGCTTTATCGAATCACAGGCTGCTACGTTGGGACGTCTCACAAGTCAGCAGCCAATGAGTGGGTGACATTTGACCGAGTGTACGTAGAACTGCGGTGTTCATCCTACAGGTCATTGAACCCTCGAATTTTTCCGGTCCCTGCCTATCCGTGACCTATCTGTGGCCCGAATTCCGCGCATGCGCAGAGATTACTTTTTTCGTAGATTTGGTCCAGATAGCAGGGAAGTACCAAGCGTGTTGGTGTGCCAAATGAAACCTAATGGTGGCGTTAAATAACCTGGAATACATTTTGTACACTTTAATGGTCATAACAAGAAATAATCGCAACTCAAAAAATACTTGAGAAATAATAACACCACTTAATTCGCTCGACGGAGCTCCTATATATCGATGTTTCTAGTCTCGCGCAGGGCACCATTTATTAAATCTCCTGCCGATTTGATTCTTTACTGGGATACGGTCAGGACACGTTCTAGAAAAGACGTGCAGTGCCTTCGGTTTAGGAAGATTACTCGAAATTTGTCGTGGTGACAATGGGGGACAAAGCGAAAATGTTTCTGGCGAGGAACTACAATTTTGCCTATTAAAACAGAATGTAGATTTGTCTATATTTCTTGGCTACAACGCCGTTTGAAAATTGCTAAAAATGGCAATTACAGTATGCTTTTAAAGCAACTTTCAATTGATATTTTCAAAATGTTATGCATTTAAAATGTTCACCAACATTTAAATTCTTTTAATGCCTCAACAGAAATGCTAAACGTGTAAATGTATAGTAGTGATCTTCCGAATCCTGGATGACTGTATTAGAAAGTTTAACTCCATCTGATGCACGCTCTTAACGATTGTATCCCAACAAGCTACTGCTTATTCTCTACCTTACCAGACGTCTGGGAATACCGCCTTAGGTGTTAATTCACTAACTGTAGCGCAACTTTCTCTCCAGATATAGGTGGTGCTGTTAAATGAGTGCAACCACTTAATGGCCGACGAAAATGTGAGGAGGAAAGGAATTGTGCTTATAATTTAATGGCCATATCTCTAGAAATAACATTCTGCTGTTACACAGCTTATGAATTGCCGAGTAAAAAACAGACATTAATTGCACAAGAGATGCAGCATGCAGGGAAAATATAAATCGTCGATTATGTACACAATATTTTTATACAACCTGTCAACATTTTATTGCGAATACAATACTCCGGTTTCAAAGCTACAATAAGTTATATTGCTGTGTGCACTGAAAAAAAAGTCCTTACGTAGAGTTTTTCAAGTGCGAATATTATAGATCTGTAAAGGAAATTATGTGTTTTATTTCCCAGATGAACCGAAATGTAAGTACTATAAAAGCTAACTCTTTCTTTTTTCTTTCGAAACCAGCTAACTGTGGAAGATAAAACAATAATTTTACTTAAGATCCTATATATTTACCGATGAACAAAAAAAATGCTCGCTCGCTTTTCCATAGTTATCGGAGCAATTATTAACATGTCAAATCGGTCCAAGTTTGCGTCTTTTAAAAAGCATTTTTGTGGAAGACAAGAAAATGCAAAACAAGAAATTTTACTTAATAAAAGTTATGACCAACGAAAAGATGAAATATTTATTTATATGTAGTAACTTCAAGCACGTTCTATTATCGCTTGGCATTCGAAGAAGTATCACTTCGTCTGCTATAAAATTATTGAAAAACACACGGGGTTATGTATTAGTGCAAATGAGCCAATCCTAACAAGTGAAGAAGTTGAGAACACGACGCAGACCCTTCATTTTGAGTGTTTTTCTAAATAATCCTCATAAATTCACTTCTACTAGCGACCCGCCCTGGTTTCGCACGGGTGCAATGCTGATACCATAGAAAAGAGAGGGAGAGCTGATACTAAATGTACCAATTATAAATATAAATATAGACTAAAAACAAAAAATAATCAACAAAAGATACCTATTCTATTCCGTTCTTTTTTGAACTTAAATATCTTGAAACTACGATTTTCAAAAATTAAATAAAAAAAATATTTTACTTACTATTCGTTCGACTAAAAACAAAAGATAATCAACAATTATCAACAACATGATCTATCTCGTAGGGTTCAGCCAGCGATTGCAATGCAAGCGCAAAAAAAGTGTTTATTTACATCGCATTAGAAACCTCTAAAATTATCAGTGTTTCTCTACTATATTATGCATGTACCTATTATACATATAAACCTTCCTCTTGAATCACTCTATTTATTAAAAAAACCGCATCAAAATCCGTTGCGTAGATTTAAAGATCTTAGCATACATAGGGACAGACAGACAGTGGGAAGCGACTTTGTTTTATACTATTTTGTATGTATTGAATATTAATATTAGAGTATTTAGTTAATTTTTTACTATTTTAAATTTACTAATACCTTACATTTTGATGATTGGATGGCTTTTTTTAAATTTATTTATGTATTTTTTGGATTATCAAGAGATTAATTACGTGCAATTTATAGAAATTTTGCTGTGACTGTTTTGCAAATGTATTTGTCTCTTTGTTTTATGTTTATAGCCTATATGGCGTTGGTTGTCTTCAGCAGACAAAGAGAAATTGTTTAATTAATCTCCCAGAGAGATTATAAAATGCGACATGGAAGGTTAACCCAAACCTTGTATACACCTACGCACTAGAGGCTTAACCTTTGTTTTTAATGTGGCGTAACACAAGCGTTAACTACGCATTTGAAGTTATGGCAGTTGTGCTCGTTAGCTCAGTAATTACCACCCGTGAGTTTTGCACACATCCCTGCTTACTCTTTCAAATAATTACATAGGCATTACGCAGTGGGATGCCGGCAGAATCAACAGTACTTTGTTTCATTATAAGTAGAGACCGGAAAAATTCGCGAATTCATCTCGCGATAGGCTAAAATAGAAATAGTTATATCTCAGTGTTGCCTCTGCTATTGGCTCACAACTTACCTGGATGACTCTGGGCCAATGAGAAACACCCGACGGAAGCTTTATCGAATCACAGGCTGCTACGATGGGACGTCTAACAACACAGCAGCCAATGAGTGGGTGACATTTGACCGAGTGTACGTAGAACTGTGGAGTTCATCCTGGAGGTCATTGAACCCGCGAATTTTTCCGGTTCCTAATTATAAGTTATAGATTAAGTATTAACTTACATAAATAAAAAAAGTATCCCCGTATCCAGGCCATTTTACTGGCATGTGCAACCTACCTGTAATACTTTTCCCATGGCGTGTACTGTTGGTGCAGACATCTAAGGAAAGTCACTTCATCTATCGCAACCATTGGGAGTTTCTACAGTTCTCAAAACATTTGTGTGAATATTTCAACTAATGATTAACGTCTCAACTATTAGAGACCGGGAAATTTCGCGGTTTTATTTCGTGACAGACAGAATTAAAATACGTTTATCTCAGTCATTGGGCCACAGTTTAGCCGATGGACTCTGAGCCAATAGAAAACCTCTGATAAAATAAGTATCTAATCAAAAGCTTCACAGTTACCAGGTGTCACGAGTCAGTAGCCAATGAGCTGGTGTCATTTGCCCGAGTGCAAAGAGTGAAGTCTATCCTCAGGAATTCATTAAAACCGCGAATTTTTCCAGACTACTCACCTACACCCTTAATATTTTTTTTCCGAGCCACTGTGACTTTTTTTTATTAAAACTAGATTATGATACAATTAATTTAAATGTAAAAGGTTTGGCTTGGAAATAATGCTGTGTTATAATATATATGCATATAGAAAAGGAGTGAGTGATTACCTAGTGCAACACCAAGTGAAATATTATTCCCGCGATTTTGCCCTATCTGGGTATAAAAGATATGAGACGCGGAAACTTAAATTTTAGACTAAAATTATTTACTTCTATATATCATTTCTTAAACTCACCGCAATGTGAAATTAACATTACTACAAAACGCATCTAGTGTGATATTTTGCCATTTATAGTTCATACGTGTAACAAATGATGTACACAAAATAACAGTGGAAACTGTATTTTACTTGACATTAAGAGATAAATATATTTTTATTTTTTTTTCTGTAAAATATAACACTTAGGCACACGTTTTGGATTAAATTCATTGATAGAGACCGGAAAAAATTCGCGGATTCATTCGGCAATTGGCTAAAATTCAAATACGTATACCTTTTAGATGATTTTGCTATTGGCTTACTGTTCATCTGGACGAATCTCAACTAATTATAAACCCTCAACTAAAGAAAGATCGACTCACAGAGCAAACCAGCTGAGACGACTCACAAGTCAGCAGCCAACGAACTGGTGTTTATTTGCCCGAGTGTACAGGGGAATGTGCAGTCTATCCTGAATGCTATTGAAACAGCGAATTTTTCCGGTCACTACTCATAAACATAACACGTAAGCACACGTTTTGGATTAAGTTCATTGATGGAAAGGAAAATTTTTTTTCCCCAAGTTTTCCCGTTTTTGTGTTATTTTTTTATCTACCTCCCGCGGGCGAGGTAAAGTGCTGTTTACTCGAACATACTTCCCCGAGCTCTCGTCATTAACGGCGGGCGGTTTTATTTCCCGCAGCCATCGCCCATTTACCGTCCCTCCGAGGGTGTCGGAGTATGACGAGGAGGAGGGGGGAAGCCATGCCAGCAGGTTGTTGCTGCCAACATGACAAAAACACCCGCGACCGTGGCGTGGGCCCGGCGTGACGAGTCCGGCGGGTTGCCGGCCCTGCTGGTCCAGGCGCAATCGATCCCGTGCAGCCTCCTTCCCCTCCCTGCTTGCACGTCACTTCCCCTCCCAGGGGCTTCCCCCTCCATCCGCCCCGCGCGGCCCGGGGCGACTCTCAGCGGAGACCTCGCGAACTAACACAACCCGCCGCTCCATCGCGACACTTCCCCTCCTCCCCTCCCTAGGCTGGCTGGCAGCCTGGCGGGAAACGACGATAGTCGCCCCCCTAACAACCAGTTATGCCCAAAACCCCCAAGTGCCCGCCCTTGCTTAGCAGATATTTTCTACTCTGTCCAACTCTTCTTCCTGAGCCGTCCTTCTATTCCCGTAGCCAACCCGCATGTAACTAATGCATGAAATTTTTGCATCCCGCATGTAAGTGCCCTGGGTTTTCCCTGTGTCTATGCAGGTTTTACCTGGGCCCAACTTATCTAGTTTTTAACCTAGAATAGTCAGTGAGGGGAGTTGGTCATGGCACCAATCCCCCTCCTAGCACATGATGCATGCTACCTCTCTCGCATGGCTTAAACCCTGCATGATTAGAGCGTATGGGCTTCGGCCTGAGACGCACTTAGTCTCCCTCCCTAACACAGACCCCTCACAAACACACTTAGTTTTTAATTTAGGTTAGGAAAAAATTTAAAAAAAAAAAAATGGCCCGGGGCGATTCTCAGCGGAGACCTCGCGAACTAACACAGTCTGCTTGTGCCTGATGACCAGAGACCGGAAAAATTCGCGTATTCATTTCACGATATGCTAGCATCCAAACAACTGTACCTTCATATTGCTTCTGCGATTGGCTTACAGTTTATCTGAAGGACTTTAAGCCAATGGAAAACCTTCAACCAAAAGAGTATCGAATCGCAAGCGTCCCAGTTGACAGGTGTCAATGAGCAGGTGGCATTTGCCTGAGTGTGTAGAGGGTTGTGGAGTCTATCCTAGAGGTCATCGAAAGCGCGAATTTTTCCGGTCTCTACTGATGACGGGAACAGATGCCGGTTTTTGTCGCAGGAATATCTCCTGCTGTCGCCGTCGTCGTGTAGTCCATTGTAATCCTGTTTTATCTTCATCGCTGTGTTCGTAAATTTGCTCTGCGTCGTCCACGTTCTGTTGTCCGTCCGCATTCGCTGTCATTGTTGAAACTCGTCTCGTCGTTGTTGGCACACCGCGTTCGTCTTTTTTCACGACTACATTACCTTTGAATATATATACTGTATAGAAGTCGCGAGTGGATAGGATTTACTCTACGTTTTTCAGAAGCGTATGATGAGCAGCTTGGGAACTTCACCGCTGCAGTGCGCTGCCGTAACGCCCTGTATCGTCTTAGTTGTTATTTGCACGTTAGAGCGCAGCTCTGTCGCCCGCTGTTATTCCCCGCACCCCGCACCAATCATTCACTGCAGCTCAAGGTCGTTCAACGGTAGGGGGAAGGGGTGTTTGAAGAGTTGGACACTTGTCCGCTAGGGACCACCACAAGTCGATGCCCTAGAGATGGTGGCGATTGCGGCGGTGAATTAACCAACTACCTCAAAACCGTATTAGAAATTTTAACCTGGGCTGGCGACTTCTATACAGAATATATATTCAAAGATATTACTTCCACGGAATTCTTGTGCTGTCTGATATTTAAGTTTGAATGTGTTCGCCTGTGCTGTCGTCCGAAATATCTGTTCAGGTTCGTCGTTGGGCTTACCTGTTTGACATCAACTGGTAGGTCTTTTTTTTCCGTGGGTTTATGCTCATATTTTGCTTTTATGGATTTTTCCCCATGATGGACATTGCAAAAAAAAACTGCAATGGCGTGTGTCCATGAAACTCTATCGAATCAGATCCCCCAATTGTTACGAATCTAGAGACCTGCAAAATTCGCGGATTCATTCGGCGATAGGCTAGAAGTCAAATACATTTACCTTTTAGATGATTTTCTATTGGCTTACTGTTCATCTGTACGAATCTCAACCATTTATAAACCCTCAACCAAAAAAGGATCGAATCACAGACAAACCAGCTGAGACGACTCGCAAGTCGGCAGCCAATGAACTGGCGTTATGTTCCCAAGTGTACAGGGGTATGTGCAGTATATCCTGAAGGCCACCGAAACCGCGAATTTTGCAGGTCTCTATCTCTAAGGAATCACTAGGGCCATGCATATTTCGCGAAAAGATTCCGAGATTAGTTATGAGTTAAAACACTGTAGCACCGTCTGTGTTTCGTGATTGGGTGAATTTATTTCAGGCGCATGTCGATTGTTACGACACCAATCACAGTGATTCAGTGCGGAAACAAACGCGTCCTGAGTGGCTCGGTCAAAAAAAAGGCAACGACTTCTCTGGCAGAGGGCCGCCAATCACAAGGAAGAAACCTCTGGTGCGGGTATACCTTTCTGCAGTATAATAGACGTCCAGATTTAGTCGCAAAAAATGCCTGCCCCTAGGAATCACTTGAAAGAACGTAACACAGCCCGTAGCTCTCTCGCGACACTTCCCCCCCCCCCCCCCCCCCCCCACAAACCCAACCCTACTCGACGCGTGGCGACTCTCAGCGGAGACCTCGCGAACTAACTCAACCCGTCGCCACCTCCTCCACCGACCGAGATCTTCCGAGCCTCTCTGGAGGTTCATGTCGCTGGAAGAAGGGGGAGGGGGGGACCATCAGCAAAGGGAAGCCTTCTTTTCACAGACGAGAGAGCCAAACACCCGATCGTGCATCTTCGGGGTTTTGTTTTGTTCATTGTAACTCATGATAACTAATGGTCAATTAGGTTAGGTTAGATACATTATAAATACTTTAAAACATTGTGGACGGTTGATTTGGTTAGGATAGCTACATTAAAGATACTGTGAAATCATGTAAACGGTTTCCTAGCGCTGGATAGCTACATATTGAAAAGTTATTTGCTAAGCAACCATAAAATGATTATACAGTATTTTTAATGTGGCTATACTTACCTAAAATAACCAACCATCTACAATGTTTTGAAGTATTTATAATGTAGCTAACCTATCCTAATCGACCTCAAAATTTAATGCCACACCGGTTCATACAATGAGATAGAACGGGAAAAAAAAGCGAGCATGAACTTCGGGGAACTTCGGGTTTGGCTCTCTCGTCTGTGAAATGAAGGCTTCCCTTCAGCAAACTGTCCGTGGCGATATCATATAACACCAAACAACTGGCGTGAAAACACACCCCGCCTACCTGGGCCTACACACGGCACTTAACTAGACCCAGGGAAAGAACTCATCTTGACGCTTACCTTTTTTTCAAACCAACAAAACCAAAATAACCTCAAAACCGCCACCACACATCAGTTCCACAACTCCAAATATTATTTAGATGGTAAATACATCGTCATTTCATTTCTAATACTTAGCAAGTTGAATACTACGCGGAAAATACCTTTTTTTTAATATTTGACTTTATACATGCATCTGTAAATAAGTATCTTTCAGTACAAACAATTCAGTTGATCTGCCTTCCAACAATATTTTTGGGGGGAGGTGGGTTCTAACACTACGATATTCAAGTAAATATATATATAGTAGTAATTACTCTGCCAGTTTATAACAACACACCCCCCCCCCCCTTTTCCCGAAATGGCATAGCTTCAGTGAACAGCTGTTCAAGACATCTCGAGCAGCTTTCGAATCACGTGTGGTTTCTTCTGAAGATCCTCCCTTCCAGGATTTAAAAGAAAAGAAACACAAGCAAAAGCAGGATGAGAAAATTAAAGCAACTCAGCTACATAAGTAGAGACCGGAAAAATTCCCGGATTTCTTTCGAGACAGGCTGGAATCGAAACTCGTTTAGCTTAATGCTGCGTCAGTGGTTGGACCGCAATTTACCTGAAGGACTCTGAGCCAATTGCAAACACTCAACAAAAGAAGTATCGAATCATAAGAATCGCAGTAAACAGGTGTCCCGAGTCGGTAGCCAATGACCAGGTGATAGTTGCCCGAGTACATAGAGAATCTTGGAGTCTATCCTAGTGGTCATTGAAACCGCGAATTTTTCCAGTCCCTGTACATAAGTTTAAGGAGAGTTTATTGACGTGACAACGTCTAATAAATCGATGAACGCCGGCTGCACGCACGAAAAAGGATGACTCATTGTTCCATTACGCACATTGTCCCGTTACGCTCATTGTACGCTTGCGCCGCATCTATCTCTCTTCCACTCGATTGGAACAACCATCGATTTGACTTTTTCGAGGCACATTAAACTTGAAACCCTCCCATTCGTTTCCTACTTTTCCTATCATCGTCCTATCCTTAACAGAATAACACAGATTGGAAGAAGTTAAATAGCAAACATGTATAAAAGTTATAGTTAAAATAATCTGTTCGTTGAAGTAATAAAAATATTTGAATTAATGAGTGCAAATAAAAGTAAATTTATCAATTAAATTGTAGATTTCATTTCACTCCTTCTTTGTATCCATACAAAATAGTGATAAAACAATAAAAATGATTCAATTTTATTCATAAAAGTATGCAATCATTTCATCAATGTTTTGTTATGACGTTGTCACGTTAAACTATCGTCCGTAAACCTACTTTACAGACAAACAATTCTTTTTTATATAAGGAATGGCGTAATCCTTAGTGAACTGCAGTAACGTGTTTCCTCCCCATTCTAGCCCCGACATACCTCTCTCTCCGTCACACGGAAGAGGCAGGGATTGTTTTTCCAAGTAGTTAATATTTAATGTCGCTTTACACTTATTATTTTGAGTTGTTTTAGCGAAATCACTAAATAATTGACTCAAGCACAAACTATGAAAGTTAATTAAATAAAAATAGAATACGTTAGGTTTTCTTTTATCAAGCAACCATCATTACTAACATTACTATGCGTGAACGTTTATGAGTTCTTGAAGTATATTTTCCCCTGAAATATTAATAATTATAATTATAATAAATATTTATTTAAAAATTCCTACTAATATTATAAATGCGAAAGTGTGTTTGCCTGTTTGTCTTCTCACGCAGCAACAGAGCAACGGATCGGCATGATTTTTTGCATATATATATAGTTTATGGGCCGGAGATTGACAGTCAGCGAGTGTACAAGAGACAGCAGAAACAACATATTTAACCACAGTGCTCTGGAGCGCAAGACATTGAACATTCTTAAACAATAAAAAAAGGGGAGGGTTGTCTGTAAAGTCGGTTTACGGACGATAATTTTACGTGATAACGTCATAAGAAAACATTGATGAAAAATTGCATACTTTTTTGATTTTCAAACATTATTTAAGACATAGTTTTTTGCAAATTTAATTTAAATATTTTGTTTAAATATAATCACGAACAATTAGTTTAAAAAAAGCCCGCCTTAACCTGTTTGATATTATAGAATATTTTCCTCGCACGGTGGTTTGGCCGGTTCTTGCACGCTAAGGCTCATGCGGAACGTGCAAATTTTACTTGCGTGCAGCCGGCGTTCATCGATTTATAAGACGTTCTACCGTCAAAAAAAAAAGCTGAGAACCAAACACGTGGCGACGTCACCAACATAGCTAGGGGCATGCATATTTGGCGAAAAGATTCCGAGACTAGCTGAAAATTAAAACACTGTACCATCATCTGTGTTTCTTAATTGGGTGAGTTTCTTTCAGGTCAATGTAGATTTTTACAACACCAATCACCGTGAGTCAGTGCGGAAGCAAACAAGTCCTGATTGGCCCGGTCAAATGAGGCATTCACTTATCTCGCAGACGGCCGCCAATCACAAGGAAGAAACCACTGGTACGGGTATACTTTGTTGCAGTCTGATAGGCGCTCAGATTTATTCGCGAAAAATGCCTGCCCCTAAACATAGCGAAGATCGCCAACAACATAGCGAGCATGGCGCCCATGTGCGGCCGTGGCATTCTTCCGGCTGTGAAGAAGTTCCACTTCAAAAAAAAAAAGGCGGGGATGTAACAAAGTTAGTAGTGGATTACGCGCAGCTGCATCAAGCCCAGGGGTGAAAAGTCCCCCCCCCCCCCCTAGCCAGTCCTTGTGACGCTGGCACGCAGGTCTCCGACGGCAGTACTGCCAACCTGAGCGAGCTCCTCCATTATTCACGGCCGCGGCTTTTGACCTGCGACCTTCCCCCTCCCTTGCCATCCCAAACTGGGTTACAGCCCACCAGCCCATGATTGCATTGACCAGCAACCGCCCACTGCCGCAAGATATACGTAGGGACCGGAAAAATTCGCGGTTTCGACGGCCTTCAGGATAAACTGCACATTCCTCTGTACACTCGGGAAAATAAATACCAGTTCGTTGGGTGCTGACTTGTGAGTCTTCTCAGCTGGTTTGTCTGTGATTCGATCCTTCTTTGGTTGAGGGTTTATAATTGATTGAGATTCGTCCAGATGAACAGTAAGCCAATAGTAAAATCATCTAAGAGGTATATGTACTTAAATTTTAGCCTATTGCCGAATGAATATGCGAATTTTTCCGGTCTCTAGATATACGTAATCCGAAAGTACATAGCAATTGCAATTACCTATCTGAATTGTTTACGTTTTACGACTGTATAAACTTTTTGATTATAAAAAAAGGGGGGTTGTCTGTAAAGTCGGTTTACGGACGATAATTTAACGTGAGAACGTCATAAGAAAACATTGATGAAAAATTGCATACTTTTATTTAATTTTCAAATATTATTTACAGTTTTGAAAATTTAATTTAAATAATTTGTTTAAATATAATCACGAACAATTAGTTTATAAAGCCCGCCTTAACCTGTTTGATATTATAGAAGATTTTCTCGCACGGTGGTTGGCCGGTTCTTGCACGCACGGCTCAGGCGGAACGTGAGAATTTTTCGTGCGTGCAGCTGGCGTTCATCGATTTATAAGACGTTATCACGTCAATAAAAAAGAAGTCAGTCATGGGGACTGTCGACGGAAGTGAAAACTTAAAATTTTGTTTTTAAATGTGTAATATGTAGAGAGACCTGTAAAATTCGCGATTTCAAATCCCTAAAGGATAGACTCCATGATCCTCTATGCACTCGTGCAAATTACATCTGCTGATTGGTTACCGACTCGTAACACCTGTTGACTGGAATGATCGTGATTCGCTAATTCTTCTGTTAAAGATTTTTCATTGGCCCATAGTCCTTCAGATAAACTGTGACCCAATCACTGAAGCAAAATAATGTCAAAAGTATTTGGACTCTATCCTATCACGAAATGAATCCGCGAATTTTACAGGTCTCTAGTAATATGAAATCATTTCTACGTCAAATGTACGCAAGAAAATGATTTTGGTATTATATCACTAGCATGTCGGTGACGCGAACCCATAAGTTTTGCCCCTACCAATAATAACTTTAAAACTAGAAGAAATGAAGTTTTTTCATTGAAATAGTAAAAAAATTATTAACTTAAATCTACAAATAATCAACATTATCTCTAATAAATCAATAACCTGACATTTGAAGAAATTCACATAGTAAATTACTAAACAAAAGAAAAAAACATAACCTCAACTTAACTACCTGCTAAAAAAAACATCCAAAACCTACTCGCAATATTGGTATACCACACAATAAAGTTAAAATTTCCTAGGAAAATAAAGATAAAATTAACACGTCAAGTGATAATGTCATATTGACTTATTTGAATTTATTCCCTATCTAAACCTTCCTATAAAAGTTTTCCCTTCAAAAATGCGTAAAATTTAAAACATAAATAATTTAACCTGGTTACCTTTTGAATTTGTGTAGGCCGAGATATTATTTTGTTTCAAATGTTTATCCCAGTTACGCAATTTCTTATATTTGATTTTGGTATTTATCTTAGCTATGTAATTTTACTATAAGTACTACAATGTTTTCATGTTTACCTAATTGTATTATTTAGTTACTATTAACTTTCTGCATTACAATAAATAGTATAATATTTTTGACGTGATAAAGTCTAATAAATCGATGAACGCCGGCTGCACGCACGAAAAAGTGTCCCGTAACGTTCATTGTCCCGTTATGCTGTGTTCCGTTACGCTCATTGTACGCTGGCGCCGCATCTATCTCTCTTCCACTGGATTGGAACAACTATCGATTTGACTTTTTCGAGGCACATTAAACTTGAAACACTCCCATTCGTTTCCTACTTTTCCTATCATCGTCCTATTCTTAACAGAATAACACAGATTGGAAGAAGTTAAATAGCAAACATGTATAAAAGTTATAGTTAAAATAATCTCTTCGTTAAAGTAATAAACATATTTGAATTAATGAGTGCAAATAAAAGTAAATTTATCAATTAAATTGTAGATTTCATTTCACTCCGTCTTTGTATCCATACAAAATAGTGCTGATAATTCAATAAAAATGATTCAATTTTATTCATAAAAGTATGCAATCATTCCATCAATGTTTTGTTATGACGTAGTCACGTTAAACTATCGTCCGTAAACCGACTTTACAGACAACCAATTTTTTTAAAGAAGCTAAATTTTGAATATTAAACGATAGGAACTTATGACCTAAAAAAAGGGTTAAAACCTAATGGGAGCCTGTAGGTTTGTACTGCTCCCCTTACAGTTCGGTCTCGCTGCCATGTTGAATTTTTATCCCATCATTAATTTTATTTAAGGGCTATTTATAAAATTTTCATTCTATATCACCTTTGCATTTGTTGTCCTGCTACAAATATTTTCAACAGTAGTTCTTAAAAAAATGTAGGAAGCTTGAAATATCCTTCTAGAGGCTGAAGTTTCCTTAAAAATTTAAATTAAAGCCTCTGAGGACATTTCCTTGTGTAATACTACGGTATTTACAGGTTCACTGCAACTATTTTTGATGCTCATTTGTTTTGTTTATGTTTCGTTCCCTGACTTTCGGCAGTGTTTTGTTTGGCGTGGTCACGCGCGTCAGCGGCCTCGGACGTTGCCAAAACGACGCATGAAATCAACATTCGGCCGTGGTTCGAAACAATAACATTATTATTGGTCGCTTGTAATAATGACGCCTAGCGTCAACGTTTGGATTGGCCGGTTAATACCGACAATTTGAAATTTAAAACATTAAGAAATATGTGCTTCTGACGCATGGAAAATGGCGTGATTTCGCGATAATTCCCGAGCGGAATTTGGACGTTTAAAGCAGACCAGCGTCGTGTTTAACTACAAAGGTGAAGTTAAACGCGAGAACGAATCGAAATCACTACGGACGTCAGCAAATGAAGGCAGTGCGCGGTGACGACTTTGCTGCGAATTATAAGGTTGAGATATTCCCTTGTACCAGGACTAAGGTATGGATGGCTGGCTGCACCATCATTTAGAGACGTTTTCGCCATGAGTCGATAGCTCCGTCCCAGTGAAAACTATTAAAATCACGTGCGAAATTAGCGATTGATGTGTTTTCAGAAATTTTATTATAAACAACGAACTATTTCATCAAACTGTCGCACGCAGGTCCAGTAGGCCTAGGAGTCTGTCTCGTGACTGACTAGCTGGAGGCAAATAACAAATAGACTTTTGAAAATTAATAAACATGTGCCCAACGTAAATGAACATAGATTTAGACATAATTTGTTTTCTTTTGGACATATTCGCGAAATCTGTGTTGATGCATATTATTCTTGTCGAGTATTCTTTAAAAATAACTGTTATTTTTATTTTATTGTGGAACTAATTATTACTAGGTTATGTTAATCATAAAACAAGGCGCCCAATCCCATTAAATATTTATTTGAACTTTTTTTTTCAAATGATCTTACACGTCTTAAAATACTGAGATAAAAAGATACTGAGATTAACCAAATAGTTTAGTATTTACAAAAATGTTATATTTAATAGTATAGGTTTTTCTAATAAGTATCTACAGAATATTTCAAAAAATTGTTATCTTGAAAACTAAATTTCATATCGCAATGTTTTTTTTTTATTTTTTTTTTATAGATGTCTCATGATCTGCACTATTCACAAAATATTCTTGAAATTTTAACTATAAAAGCTAGGGTAATTTCATTTTAAATAAGCCTGTGGTCTTAAACTTTTGTTAGGCACTATAACGTATTGCATAAATTATTAATATTATTAACTCGTATTTATCAAAGAGTTTGACGCCATCGCGAGGCGCTTGTAGACTTTCAGTTATTTTGGCGTCTACACGTGCCGTGTTACAGTAAAATACTACTAACATATATTCACTTTGTGAAATATTAAGGGTTTGAAAAGGCGCACAAATCTTCGTAATTATGATCACTTTTCCACGTGATTTTACACTAAGTGAATATTTGTTGAAAATATTTATGGCTGGAGACCGGAAAAATTCGCGAATTCATTTCGCGATAGGCTAAAATACAAATAGTTATACCTCAGTGGTGCCTCTGCCATTGGCTCACAACTCACCTGGATGACTATGGGCCAATGAGAAACACCCAACCAAAGCTTTATCGAATCACAGGCTGCTACGTTGGGACGTCTCACAAGACAGCAGCCAATGAGTGGGTGGCATTTGACCGAGTGTACGTAGAACTATGGAGTTCATCCTGGAGGTCATTGAACCCGCAAATTTTTCCGGTCCCTATTTATGGCATAACAACAAATGCAAGGGAGGTATCGAGTTAAAAATTTATAAATATCCCTGAAATAAAAGTAATGACCAAAAAAAAATATGAAAAATCATAAAGACCGGGTTTATAAACTACGCAAAAAACGCAAGAACGCAAGAAACGCAAGATGGAAAATTATCAGCAATAATATTTTAGAGTACCGGTTTATAAACTACGTAAGACTAACGCAACGCAAGTCTTGTTCAACTCTTAACTTGCTTGTGTTTTCGACGGCCGTATCTGAAGAGAAGTGTACCGAAAACCTTTAAAGACGTACACGTTATGTACATAGAACCATAAGATGTTCTTTCGACCGAGCGAAGTAAGGTCTTACAAACAACTAGAGCGTTTGGCATTTGTTTGTGTGTATGTATGTATGTATGTATTACGTGAATTTGTGCGACGATAAATGTCGAACTGTTGATTGGATTTTCGTGAAATTCGGTAGATAGAGAGGTATGGCAAATGTAACTTTTAAGTACGTCTATAAGTAAAATTGGTCGAAAGGTTTTTTATTTCTGGCTTCCAGTCCCTAGAGATCAAGATAACGAGTAAAAGTGTGCCGTTTCACGTTTCGGCACTCATAAAATAGTAAAAATATTTTTGTTTTCTGTACCTAATAATTATTTTATATTGAGTCTTATAATGTTTACTTGTGTTTAATTACATTTTAAACTTAATTTAGTTTTTTTTAAATTTAATTTTATTAATGATATTGACTTTAAATTTTTGTATTATATTCCATTAAGCACACAATTCTATTTTTCGTTTGGCTTCAGTCAAAACCTTCCATTTGTTCGCCGGATGTTCTGTGCTAGCCTAAGAGTTTTTAGTAACGCCCGCCTGTCCGCCGTGTCCCGGCGTGCTGTCCACGTGATTGTCAGCAGTTGCTTGCAGTTTCTCCTCGCTTCTTCACGTGATTTCATATCAAAAATCTGTACTCTAGACCATTTTTTTTCCTAGAGCATTTTTTTTAGTACCGTCCACGCAACCTGGTGGCAGTTCGGTAAGCTTCCGATGCTCCATTGTTTTAGAATTACACGTTTCGTCCGTTGTTCTCGGCATTCGTCAAGATGGCTCCGGTCAGTGATGGTGGTTGATTAATGTACCTTTTCGCACCATAGTTTTTTTTTGGTAGACATCTCACGTAGAAGTGGTGTTTTTATTTGGTTTTAAAAGATGACGTAAAGTCAGTGTAAATTTCTTCAGCCTCCGATTTCGGTAAGTCACGAGAAAGCATGAGAGAGAGTGAGAGTATTTTTTGTTGTTGCCTTTTTTTTTTATTTAATTTTTGTTTCTCTGCAACCTTATGTTGCAGGAGGTTAACGTTTTGGATCCTCTTCAAGTTCTTTACGTTTGGGTTATTCTTTAACCTACCTTCAAACATTTTGTATTGAATCTACGTCCTGTCGGCCCGGGAAGCACGGTTCTGCGCCGGCTGCTGTACAAGTTTTCGTCTTGAACATGTCACGGATATTTTTCATCTTCAGCTAAGTCCGTTCTTTTTTTTAATGAAATTTTATTATTGCTTGTCGTCCAAACGTTTCGTCACCTAACGCTTACAAAAGAAAAAGACTTTCGTCGCCTAATGTTGAGCAAAAGATTTTAACTACCTAATGTTTCCAAAAAAAAAGACTTTAATTACTTAAATGAAGTATTTTTGTAATATGTTTTGTTTTGTTCCTGAAGAAGTTTTTAATCTACATGTAAAGTTATAGACTCAATTAGTAAAATCCTAATTATGGATATAACATGATATTTAAATTTATTATAAAAACTAAATAACTAATATAAAGTAATTTTTAACATTATTAGCCTGTAATTTGGGTGCACCCTAGGTTTACTATTGATAACAAACAGTCCATTTTAATGATAATTTTATGACTTTTGTTTACCTCTTCAGATGAGTCATTGTTTTTTTGTTTAGTTTAAATGTATTTTCTAGCTAAATATATCACCACTAATAGATGAAGATACGTATGTTGTTGTCATTTACTAAACTAAGTTCCTCTGGACTTACGTAATAATGATTAATGAGGTGTATTCTGTTGTGAAGCTGGTTTACCCTGACACGTTTCCAGTCAAGCATTTTCTTACATAAACAAATAATTTTATAATATCAATATTTATTTAATTATAATTTGGTAGCAGTAATAAGTCAAGTCAAAATCAAATAAAATAATAATAAACAAACAACCAGTTGTCACAAGATGGTAGCAGAGCGTGGTTACTTTCTACGAGTCTATAGATAATATTATTATTTTGAAAGAAATAAGTTTTATGATGTGAGTTAATTGTTTTTTTTAATGTTTGATATGTTGTATTAACCTATAAACAAAAATTCATTATAATATATATTGACTTTATTTTTATTGATAATTGAAGGTTAAATGAGTTTTTTTTAAGTTATTGTTTTCCATATATATATTCGTGTAAAGGTGACGAAACGACTCGTTAATTATGTCTTTATTAATTCAGTAGTATGTGGTACGAGTGCTTTGTCTTGCATGTTGAAGTGCTTTGGTGCAGGTGTTTATCTTGTGGCGTCACCAAGGTCGCGTCGCGTCTTCGCACACGTCTTTTTTTTATTCTTGTCAGTCTATGTTGCATTTCAGTCGCTAATGTAATGAGTTAATCGAGTACGTTCATTATTTAAATTATGAGTTTTAGAACGATTGTTTGTATCTTGCGTTTAACACAGTAATATAACAGATTTTTCCTAGTGCTTCTCTCGTGACTTATTGTATCGGTGTTATTCCCAACTATTATGTGGATTTTAATATTGTTTTTTAAAAGAATTACAAGGTATGGTAGCGCCTCTTATTTTTCTCTCCAGTGCATATGTTGAGAGTTGTCATTTTTTTTATCTGTCTTGATACGTCGTTTTGTTTACAGTAAGCCATTTATTTAATAGGGGAACTATAATTATTTAATAGCTAATATTAAGTTAATGTGTGATTTTGTCTTCGTTCAATATGAATTTTACTTTCGTTGTTTGAACTCCTGCAGTTTGTTTATAAAAAAAATTCCCAGCCAAGATGGAGTCTTTCGCAGCACAGTGCTGCCAACTTTGAATGTAGTACTTTCATACTGACCCAATGTTGTGGTGTGTTTACTTCTGACATTAGTAGTTCTCGACTCTTATTTGTCATTTTCATTATTTTTTTTTTGGCTTGACTTTGATGTCCAGGTTAGGCATTTTCTTAAAATAGTGGTTCTTCTTTTTGTGTTTTAGTAAATCATGAGTATATGTATTTTTTTTGGAGGGTTTTATATTTGTAGTTACCTAGTATGTTATTTAGGAGTTAAGGTGTGGAGAGTTATTTTTTTAAAACTTATTCCTGCTTTCAGTTGAAGGTCCAATATTAGGGTCCACTGTTAGCGAATTAGTGTCTTTAGGGTCCTTGACTCAGTTGATCGTGGACTGATCACCCACGTGTCCTAGTCTTTGAGTCCCTCGTAACTTTTGTACTCGAGTCATAAATAAATAAAAAACCATGGTACTAGTTTTTAAGTTGTTGCAACATTTAATTTTTTTTAAATATTATTTCTGGGGAACAAGTTTGGTTATAGGGTTTTCTTAGTTTGAATTTTTATGTTCAAGTAATCATGTGGTTATTAGTTGGTATTTGGGGTATGTATTTTCGTACAAGTTATTTTGTTATCATCTTCATGTTTGGTTTTCATGAGTTTTTTTTTTGTGTCCATTTCACATAATTTAGGGTTTGGTGTATCAACTAGATTAATATCAACACTGATTTTTTCTGTTTTAGTTAATCATGTAAGATTGAGGTTATGTTTGGTAATTGTCGTTTAATTTGTCGCAAGTTGTTTGAGAGTTTTAAAATTTATATTCCTTTTAACCTATAAAATTGTCGTGGTTTTAATTACATAATTTGCATATTCTTTATTAATATAATTCTAAATGATATTTCAATTTTATAAGATTGCAGGTTTTGTTCGTGAGAGAATTGTTTGCATATTATTTCTCGTTTTCATAATATTTCCATGTTTCTGATTTTTTTGCAGATTGCCATATGTTGAAAAGTCTGTGGTTTCTTCAGTAATATTTAATTGAGGTGATGTTTGTTTACTTTTCGTGTATCATCATTTGGGGCACGTTTTTCATAATCTAACCATGATAGGTATATTTTCTTGTTTTGTTGCCATCGTTTAATAAGTTCTTTTTTTTGTAGCAGGTGGTTTTAATAATTTTAATGTTGTTTCCTTGCCCATGTTTTGTTGTAGGTCATCTTGGGTATGTGTTTTATCTAATTTCTTACAAGAGACATTTTGCCGTTTTCCTAATATGTTCATTTAATGTGTGTTCTAGTGCTTTTCATTGCACAAGTTAATAATTGAGGTAATGAAGTTGTCTTATAAGTATTTAATTTCCAGTAAACTTATCTTTGAATCAAGTATTTGAGTAATTTTTTTTCAGGTTGTGTTTGATCTTCATTTTAAATTTTTTTTCTTGAGCCTATTAATTTTTATTTTTATTTCACTATTTTGCATTTGTTTTGTTTTAATTATTTTGTTTCAGTGAGATGCAGTTAAAGGTCAGTGGTTTTCTTGTTAGAATTTTGTCGTTTTCTCTTTTGAATCTTTTCTTTAAGCACTATTAAAAAGTTTTATAGTTTTAATGTATTGTATGTATGTAATTTTCTATTCTGGGAGTAAGTGACTTCCAGACGATATTTGGGTTGTGTTTTTAATTGTGTTGTCGACTTTGGTCAAGTTTAGCCAGAGAGCAAACTTTTTATTTTAGGCAGGTCCTCTGAGCCAGAGCCAGTGAGCCAGTGCCAAGTCCTGTTGAGAAGTGTTTAGGCTTCACCAGCACTTTTCATTTTTGCAGGCCTCAGTCATTTTTTTTATCAAACCATATATCTGCCATGGAAGATCCAATCACTCATTTTTAATAATAGTTTAAATTTAGATTAATATATTTTGTGATTTTATTTGTTTTTAAATAATAATTAATATTTTTTTGGGGTGCTAACTTTGATTCAGTGCTTTTCTATGTTGTTTGTCTTGCTAGTGTCATCTTTTAAAATAACATTTGAATATATCCGTTTTGTTTTTTGTCTTGTCATCCAAAACATATACTTTTTAAAATTTCTGTTTTGTAGGTTATGTGTGTGTTAGTTCATGTGGGGATGTGTTGGTGTTGTGTGTCTGATACATCTGTCCACACGACACAGCTATTTCACATGTGTTCCACACATTACACCGTGTAGCGTCATCAATTTAATCATTTTTCAAATTTGTGTTTAACTTTTTGAACTTAGGTACTTTTCCTGTTCTTGTTTTTTTTTTTTGATTTGTGTACTAGGGTTGTTGCTGTATGACATCTCTCCGGTGGGGTGTCTGCTGCATGGAGTTTGCTAGGGTGGTTGCAGCTTCGGCTCGGTGTTGCTGCGACTCACCGTTTCAGCCATCTCTGGTGAATTTCGTGTAGTGGAGTTCTGCTTGGTGGGATTGTCGTATAGTGACACATTCTTCATTTTAAGGTATGGTTTCAACTTTGATTTCTTCTCAAAAATTTTTCCTTTTAATACATTGCAGGCAGTTCCTTTTTTTTATTCACTTCACCTTTACTGAATCGTAACTTTATTCATGTTATATTTTGTGTTAGTGGTCAAGCTTGCTTTTGCAGGTGCTAAATTATCTCTTGAGTGTCTAAGGTATGGGACTTAGTCATTCACCTTTGGACGACCGTTTTCTTTGTTTTTATTTTCAATTTTGTGTTGTCGCTGAATAAGCATTTTGAAGATTTTTGTTTTCCTTTTGTTTGGGCTCATGTTTATCTTCATGTGTTGTTTGAGCTGCAGTCTTCAGAGCGGTATCATAAGATCAGGATTTTAGTGACCAGGATTTAAGTAGGGGTAAAGAATCCCCAAGTTTTTTTTTTTTTATAATAAGAAGGGGTAGAGAATCCCCAATTATGTTAATATGGAGGAGGTAGGAGAACCCCCCATTAAGCTGAATAAGTAGGAGGTAAAGAGTCCCCACTATTCTGAATAAGCCGACGGGCATTTTTTTATATGAGGTATGGTCCTCTTTTAAGTATATAGTATGTAACTGGTTGTCCTGGGTACTTGTACCACCATTCTGTACTGTTTTGTTTCTGCAACCACACATTGAATTTTTTTTTGGTACTTTGGTATTTTGATCTTCGATTTAATTTACACTTTAGCTTTGAGATTTTTCTCTCGCAGGTATGTGAGCATCCGACGTTCAGCTAATTGATGTTGATGTCGAGACCAAGTGTTCTATAATTTTCTTGAGCGAGCATTTAAGTTTTTTTTTATGATGCAGGGGTGAGTAGTCCCCATTTTGTTTTGATTATTGTATGAAGAGGTGTATATTCCTCATTGAGTATTGAGTTTATAAGGATAATATTCTGTTGTTTCTCAGTAAATATATAGGGGTTTTATGCTCGTGTTTGTGCTGTTTGTTATTTCAGCAGTATAATGATTTAATTTTTGATTTCTATATTTAATACGGTCTTTGTCGTTTTGACATCATTAATTCCTGTGTCTCTTTTTGTTTTTGATGGCAACATTAAAAAAAAAATTTTTTTAAAAGACGGTAGCGTCTGTTTTGAGGGGAGGAGTGTGTGCCGTTTCACGTTTCGGCACTCATAAAATAGTAAAAATATTTTTGTTTTCTGTACCTAATAATTATTTTATATTGAGTCTTATAATGTTTACTTGTGTTTAATTACATTTTAAACTTAATTTAGTTTTTTTTTAATTTAATTTTATTAATGATATTGACTTTAAATTTTTGTATTATATTCCATTAAGCACACAATTCTATTTTTCGTTTGGCTTCAGTCAAAACCTTCCATTTGTTCGCCGGATGTTCTGTGCTAGCCTAAGAGTTTTTAGTAACGCCCGCCTGTCCGCCGTGTCCCGGCGTGCTGTCCACGTGATTGTCAGCAGTTGCTTGCAGTTTCTCCTCGCTTCTTCACGTGATTTCATATCAAAAATCTGTACTCTAGACCATTTTTTTTCCTAGAGCATTTTTTTTAGTACCGTCCACGCAACCTGGTGGCAGTTCGGTAAGCTTCCGATGCTCCATTGTTTTAGAATTACACGTTTCGTCCGTTGTTCTCGGCATTCGTCAAGATGGCTCCGGTCAGTGATGGTGGTTGATTAATGTACCTTTTCGCACCATAGTTTTTTTTTGGTAGACATCTCACGTAGAAGTGGTGTTTTTATTTGGTTTTAAAAGATGACGTAAAGTCAGTGTAAATTTCTTCAGCCTCCGATTTCGGTAAGTCACGAGAAAGCATGAGAGAGAGTGAGAGTATTTTTTGTTGTTGCCTTTTTTTTTTATTTAATTTTTGTTTCTCTGCAACCTTATGTTGCAGGAGGTTAACGTTTTGGATCCTCTTCAAGTTCTTTACGTTTGGGTTATTCTTTAACCTACCTTCAAACATTTTGTATTGAATCTACGTCCTGTCGGCCCGGGAAGCACGGTTCTGCGCCGGCTGCTGTACAAGTTTTCGTCTTGAACATGTCACGGATATTTTTCATCTTCAGCTAAGTCCGTTCTTTTTTTTAATGAAATTTTATTATTGCTTGTCGTCCAAACGTTTCGTCACCTAACGCTTACAAAAGAAAAAGACTTTCGTCGCCTAATGTTGAGCAAAAGATTTTAATTACCTAATGTTTCCAAAAAAAGACTTTAATTACTTAAATGAAGTATTTTTGTAATATGTTTTGTTTTGTTCCTGAAGAAGTTTTTAATCTACATGTAAAGTTATAGACTCAATTAGTAAAATCCTAATTATGGATATAACATGATATTTAAATTTATTATAAAAACTAAATAACTAATATAAAGTAATTTTTAACATTATTAGCCTGTAATTTGGGTGCACCCTAGGTTTACTATTGATAACAAACATTCCATTTTAATGATAATTTTATGACTTTTGTTTACCTCTTCAGATGAGTCATTGTTTTTTTGTTTAGTTTAAATGTATTTTCTAGCTAAATATATCACCACCAATAGATGAAGATACGTATGTTGTTGTCATTTACTAAACTAAGTTCCTCTGGACTTACGTAATAATGATTAATGAGGTGTATTCTGTTGTGAAGCTGGTTTACCCTGAAACGTTTCCAGTCAAGCATTTTCTTACATAAACAAATAATTTTATAATATCAATATTTATTTAATTATAATTTGGTAGCAGTAATAAGTCAAGTCAAAATCAAATAAAATAATAATAAACAAACAACCAGTTGTCACAAAAGGCACTACTAACTTTGGTCATTATATAACGTAAATTTTCGAGGTCTCAGTTGAAGGCGAACTACTTGTACTCGTCATGTTTACACTTGTTAAAAATTTACATAGTGAAGGAGATAACTTCTTAAAATCAAATTATTGACTTTTTTTTTTTGTTTTCGTGATACATATTAATTATCATAATAAGCTAGGGGGAGAAATATGTTTTATACTGTTTGAACATTTTAATTTATTTTATTGGTGACGTCTTGCAACTTACGTGCTTGATAAGCGAATGTGATTTTCTTGCGTAGGTTGCGTGTTGCGTGTTGCGTCGTTGCGTTCCTTACGAGGTTTAGGAACCCAGCCTAAGGCTTATTTCCCTTTTAAAAAAATATTTCAAAATGAACGATCCAGGGGTTGGGTCGCCAGACTTAAAAACTTATAATTTTCTAAGTTATGACACTTCTAAGTTAAGACGTCCTAAGATATGATGTGTCCAAGTTTTGTGTTGCTAAGTTATGTTTTTCTAAATTGTAATAGTTCTAAGTTATTACTTTCTAGGTTATGATGTTCCAATATTGTTATAGTTCTATGTTACGACTTTATACATTATGGAGTTTACAAGTTGCGTGGTTCCGGGTTGAGTGTTTCCAAGATAGGACGTGTTTCTAAGGTATTACAGTTCTAAGTTATGTGTTTCTAAGTTGGATTTCTCTACATTACGGCAGTTCTAAGTTTTGTTTCTATGTCGAGTGTTTCTAAGTGTTGTGTTTCTAAATTGTTATAGTTCTATGTAGTGATAGTTCTTAGTTATGATATTTTTAAGTTGCGTGTTTCGGTGTAATGAGTTTCTAAGTTGTGTGCTTCTAACCTACAGCAGTGGGTTATCTTCGCTACCCCTAGGTAAGGGCTGTCCTGAGGGCAGTGCGTGTCACGCAGAGCTGGCGTCACGTGGCCTTGTTCTCCCGGGGGAGTGGGGGTAGTAGCGACCCCCCCCCCCCCAAAGGGGCTCTCTCCCTCTCTCCTAATAGCATCGTCCACTGCAAGGGGATGTCCCCCGTCCCTCTAACCCCCACCACACGGGACGCAGGTGGCCTGCAGGGGCGGGTCTACTTGTGCCCCCGGGGGAGTGGGGGTAGTAGCGACCCCCCCAAAAGGGCTCTCTCCCTCTCTCCTAATAGCATCGTCCACTGCGAGGGAATGTCCTCCCCCTCTACTCCCCACCACACTGGGTCACTTCCACGTCTTTCTCTCTCGTGTTGCTTATTTCATTTCCTTGCCGCTACTATTGTCCCGGGGATTTTTTTTTCCCTCCGGTAAATTCACCCCGATAGCACTCTTGCCCTTAATGCTTCGTCTCACATTTCCTCGACAGACGCCTACTTCAACACACATAGACTTTGGTTTGCAGGGCTTTTTACAAAAAAAAGGGGGGGGGGTTGACTGTAAAGTCGGTTTACGGACGATAATTTTACGTGATAACGTCATAAGAAAACATTGATGAAAAATTGTATACTTTTTTTAATTTTCAAATATTATTTTGAGTTTTTGCAATTTTAATTTAAACAATTTGTTTAAATATAATCACGAACAATTAGTTATATAAATAAACTGAAATCAAATCAATGTCATTAAATTGTTAATTTGAAATGACGAAATTGGACAAATAAATCATTTTTTTTAAATTTCTGCTTTTAAAAAGCCCGCCTTAACCTGTTTGATATTATAGAAGATTTTCTCGCACGGTGGTTGGCCGGTTCTTGCACGCTCGGCTCAGGCGGAACGTGACAATGAGTCATGCTTTTTCGTGCGTGCAGCCGGCGTTCATCGATTCATAAGACATTATCACGTCAAAAAAACTCGATTTGAAAACTGCTCAAGATATCAGCGTGATGTTGTTTAGAAAAATAATTTAAGAATACGTAGAGGGCAGGTGAGTGGTTTTGCTTCCATATTTCGTTTATAAACTGTAATTTTAGAAGACAACGCGTGGTTTTACAGTAATTTTCAGGCATGAAACGTTCGGTACAGATTCTTAAAAGCACTAACGGGACTTGCATCGCGTCTTTATCTTCATATCTCCGCCATATAATGTTATAGCCACGGCTAAAATCTTATAGTTGTCCTCTGCACTACGAGAAGACTGTGCGTCAGTTCAGAGCCTTGCGCTTAGAGGCGACACCGCGCTAGAAGCACCAGCGAGCGTAGCACTATCACCCCGCCTCACTAACGCAGATTCATGACGCTTAAAGTAATCTTGTGACAGAGATCGGATCCTGTTATTGTGTCTTGTCGTGTTTTTGTGCCGTGGAACTAGAGCAAGGGAACTTGTGCCCACTATAATGCACACCATTGAGTAATCGGACACGAGAGGTAGACCCAAAAGAATTGAAGACACACAAATGGAAAAGTTTCGCTTGTATCTCAAATTATACACGCCAGGACATATTCACGCAAACATAACACGAATCAGATAAGTAACAACCAAAAGGGAGCATTGCACAGTTCCAACTATGTGTTACTTACCTTCTTCGTACCACGACACCTCTGGAAGAAAAGACACGATCAAGTGTTACCACCAACACATCGAGACACCATCAACTCAGCCGCCACACTTACGACAGACAGTCCGCTAAAAGGCAAAGCTGCGCACACCGAGACACCGAGACACCGAGAAGCCAGAAAGCCGCACCCAAAGCCACAACTGCCACACCGATAGGTCACAAGGGACGACGACAACGCAGACGGGCGACAAGACACGTAACACTCAGGGGGGAAAGGGGAGGACGTGCTGTACGTACCATCGTCTACCGATAGCTACCCGGGTCGCTCTACTGCTCTACCGCGCGCGCGCGAAGAGCGGCAAAGTCGCTGGTCTACTGGCAGAGCCAGCTCAGTGCCTGTCAAGAACAAACAGGTAGATTGAGAGCCTTCGCCCGCAGCTCGTAGCTTAGCCACGCTCAGACCAGTCACCACCAGCACACTCCTTCACCAACACATTATTACACCAACACTCTCCTTCTCAAATACTCCCCTTCACCAACACATTATCACACATGTACGTTATTTACCAATACATACCTTCGCTGACACATTCCTTCATCAAAACGTTCCTTCCATGCTGACATATCCCCTCACGAACTCATTCCTCCCCTAAATACCCCTTCATTGACATATTCTCACGCCAACACATCCAATACACCTCTTCGCCAACACAATGTTACACCAAAACATTCCTTCCTTGCTGACATATCCGCTCACGAACTAATTCCTCCCCTAAATACCCCTTCATTGACATATTCTCACGCCAACACATCCAATACACCTCTTCGCCAACACAAAGCTACACCAAAACATTCCTTCCCCATCACATCTGTCTACCAAAACTTCCCTTCACTAACACGCCTCTTCAAAAATACACACCTTCACCAAAAGATTTATTCAGAAACTTAAGACTTCACTTACACACTCCTTCATCAACAAAATGCTACACATTTATTACACCAACACATTTCTTCTCCAATACATCCCTTCGCCGACATCCCCACTCGAACTCATTCCTCCCCACAAAAACACCACATCATTGGACATATTGTTACACCAACACGTTCTTTCTCCAATGCACTTCTTCGCCAACACAGTGATACACCAAAACATTCCTTCCCCAACACATCCCTTCACAAACACACACCTTCACCAGGACTTCAACCTCATATCCCTTTACCCATCACATTCATCCACCATCACATTCATTCACCAAACATTAACCTGCCAACACATTACTTCTCCAAAAATCCACAACCGACAACTCGATCACTCACAAACCAGTCAGGCCCAACAGATGGCTTCACAAAAGCCAGAGCGACACCTCGTGTGTCGTGGGCTGCTGTTGTGCTGCCACTGGTTTTCCTGGCAGAGTTGCAGTTGAAATACAGGCGAGTTCAAGCAGAGTGTCGCCAATGCGTAAATGCTGACTTCCGAAAAGGGCGAGAAAAAAAAAATTTTTAAAAATACAAGGCCGGATGTTCCTAAAGACGAAAAAAAAAAAACACATTAAAACTGTTAAGTAGACGACTATTAAATCATTTTTACTATATTTTAAGGATGATATTTCGTGATTATGAGAGAATTTCACCATGCAGTTGCCAACCTAAGCAATTGAAATAGTTTAATTTAAATTATATTCGATTAAAACCCGGAATACCTAAGTAGTTTTCGTTCAAGTGACAAAGGTAATTATTTTAAAACACGTGCTAAAAAAGGAACGTTTTATGACCAAATTGCCATATTTATTATTATTAAAAAAGAACATAATTAATTTACAGCGTTACTTTTGAATTTTATACTTTTTTAGGCGTGTTGAGGGTGACATTTTAGGAAGCGACGGAAATGGAACGATACGCCCCCCTCCCCCCAAATCAACAAAGGTAATTTAACACGTTGAATTCCAATTGGCACGCGCTTCTCGGCTACCATCACGACATGATTTCGTCAAGATGGCGGAATAGCGTGTGACAGCATGTACTCGTACATATTCACTTTCGTTAACAATCGGGGGTACGAACCAAGCGATTCTGTGAGCCTGTGATTCTGTTTTAGAAAACTATTGTGTTTAAATCGTCTTTTCGTTTTGCTGTGTTTTTGTCTCTTTTCAACTGTTGTGCAGAATTTTTTTGGTTGAAAATTTTTTTGTGCTGTCATCATTTGTGGGTTTTTTTCGTTCTCTTCTGTTTTTTGGAAAACTATTGTGTTTGTTTCGTCTTTTCGTTTTGTCGTGTTTTTTGTCTCTTTTCAACTGTTGTGCTGAATTTTTTTGGTTGAAAATTTTTTTGTGCTGTCATCATTTGTGGGTTTTTTTTTCGTCCTCTTCTGTTTTTTGGAAAACTATTGTGTTTGTTTCGTCTTTTCGTTTTGCTATGTTTTGTCTCGTTTCAACTGTTGTGCTGAATTTTTTTGGGTTCAATATTTTTTTGTGCTATCATCATTTGTGGTTTTTTTTTTCGTTCTGTTAGTCCATTTTCTGTGTTTTTTTCTTTGTTTGTGACCATATTCCTGTTTTGGAATATTATGCGATGTTTATATCCTGTTAACAACAGCAATTTTTTGCTTAATTAATGTTTTGGTCTTATGTGTTTTTTGTAATTTTCTTCTACAGACATACATGTGCTTTAGCAATGGCGTATGTCCAAAAGCTTACAAGTCTGTGAGCCAAATGAAAATAGCATGAAAATAGTGCTGACGGTGGCAAGCAGAGTTTACGATACAGGTAGCGAATTCTAGCGGCGGCCGCAGGAAGTAAGCGTGTGATTCGAGTCTAGAAATTTCGGGATATATTTGAAAAGCGATTATTTTATTGATCAGTTTACATACCACGCTCGGCATTATTTTAAAAAAATTCTACGTTTAATTTCGTTTCCGAGTTTCGTATTGTAAGATTATTTGTAGGGACCGGAAAAAGTCGCGGATTCATTTCGTGATATGCTAAAATTCAAACTTGTGAACAATTCTGCTGGTTCTGCTATTGGCTCGCAGTTTAACTGGAGCTCTCTGGGGCAATGGCAGACTATTTACCAAAGGAAGCGTCGAATCACAAGCCACCCAGTGGAGACTCCTCACAAGTTAGCACCCAATGAACACGCGTGTTTGCTTGAGAAATGCAGAGGATAATGGAAGCTATACTAGAGGTCATTGAATCCGCGAATTTTTCAGGTCTCTATTTATTTGCAACATGAACAAAACGAGAACACACGAATTTGCTCTTTTTTTTAAAATTTCAATATTGTGTTTTTCCGCGGTCAGAGTCACTAACGACCTACTTATCGGATTGCCGTGTTGAGTGCTACGTATCGGATGTGGCGTGCCCGAAGTTTCGGCACTACTTGTAGCGGCCATCTTCAAAGGCGATTGGCAAATTGACAAACGCAGCTACAGCCCATCAGAAGTCAAGAAGCAAGCGAGGTCATTGGAGGCGAAAAAGCGCTACGACCAGTTCAATGGAACTGGAGAAATTTTGGATAGTCGAATAAAATGAAAAACCAGTTAGCCTCGTCACATCACTGTTGTCTAAGTGAAGACCAGCTTATTCATCACTCATAGTTCTCTTTATAAAAAAAATAGCCAGTCATGGGGACTGTCAACATCAGAAGTGAAAACTTAAAACTTTGATTTTAAATGTTTAATATGACATCATTTCTACGTCAAATGTACGTAAGAAAATGATTTTGGTATTATATCAGTACGATGTCAGCATGATATTATTTTATCCTTACATCATTTTTTAGTCACAACATATGTCAGTGGTATGTAAAAATTACGTAAATATTCATTACCTAGCTATGACTTACCAGTGATGTCAGACCTAGGTCATGTATTCACGTGGTCAAATTAACTTCACTTACTGCTACTACAGCATGTCGGTAATGCGAACTCACAAGATTTTACCCATCCAAAAAAAATAGTCCAACACGCACATGATACAGTCGAGTATATACAATGTATCAGTGTATATATGCGTATACATGTACGTCGCCAGTCTGACGCAACACGTCACTAGCATGTCGGTGACGCGAACCCACAAGTTTCTCTCCTACCAGAAATCGCTCAACGCGGCTAAAGAAGTTTTCAATTCAAAAAGGACCAATGTTATGGGATTTAGTGATGAGATAAATCAATGAATGGTAATGATGTGTAATGATGTGGATGGAAAAATAATTGGGGGGGGGGGGGGGGGAGAGAAATTGGAGTACTTCGAAAAAAAGAAAATACAACCACTCGCTCACGGCAACATATCCCACGTATCCCACTAGTTACGATGTGAAATTGTGTATTGATTACGCGTGTTAATAACTAAAAAAAAAATGAATTAAGAATTTAAAATTGTCTAGTTTCAGCTGGAACCAGCTATAAGACAGAGAATATTTAGCCTACATTCGCGTTCGGTTCCTCCATTTTAAAAAAAAAAATTTAAAAAATTGGTTGTCTGTAAAGTCGGTTTACGGACGATAGTTTAACGTGACAACGTCATAACAAAACATTGATGAAATTATTGCATACTTTTATGAAAAAATTTTAATCATTTTTATTTTAATAATAAAATAATAAATACTTGAAATTATACTAGTAATCAGATAGATTTTTAAAATGCAAGAATAATTAACCTTTATTGCCGAAATTGTTGTTGTAATAAGCAATGAAAACCACAATAAACTTTTCACTTCACTTTATAAACAGTCGAGTGGAAGAGAGATACATGCGGCGCAAGCGTACAATGAGCGTAACGGGACACAGCGTAACGGAACAATGTGCGTGACGGGACACATCGTAACGGAAAAATGTGTATAACGGGACAATTTGTTCGTGCGTGCATTCGGCGTTCATCGATTTATTAGACGTTGTCACGTCAAAAAAAATTATACCAGCTTAAAAGAAAAAGAGTGCGTGTGAACCACATTGAAATAAAACAAATATTCATGAAGAACTTAACTCCGCACCGAAATGATGAAAAATACCGCCCACAAAATTCATCTTCTGTGAAGTATTTGCTCTGAGGCGAATATCCCCCCTCCCCCCCCCCCCCTAATTTTCCCAGTCAACGGGCTTGCTACAGGCGGGAGACCCGTCTAAAAATACTGACAAACCCCCCCCCCCCCTTCCCCGTCACACGGATGCACATCCACAACGGACTCGGACAGTGTTGCCAGGTGTACGGGGATTCCCGTAGCTGGGCCATAAACAATTTGTTGAGTACCACGTACGGTTAGATATTCACTTCTATACCTCGCGATACACGATTCTAATAGCTAGAGACCGGAAAAATTCGCGAATTCATTTCGCGATAAGCTAAAATACAAATAGTTATACGTCAGTGCTGCTTCTGCTATTGGCTCACAACTCACCTGGATGACTCTGGGCCAATGAGAAACACCCAACCAAAGTTTTATCGAATCACAGGCTGCTACGTTGGGATGTCTCACAAGAGAGCAGCCAATGAGTGGGTGACATTTGACCGAGTGTACGTAGAACTATGGAGTTCATTCTACAGGTCATTGAACCCACGAATTATTCCGGTCCCTAACAATGAGTCATTCTTTTCGTGCGTGCAGCCGGCATTCATCGATTTATAAGACGTCATCACGTCAAAAAAAAATTGGTTGTCTGTAAAGTCGGTTTACGGACGATAGTTTAACGTGACAACGTCATAACAAAACATTGATGAAATGATTGATCCAGAAAAAATGAAATATACAATTCGGCCTGAGACTGAGCCGTAATAAATGTTTGCAACCAAACTATTTAGGCATTAAAAATATGTTATTCTTTGAGAAAATATATTTTTTTAATTTTTCTATCTTTTGTATGATAAAATTGAATCATTTTTATTGAATTATCACTATTTTGTATGGATAAAAAAATGAGTGAAATTAAATCTACAATTTAATTGATAAATTTACTTTTATTTCATTAATTCAAATATGTTTATTACTTTTGTACTGTCGCGCGCGCCGTATTTATTTTTAACAAGTACAAAAATGAAGGTATAGCGGCAGCGGGGCTTCGATCCGTCAATCTTTGTATTGGTAGTCAGCGATGCTAACCGCATGGCCATGAGGCCATATTAGAAATAATAGTTTCAGATGTTGTATACATATTTATAAAAATTTTGTTTTGTGTTGTGGAAGTTTTAAAAACGTATGTAGTCCCCCATGTTTATTTCTTATAGTGGTAGGCGGGAAATTTAAAATATATTGTCGCTAGCTAGTCGGCCGCCATGTTTATACTAACTAGAAGATCGTCGAAAATGTTTTACGCTTTTTCGTAATTACACATTTAACGACGAAGTTTGTTCGTCGTGAAATTAAACGTAGAATTTAATAAAAATGCCCTTTCAGTTAATAAAAAAGTATTAGTAAGTTTAAGAAAGAATTTCGTCTTTAATCTCCAACCCAGACGCTCGGGGTGCGCTGGGGCCGAGATTAAAATTCGTCGAGAATATTTTACGTTTTTATGTCTTCCAGTGCTCAAAATGATATGCATTTGTGGGCCCGGGTACGAAATGTTATTAATAATTCATTAATAACAACGCCCCACGTGGAGTAACGGGACACACCGTAGTGCGACAATGTGCGTAACGGGACACATCGTAGAGGAACAATGTGCGTAACGGGACACATTATCGTGAGTATATCAGGCGTTCATCGATTTATTAGACGTTGTCACGCAAAAAAAAAAAAAGGGTCTCACATGTCTGGAAAAAGATTGTGAGACACGGAAATCTGGCAACACTGGGGTTGACAATGTGGTTTTGTGGGGGGGGGGGGGTGGTTAAGTAGGAAACAATGATGACTGTTCGCGTGTGGCATCCCCTAGCTTTCACGCGGCGAGATATATTTATAGCGAAACTCTGGCCTAGCCACGGCCTTCTGTGAACCAATAAAAGTGCCCTTTGAATAAATACGTGACGTCACTTCGCGGCAGACTGCTGCTCCGAGTTCCCCCCCCCCCCCCTTCGCAAAGATTAGCGAAGGGTGCGAGCTGTTTGATTGATTACTACTATACAGGGCGCGTTAGAATTCAACAAACATGGACCGCACGTTCATCTAGGGACCGGAAAAATTTGCGGTTTCAATAGCCTACAGGATAGACTGCACTTTCCCCTGTACACTTGGGTAAATAACGCCAGTTCATTGGCTGCTGACTTGTGAGTCGTCTCAGCTGGTTTGTCTGTGATTCGACCCTTCTTTGGTTGACCGTATATAACTGGTTGAGATTCGTCCAGATGAACAGTAAGCCAATAGCAAAATTATCTAAGAGGTATATGTGTTTGAATTCTAGCCTATCACCGAATGATTCCGCGAATTTTGCAGGTCTCTACTCATTGGTCCATAGTACTCCGCACAAACTGTGAACCAATAGCAGACACACCACAATGATTTCAGTGTTTTAATTCTACGCTATCGCGAAATGAATCCGAGAAATTTCCGGTTTCTAGTTAATATTTTTTTAACAATATCTTTCTGTTCTATAATATAGCCATTTGAATATTTAAATCCTTTGGTGCAACTCAAGCATTAATTTTGTGACCAATGTAATTTCTAGCTTGTCGATTTATCTGCAAAAATATTACCTTTTCTTTTATGCTAGCTTTTTTGATCGAGTGAAGTATTGAAATACTTTTTGTTTTCTTTGAACTTAAAAAATCTTTCCAGAGATGGAAAAGTTTTCTTCGGCCGATGTACAAACATACATTGTAAGGTCGTTTCTTGCCTTCTGGGATAAAAAGAAAGATTCTACGAATAATACATTATCGATGTCTGTTTGCTTTCTGGAAGGCAAGGCAAAGCAAAAAAAAAAAATTGCTGTATCGAAGCTTTTACCAGGAAATAAGGTTTTACGTTTATTATTGTGTTCGCGGAAATAATTCTAAAATTGATGTAACAAAACATTTAGCAACAGGCTTCTGTGTGTTAAAAAGTTCATCATCGCTGTAAATATGTATTAAGTAATTGATAAAAAAGATTATACATAGCAACATCAATTTTATTGTAATAATCAAATGTTAAAATATGTTGCCAAAACATACGCCTTACGGGCATATTCTTGACAAAGCACGCCACCCAGACCAGCCACTTAACTTTACATTAACTTTAATAATTCTTCTTTCATTAGTAAATACCGGAAAAATTCGCGAATTCATTTCGCGATAGGCTAAAATACAAACAGTTTTACCTCAGTGCTGCCTCTCCTATTGGCTCACAACTCACCTGGATGACTCTGGGCCAATGAGAAACACCCAACCAAAGCTTTATCGAATCACAGGCTGCTACGTTGGGACGTCTCACAAGACAGCAGCCAATGAGTGGATGGCATTTGACCGAGTGTACGTAGAACTATGGAGTTCATACTGCAGGTCATTGAACCCGCGAATTTTTCCTGTCCCTACCTATCAGCCATGTTATTTAAATGTAATCATAGTTTATATTTCAGGGTGCGCCTTACATATGTTTCATTAGGATTTGAAAATTACGCTTTGTTGCAAACAAATTTCTAGGAATTTACTACACATTATCTGTTAAATATAATGTATTAAAAATATGTTAAGGACAAAAAAATGAAAGCAAATTTGAAAGCTTAAATGACAGTACTCAAGATGTATATATATTTTCAGTTCTTACATCTTGTAATTGGGAAAAAATAATATTGAATTCAAAACCAATTATTTTCACTAATGTTTTGTTACATTAGTAATAATTTACCAAGGCGACAACTTTTATTCGAATTGAGTTTGTATAAAAGTCCGTTTATTCAAAATGTCAGTGTTCTATTTTTATTTTAAAAATTTTAAAACATTTTAGAAATTTATCCTTGTAGGCTTACATAAGCTACTAAGCTGATAAACTTGCATAAAGAGGAAATTTTTGGATTTAACTTCGTACAAGTCGATGCCTTAAATTGTATTTTTTGGTAATTAAACTTTATAAGCTTTGATTGTATTTGCTGATCGCTATCAGTTTGATGTATACTCTACAACCGTCACACGATTTAGCGTGACATTTTTGATAATATCCTTAGAAACTTTCAACTTTAACTTTAAAAGCATTCTTTTGACATATTTTATATTATTAATAGAGTCCCGGAAATTTCGCCGATTCCTCTGGCCTCAGGATAGAATTCAAAGTTTTGTGCTCGACCCATGTTTACTTTCCCATTGGTTGATTTCTTAGCAAGAATATTTTTATCCTTGTTATTTGGCACTACCTGATTCACTCACTTCTCTCCTAGCTGGACATCGTTGGCCCACGGTCGTAGAGGGGCTTGTCCAGATAACTGCGGTCCAATCACGAACACAGTGCGACAGTGTGGAGGTTTGCATTCTAGCTTGCGACTAAATGAATGCGCGAAAATTCTGTGTCTCTAATTATTAATAATAAAATATAATAAAACAGTAATAATAATAAAACAGTAACGCGAACGTCGAAGGCATCTTAAAAAGTTGCGGGCCATAGATTTTGGGGCGCCTGGTCTATGTACAGAATACACATAAAAGAATGACCCAGTTATAAATTTTAATAGTATCAACTGTAAACGTTGTAGAGTGTTGGTTCAAGGTCAAAATTAAACAGTAACTAGCACAGTTTTAGATAAGCGCATGCACGAATACTGTTTTGTTGTTTTCTCGCCTGCAACATGAAAGAGTGGCTCTTTCCCCAATTAGTAGAGGGTGAACCTGTGAACTTTATTACTAGAGACCGGAAAAATTCGCGGATTCATTCGGCGAGAGGCTAGAAGTCAAATACATATATCTTTTAGATGATTTTGTTATTGATTTACTGTTCATATAGGCGAATCTCAACCAATTATAAACCCTCAACCAAAGAAGGATCGAATCACAGACTAAACCAGCTGAGACGACTCACAAGTCAACAGCCAATGAACTGGCGTTATTTGCCCGAGTGTACAGGGGAATGTGCAGTCCATCCTGAAGGCCATTGAAACCGCGAATTTTTCCGGTCCCTATTTATTACTTTATTATTAGAGACCGGAAAAATTCGCGGATTCATTCGGCGATAGGCTAGAAGTCAAATACATATACCTTTTAGATGATTTTGCTATTGGCTTACTGTTCATCTGTACGCATCTCAACCAATCATAAACCTCCAACCAAAGAAGGATCGAATCACAGACAAACCAGCTGAGACGACTCACAAGTCAGCAGCCAATGAACTGGCGTTATTTGCCCGAGTGAACAGGGGAATGTGCAGTATATCCTGAAGGCTATTGAAACCGCGATTTTTTTCCGATCCCTAGCCATATGCTTAGGCTAGGTCCATTTTCACCTGTATTTCCACGCAACTGTTTCGTAACTGTGCTTATGTGTTATGTGACGAGACCCATATATTATGACTTGCGTGCTCCGTGTGGCTCTTGATGAAACGGAATGGAATGGAATGGAATGGAATAAAGCCCCGTGCGTGGCGAGGCAAAGGCTGACCTTGGGTTCCCCTGTAACGGAAATCGAAGCCGTCGTGTGGTTCCGGCGACACGCGACTAGCAGACCTGTGTTGTATTGTGTTTTGTTGTGTTGCGTTGTGATTCTTTGTCACGAGGAGTTTATCGTCCCGATCGCGACCCCTTGTATTCCGACTCACAGAAAATAAAAATTGTTCGTACTTTTGACGTGACAACGTCTAATAAATCGATGAACGCCGGCTGCACGCACGAAAAAGTGTCCCGTTACGCACACTGTTCCGTTACGCTTTGTCCCGTTACGCTCATTGTACGCTTGCGCCGCATCTATCTCTCTTCCACTCGATTGGAACAACCATCGATTTGACTTTTTCGAGGCACATTAAACTTGAAACACTCCCATTCGTTTCCTACTTTTCCTATCATCGTCCTTTCCTTAACAGAATAACACAGATTGGAAGAAGTTAAATAGCAAACATGTATAAAAGTTATAGTTAAAATAATCTCTTCGTTAAAGTAATAAACATATTTGAATTAATGTGTGTAAATAAAAGTAAATTTATCAATTAAATTGTAGATTTCATTTCACTCTTTCTTTGTATCCATACAAAATAGTGATAAAACAATGAAAATGATTCAATTTTATTCATTAAACAATGCAATCATTTCATCAATGTTTTGTTATGACGTTGTCACTTTAAATTATCGTCCGTAAACCGACTTTACAGACAACCAATTTTTTTTACAAAAGATTTCGTCGTAAACCAGTTGCCAAGAGACATTTGTAATGCTAAAAGACAAATATTTTATAGTTGTACAACACATTGCTGTGGTTACTTTTGCACACGTGGAATACGTTTTGTAAAAAAAAATTACTATTTCTGGTTACATTTACGAACATTGGCGTATGATTTTTAATTCAGATTGATTGTTTATACAAATACAAACGTTTCAAACAATGGAAAAGATAATACAATAGTCAACTTTTGTTCTTTACTCTGTTTTATTATGATTATTAATGCGCGCAGTTAATACTCGAAAGCTAGGGAAAGGTCCGGGCTTCAATTATTACTGCGAACATTTAGTTTGTACCGATACAAATTACTTTCATTAAATGTACAAATTTACAAATATCTGTGATTTTACATGATTAATTTAGTTACATTTACAATATTTTTTTACGGTGCAGTTCAGCTCGTGCGGCTGGCTTGTTCGATCCATGTCCCCGTAATGATCTGTTGTTCTATTCATGTCCCCGTAATGATCAGCTGTTCGATCCATGTTCCCGTAATGATCACCTGTCCGACCCATGTTCTCGTAATGATCAGCTGTTCAATCCATGTCTCCGTAATGATCAGAAGTTCGATCCATGTCCCCGTAATGATCAGCTGTTCGATCCATGTTCCCGTATTGATCAGCTGTTCGATCCATGTTCTCGTAATGATCAGCTGTTCGATCCATGTCCCCGTAATGATAAGCTGTTCGATCCATGTCCCCGTAATGATCAGCTGTTCGATCCATGTTCCCGTAATGATCAGCTGTTCGATCCATGTCCCCGTAATGATCAGCTGTTCGATCCATGTCCCCCGTAATGATCAGCTGTTCGATCCATGTCCCCGTAATGATCAGCTGTTCGATCCATGTTCCCGTAATGATCAGCTGTTCGATCCATGTCCCCGTAATGATCAGCTGTTCGATCCATGTCCCCCGTAATGATCAGCTGTCCGATCCATGTTCTCGTAATGATCAGCTGTTCGATCCATGTCCCCGTAATGATCAGCTGTTCGATCCATGTCCCCCGTAATGATCAGCTGTTCGATCCATGTCCCCCGTAATGATCAGCTGTTCGATCCATGTTCCCGTAATGATCAGCTGTTCGATCCATGTCCCCGTAATGATCAGCTGTTCGATCCATGTCCCCCGTAATGATCAGCTGTCCGATCCATGTTCTCGTAATGATCAGCTGTTCGATCCATGTCCCCGTAATGATCAGCTGTTCGATCCATGTCCCCCGTAATGATCAGCTGTTCGATCCATGTCCCCCGTAATGATCAGCTGTTCGATCCATGTTCCCGTAATGATCAGCTGTTCGATCCATGTCCCCGTAATGATCAGCTGTTCGATCCATGTCCCCCGTAATGATCAGCTGTCCGATCCATGTTCTCGTAATGATCAGCTGTTCGATCCATGTCCCCGTAATGATCAGCTGTTTGATCCGGGTTGATTGCGGCGTGTAGGAGCTTATACCGGTTTTTTGCCTCCCATTTTACATTCTCATGGAAAATCCAGATTTAAATTTTTTTAATGGACTTACGCTGGTTTACACTGTACGTCATAGAGAAACCTGAATAACGGACAAGAATCATTCATTGAACATAATTTCAGGATGTTTCCCGCGTTAAGCTCGGAGATAGGGTCGTAAACAGGGTCCATGCAACATGTCTGTATCGACGGATCGATGAGATATTCAAAGTTGGACCAAACACGTTTGGTTCGACATGTCGAAAAGGTGACGTCTCGAGGGTGACATTTCCAATTCAGATTTCATATGAAACTCGTCACCCGGATATATCTTTTGAGCAGTTTTTTTTTTCTTTCAAATCGCGTGGATTCTTCTGAATCTCCGCAGCACACCGTGAGAGTTAGAGACCGGAAAAATTCGCGAATACAAATAGTTATACCTCAGTGCTGCCTCTGCTATTTGGCTCATAACTCACCTGGATGACTCTGGGCCAATGAGAAACGCCCGACCAAAGCTTTATACGAATCACAGGCTGCAACGTTGGGACGTCTCACAAGACAGTAGCCAATGAGTGGGTGACATTTGACCGAGTGTACGTAGAACTGTGGAGTTCATCCTGGAGGTCATTGAACCCGCGAATTGTTCCGGTCCCTAGCGAGAGTTGCCGAGGTAAGGCAGTTAGTTCTCTGCGCATCATATTCGGCACTTGGGCACGATACTCTACCACAAGAAAGATTCGTTCCCATGTATCAAACGCGTCGCGGCATTCATGAGGGTCGTGAAAACTGTCTTCCCGAAGATTCAGGAGCATCTGGTGCCGCATCAGGGCTCCATCAGTTCGGGACGAGGTAAATAAAGAACTTCCCCAATTTTTTTTACGAGTTCAATAAAACGTTCAGTCGTAAACTGTTTCTTGTGTTTCTGTTCTTCGAGCGGCGGGTGTTGGACGTGTGTTCTTCCTCCTTGACGGAGCGGTTACACAACCCCGTCTTTCGAACGAGCCTCGCGGCTTCTTTTTAACTGCTTCGCCGTTCGCGACCTCGCACGTTGCTGTATAACCTATCCCACTACTTGGATCGTTAATCTTATTATTAGATCCAGGTCCTTGGGACCAGAAGGGCCCCAGACGGCCTTCTCATTTCTATTGACCTTTCTGTCTATTTTTATGTAAACTAAATTGGACATCAAAGGGTAAAAGGAAGAATTAAATTGCTATCAGCAAATCATTCAAAGTGTTGGCCAATAACTTTCGATTTCAATATTGATTTTTATTATTTAGTGTTAGAAAATCTTTCAAAATTTAGATTCTCTTATACACTAACGTAATTCCCACAGGAATTTGATCCTTCGAATTTATTAAATCAATCCAAGTGTAATTTATCAGGAAAATGATATCGAAATTTTTTTAAGGATTAATTAGAAAATCAGCGTCAAAATTTAAGTTTCAAGTTGTCTTAAACATGTTGTTTTAAATATATTATTTTTTAAATTTTTCTTAAGGAGGGCCCTCTAACCAAACATCCTGAATCTGGGGGTTGTTCCATGCCTCCCTCCCCTCCAAGGCCGCCCTGGTAATGGGGTTCGTACTCCTCCTCAATATCCTTGAAAAACCCTTGATTTGTATTTAAATGAATATGGACCCTTAAAAGTCATTCAATTTAACCTGTTTGTTAATGTTACCTCATATTTTATTTTAAAAGGCCAAATATTAAAGTCAGCACCAATCCGATATTTCTGTGTTCTTTTGATTCCCCGTAATCGTTATATATATATATATATATACCCTTTTTACTTTCACATAATATTAATGTTGGTTGTTATTGACAGTATGTTGGCTAAATTATCTCGTTTAATAATATTTTATTACTACTAACGTAATTTTTTAATTATTTATCCGTAATAACTAGAGACCGGAAAAATTCGCGGGTTTAATGAACTTCAGGATATACTCCAATATCCTTTACACACTCGGGCAAATGCCAACTGTTCATTGGCTGTTGACTTGCGAGTCGTCTCGACTGGGTGGCCTGTGATTCGACACTTCTATGAGTGAGGGTCTCTAATTGACCCTCAGTCCTCCAGATTAACAGTGAACCAATGGCAGAAGCCGCACTAAGGTATAATTATTTGAAATTTAGCATAACAAGAAATGAACCCGCGAATTTTTCAGGCCTCTAGTACTACCACAGTACAGCAAATTTAAACGATCCGGACATGACTGGGACCTTCATCGGTTGTGGTGATATTCGTTACCGTCAATTCCCCCCAATTGAAGTTATGTGGAACGCTATGACGGATGAAAGCACAGCAGTTTAAAGCATGTCACATTACACAGATCAAGTCAATTACAGAAAACACTTGCTCTGGCAGTATTTTCTTGAGATCCTCTGCACGTGTTTTCTGTGTCTCGCTATCGTCCAATGGCGATTAAGGGGGTGCCTCCCATTTCAGGTCATAATTTTATATTTATATTTATCACTGATAAAATCGTAGACTCTTTCAATTGTTTAACTTTCACGAAATGAAAAAAATATATATAGCTCATACTTTTTGCATAATTAGCTGCCAAAGTTACATTTTTAACGTTTTTAGGTTGTACAAATAAGGAGAATACAATTTATTTCAGAACTGAAACTTTTTAGATTTAACTGCAATGCCACTGGCTACTTCATGATATGGTTAGCATTGATATCACAAAAACTCATTTCATGTTTCTTGGCTGTCAAAATCGTAACAAATTTTAGAATTTTGAAATGCCAGGTAAAATTAATTAATATTTTCTGAAAGAAATTCAAACCTTTTCTTGAAGTAACCAGTGACATTGTAGTTAAACATAAAAAGTTTCAGTTCTGTAATAAATTAAATTCTCCTTATTCGTACAACCCAAAAACGTTAAAAATGTAACTTTGGCAGCTAATTATGCAAAAAATATGCGCTGTATATATTTTTCAATTCGTGAAAGTTAAACAATTGAATAAGTCTACAAGTTTATCTTTAATTATACTAGGGACCGGAAAAATTCGCGGGTTCAATGACCTGCAGAATGAACTCCATAGTTCTACGTACACTCGGTCAAATATCACCACTCATTGGCTGCTGTCTTGTGAGACGTCCCAGCGTAGTAGCCTGTGATTCGATAAAGCTTTGGTCGGGTGTTTCTCATTGGCTCAGAGTCATCCAGGTGAGTTGTGAGCCAATAGCAGCGGCAGCACTGAGGTGTAACTATTTGTATTTTAGCCTGTCGCGAGATGAACTCACGAATTTTTCCGGTCTCTATTAATTACTGTAAATATAAAATCTTGACCTGAAATGGGAGGCACCCCCTTAATCCGAAGGTAACCTAGAACGTAAAGCACGTACAGTCCTCACAGCTAATACCCGTTCTACAATGACACGGTATCGGAGACGGATCACGTAAACGGAGACGGACTCGTACGGCCTAGCTCGGCAATGCTGATCTCTTCCGTTTACGTCGCTCCGTGCGACCAATAGAAGCCGAGTTGCTTGGCCGCATGGACGCCATTTTTGTTTATGTTCAAAATACGTTAAAAAATTGTTTCAAATATACAAGAATATCTAGTCTTATATTATTACTGTGTCGTTTATCTTGATTATAGGTATATGTAAATTCAGCCCATGTTATGATTTCGAGGTATTATATAGTTAGAGACCGGAAAAATTCGCGGATTCATTCGGCGATAGGCTAGAAGTCAAATACATATACCTTTTAGATGATTTTGCTATTGGCTTACTGTTCATCTGTACAAATCTCAACCAATTATAAACCCTCAACCAAAGAAGGATCGAATCACAGACCAAACCAGCTGAGACGACTCACAAGTCAGCAGCCAATGAACTGGCGTTATTTGCCCAAGTGTACAGGGGAATGTGCAGTATATCCTGAAGGCTATTGAAACCGCGAATTTTTCCGGTCCCTATATATAGTATATTTTTAAAATTAAATAAGTAACTCGTAACCTTGAAATGCAGTCTCATTGGTGGAAACTTGTTACGTTTCCGTTCGTTGTGGACGCAGCAGACGCGACAGTGGAATGTTCCGGAAGATCCGTCTCCATTTACGTGATCCGTTTACGTTTACGTTCCCGCGCCATTGCAGAATGGGCCTAACACAAAAACTTTGAAATACTTGTGCAGTATGTTCTCTCGGTCGGTACGTGAGCTGTCTCACTCCAAAATGTTGTCACTTGAAAGTGTTGTTAAAGTTTGTGGGGTTGTATTCAGGGATGGTTGAGATAAAGTTGATTACAAACTTTTTAAATTTATATAAAACAAACTGTGTATAGCTACGCAAGCGCATCATTGTAATTTTTTTCCCAAGTCAGAAAGCTGGTATGTTTAGAATTAGTTCAAGCATGTATTTGGTTGTTTTTTTTAATTTGTTTAAGGTTTTTTTCTGCTACAATCAACATTTGCTAAGTCTATATTTGTCTCCTTTAGTAACTTGTTTCATTTGAGAAGTTTTTATTACCTTAATCTGTATTCATTGTCAATGTCTCTGGTTTTTGTGGTTTTGTATTCGTCTCTGTCATTTCTTCGATGACTATTTAACTGACAGCGTATCTGCTGAAGTCATACGTGTGTGGTCTTTTCTTTTCGGCCTTTGGATTTTTAATTAAACTGTATTATCATTTCGTTTGCTGACTAACATCTTAATAGAGAACATCAGTGTGTGTTCACTTAGCAGTATTACTTGGATGATTAGTCAGACTCCTTCATAATGGATATTTGTTTTAAATTTTGGATTAATATTTTGCTATGATTTCAATTCTGAGTGATTTATCCTAACTTTTGGCAAGACCGGCCATAAACGACGTGTTTCCAAACTGTCATACTTTGTTTCTGTCTGATATTCATCAACAGCCTGTAACTGCCATGGAAGACGGTTATAACAGAATATTTAAAGTGGGCCAAAAGAACTGTCATTATAATCACTCCAGTCCACAAACGTTTGCCCCAACAAATTCCCAAAGGGCTATGTGCTATGTAATATTATTTTCTTGTAAATAGAACAGAAATATTCAAGTAAAATTACAGATATTTTTGACGTGACAACGTCTAATAAATCGATGAACGCCGGCTGCACGCACGAAAAAGTGTCCCGTAACGCAAATTTTCCCGTTACGCACATTGTCCCGTTAAGCTCATTGTACGCTTGCGCCGCATCTATCTCTCTTCCACTCGATTGCAACAATCATCGATTTGACTTTTTCGAGGCACATTAAACTTGAAACACTCCCATTCGTTTCCTACTTTTCCTATCATCGTCCTATCCTTAACAGAATAACACAGATTGGAAGACGTTAAATAGCAAACATGTATAAAAGTTATAGTTAAAATAATCTCTTCGTTAAAGTAATAAACATATTTGAATTAATGAATGCAAATAAAAGTAAATTTATCAATTAAATTGTAGATTTAATTTCACTCGGTCTTTGTATCCATACAAAATAGTGATAATTCAATAAAAATGATACAATTTTATTTATAAAAGTATGCAATCATTTCATTAATGTTTTGTTATGACGTTGTCACGTTAAACGATCGTCCGTAAACCGACTTTACAGACAACCAATTGTTTAATTTGTACATTTACGTGAAAACTGCTGTTTCACTTCAAATACTGGGTTCGCATTCTTATCCGGGCATTTGCGCTCTGTGTTGTCCGAGTACCTCCAATAGTTAAAATTAATTGTAAACCGTTCCCTGAATAGCTTTCCAGTATTAACTGCGCACATTTATTAGCATAATAAAAACCAAATAAAGTACAACTATTGAATATTCGATTATATTTTCCATGGTTTAAAAATATTATCCTTGAATGAAACATCAAATGAAATACTAAAACAGTGTGCCAATCATCGTAATAAATACTCAGTATTATCTCGACAAACGTATTTCATTTGCAAAAATATCAAAACCATGTGTTGAACAAAATTTACGATAGCTGTCTTGCGGTAATTATTACAAACTATTTACTGGCAAATGGTTTCCAAAGGAATCAATTGTAAAAGAACAGAAATATTTTTTGTCTGTGTGGAGACTGGCGAAATTCCTGCCCCCCCCCCCCTTTTTTTTCCCCTCTTCCTTGTGGTTACAGGATATAATCCAGAAATGTGTGCGCAATCCTCTGCCATATTTTAACCGCTCTCCTGGTCGAGTGAGAGTCATACGTTCGCCTGGCCACTTTCCATTGGCTCTCTACACCAAAGGACGTTCAAGAGTGCCACCATTTGCAATTTAGACTGCCCCTGGGTAGGAATTAAAAAATAGTCCGTCAATCACGTCGTGACCTGCAGCGATTTGTTGCAACACCAATCACAGTGATTCAGTGCGGAAGCAAACGCGTCCTGAGTGGCTCGGTAAGATAAGGCATCGACTTCTCTTGCAGACGGCCGCCAATCACAAGAAAGAAAAATGTTGGCGCGGGTATATCTTGTTGCAGTCTAGTAGGTGTCCAGATCTTTTCGCGGAAAATGCCTGCACCTACTCTTATTAACAAAATTTTTGGTAACTTCAAACATTTGACAGCTGATAGAATTATAACAACCTCCAAATGTCAGCTTGGTTTTTTTGCGTGTTAAATATTATCGTCTTGGAAGGCTTTGGAGTTTGTTTAACTGTTCAGCTGTTTACATGATTATTTTTTTAACTTACGTTTGAAAATTTTTTTGTTGCAGCAAAAACCTGTCCGAGTCGCAGAAGTGTAAATAAGCACGGTGATCTCTGCAAATGTTTAAATAAATACCAGAATGAAAAAATAAAATTGAGTTTAATTAATTGTGAGTGCATATCTTGCATGATTGTCTAAACTAATTGAATTACACTAGATAAATATTTTCAAAAAAATTTAAGTTTTATCAACGGTTGGCAACGTTGATATATATATATATATATATATATATATATATATATATATATATATATATAGCGGACGACGCGGGGGAGTTGTAAATCACTCGGTGGCTAACGGACGCGACGGGGCTATTGAAACCCCGGCTTCAATGACATTCACGAGTTTCACGGGTCCTTGCGTCAGCCCTGCATAGCCACACAACATAGAGGAAGCTGTTCCGAAACCCGTGGCTTATGCGCACGGGCGTCTCCTGGCGGGGTGATGATGGAGGGAGGGGGGGGGGGGGAGCGTATGGGACACAAGTACATCCAGTAATTTTCTTTATACTATTTCCATGTTTATAAACTACATGTATATTTACTGTGATGACATATAGAGACCGGAAAAATTCGCGCTTTCGATGGCCTATAGGATAGACTCCACAATCCCCTACACACTCAGGCAAATGCCACCTGCTCATTGGCTACTGACTCGTGACACCTGTCAACTGGGACGCTTGCAATTCGATACATTTTTGGTTGAAGGTTTTTCATTGGCTCAAAGTCCTTCAGATAAACTGTAAGCCAATCGCAGAAGCAATATAAAGGTGCAGTTGTTTGGAGTCTAGCATATCGTGAAATGAATACGCGAATTTTCCCGGTCTCTACATCTACTTGGTAGTAGATCAGTAGAGTCCCGGAAATTTCGCGGATTCCTCTGGCCTCAGGATAGAATTCAAAGTTATAGGTGTGCTCGACCCATGTTTACTTTCCCATTGGTTGATTTCTTAGCGAGAACATTTTTATCCTTGTTATTTGGCACTACCTGATTCGCTTACTTCTCTCCTAGCTGGGCATCGTTGGCTCACGGTCGTAGAGGGGCGTGTCCAGATAACTGCGGTCCAATCATGAACACAGTGCGACAGTGTGGAGGTTTTCCTTCTAGCTTGCGACTAAATGAATCCGCGAAATTTCCGTGGCTGTATATATCAGGTGTCAAATAAAAATCACATACATGGCATAGTTTGGAATATAAACAGAAATTTTATACGTAACTCGACGGAGGTACTAGCATTTAACTAAAAATTAAATTTATTTTGTGTTTCCCCTCCCCTCCAAACTTTATGTGCCAGAGACGCCAATGTTATGCGCTGTAAACATCCAGGGGGTGGATGACAGTTCCCGCGCTTCAGTATAAGTTTCTTCAACGCCCCGCGCCAAAAAAACAGCACACAGCTACATTACAAATTAGGAATGGACCAATGGGAAATGCGTGTTCGCGCAAGTCCGCGCTAGACAACGACATGTTCTGTACAAATCGATATGAGGCATGCTTGTCATTCGAATCAGTTCGTTGTTCACTGCGGGAATGAACACTTAATTTATGTTCAGCTGAAAAAAGTTTTACGTGCGTATCAAAACCAATGTTTTCCTTTGCCCATTATCTCCTAGAAAAAATATCACTGAAATCTGGCACGCTAACAAAAAAAAACTACAATTAGAATTCTTATTTTTATCTCTTTTTTTTTTAATTTTGCAGGATGTTCCACCAGTTAACCAAGTGGAAGGGGAGAAAGAAAAAAAAAGTTATCAGCAAGTTTCTGCCCGGGCGAATTACTAACGGTTTGCCCGCAGAGATACCAACTTTCGCGGGCTAATTTAAAAACTGTCACAAGTCACGATAATGCTCGCCGTTGCAGACCGAACGAGCCAACCCAAGCACGGGTGTGCTGTACGAAGGAATCCCGACAACTACAATCAAGATGACGGTCACAATCCAGATGACGGAGCCAGAACATCCAAGCCTGCAAATACTGCTACAATATAAGCAGCTAAACTTTTTTTTTCTCTCCAACGAAAAATATTTTTTTGACGTGATAACGTCTTATAAATCTAAAAACGCCGTCTGCACGCACGAAAAATTGTCACGTTCCGCCTGATCCGAGCGTGCAAGAACCGGCCGACCACCGTGCGAGAAAATCTTCTATAATATCGAATAGGTTAAGGCGGGCTTTTTAACTAATTGTTCGTGATTATATTTAAACAAATTATTTAAATTAAATTTGAAAAAAACTGTAAATAATATTTAAAAATAAAAAAACATGCAATTTTTCATCAATGTTTTCTTATGACGTTATCACGTAAAATTATCGTCCGTAAACCGATTTTACAGACAACACCCTTTTTTTTCCACGTAACATAGGAGAAAAATTAACGACCTGAACTCACAAAAACGGGGAAATATATATTTCCATTTACCAGGTTCGTTAGCAATATGTCCTTTTTGAAATTTAGAAAATTAATTAATTAAAAAATGAAGTAACTTGACTTCTGGGTTGTAGCCACGTCCTTGGCGAATAATTAACCGACGTTTCAGTCGACATTGCAGTCGCCATCATCAGGGAGCAGTTACCTACTTTTAATATGCTACATCTGTGCCCTAACCGCATTCCTACAGCACGATAGGACACGGCCAATGCCTTGATTTTAGAGAACGTATTTCGGTGTTCTGCTGCCGTTCTGTCGCCCGAATTGCGCGCATGCGCAGAGCACACTTTTCCGTTGGTTTCGTGCAGATGGCTAACCCGCGTCAGGCGCCCTTAACTCGTATATATTTAGAGACAGGAAAAAATCGCGAATTCATCTCGCGATAGGCTAAAATACAAATAGTTATATCTCAAAGCTGCCTCTGCTATTGGCTCAAATCTCACCTGGATGACTCTGGGCCAATGAGAAACACCCGACCAAAGCTTTATCGAATCACAGGCTGCTACGTTGGGACGTCTCACAAGACAGCAGCCAATGAGTGGGTGACATTTGACCGAGTGTACGTAGAACTATGGAGTTCATCCTACAGGTCATTGAGCCCACGAATTTTTCCGGTCGCTATCTATATTCAATTTTGTGAATATCATGGGAAGTACCAAGCGTGTTGGTGTGCCAAATGAAACTTTATGTTAGCGAAACTATCCTGGAATACATTTTTATACACGTAAATGGCCATAACAAGAAATCGCACCTAAATAAGTATAACTTAGAAAACAAAAACAACAACAGGAATACAAACGTTCAATTGAAACAATCATCTAGCATCGTAATCAGAGAATACAAGCTTTTAATGAATGTTCAGACTACAGTTGGTCGGATAAAGGTTTTTTGATCCATACTTGCGTGACTTTTATACACACTTCAGATAGCGTGATGCAGCAGATTTCCTGCAACGAAATACAGTATGAAATGCTTCCACAGTGACACAGATATTGGAGTCGTCCTAAAACAAAAATTATGGTTAGAGACCCGTGAATTTCGCGGATTCAATGACCTCCAGGATAAACTCCAATATCCTCTACACACTCGGGCAAATGCCAACTGTTCATTGGCTGTTGACTTGTGAGTCGTCTCGACTGGGTGGTCTGTGATTCGACATTTCTATGAGTGAGGGTCTCTAATTGGCCCTCAGTCCTCCAGATTAACAGTGAACCAATGACAGAAGCAGCACTAAGGTATAATTATTTGAATTTTAGCATAACACGAAATGAATCCGCGAAATTCACGGGTCTCTAATTATGGGATGAAAATGCAACCATCTTGCCTGGTGGGTGAAGAGAGACCATAATTCTTTAGCTCAGAAACAAATGAGCTTAGCTCACGATTGGGAAACTTTACAAGAGAATAAAACAACTGCGCTTTCAGTGACTTGTATTTTAATCAACCGCCTCATGCACGTGGCCAGTACGAAGGAACTAACTGATTAATTTCTTCCGTTGGGGGACTTTTTATAACAGTCACAAGTACCATAAAAATGTAACTGGACTTACAGAAGTCTGGCTAAATTAAAGCTTTGGATTTTTGGTCTCATAGATCTCACTGAACACTTTACATAAATTCTTAATTTGAGTTACGATGTTATGGCCCGATAAAAAAATGATTTTAATACATAATCTAAAATAAATAGGGACCGGAAAAATTCGCGGATTCAATAGCATTCAGGATAGACTGCACATTCCCCTGTACACTTGGGCAAATAACGCCCAGTTCATTGGCTGCTGACTTGTAAGTCGTCTCAGCTGGTTTGTCTGTGATTCGATCCTTCTTTGGTTGAGGGTTTATAATTGGTTGAGATTCGTACAGATGAACAGTAAGCCAATAGCAAAATCATCTAAAAGGTATATGTATATTACTTCTAGCCTATCCCCGAATGAATCGGCGAATTTTTCCGGTCTCTAAAAATAAAACAAAAATAGGTTCGTTTGGTTCCGAATTACAGAATTCAGACCCAAACTCAAACCCCTCCCCCCCTTTTTTTACCCCCTTCCACGTAAAATCAAGTTATAAAAACAGGCACAAGTGTATAACCAATAAACGCGTTCAACATAATCTCAAAACTCATTTCATCTGGCAACAAAACCTGTAGTAAAATGAACCGCTATATGATTGAGATAAAACACGGTTTATGTCAATACGATACTGAGAAAATGAACAGGTAATGTACTAGAGAACAGCTTGCAATAGGTTGACAAGGAACGACAGGGAATAAACATCACCACCTGTGGCAAAATGATCCGAATATAGACATACTAAATTCATGTTTATAACAGTGACGTGAGCTGCAGGAATAGATAGTTGCACGGTATACCAGTAACATGTCAGCTAACTGTCCCTCTATTATGATTTAAGTAGGTTTGGGCTGCCAAACTTTTGTTTCTACTACAACCAAACCCATTTTTTTTATCGTAAGAAGAAACTGGAAAACTTAAAAAGTTCAATGACCTGTAGATGAAACTGTACAGTTTGGCTGTACATAAAAAAGATGTCATTGGTTTATTGGTAGGGACCGGAAAAACTGGCGGTTTCATTAGCCTTCAGGATAGACTGCACATTCCCCTGTACACTCGGGCAAATAACGCCAGTTCATTGGCTGCTGACTTGTGAGTCGCATCAGCTGGTTTGCCAGTGATTCGATACTTCTTTGGTCGATGGTTTCTCATTGCCCCAGAGTCGTCCAGTTGAACAGAGAGCCAATAGCAAAAGCAGCCTAAAGGTAGTTGGAGTTTAGCCTGTCGCGAAATGAATCAGCGTTGTTTTTTTCTGTCCCTACTTACCTGAAAATTGCGTTATGATTTGGAGACTGTACAGATGGCAAAAGTCTGTATTCTTAAATGGCCCTTCTCATTGGTTTTGGGGTTGTTAGACTCGCCCTAAAGGACTAGAAGCCAACGTCAAACCCTTAAGAACGGCTGATAAAATCACAAGAGACCCGAAGATGAGGTAAAAAGCTTGTGACAGTAGTCATTGAACACAACACATGTCATCGACTTGATAATGCACACTTTTGGAAAGTCTAAACATGAGCCAGAAAAAAAAAACTTTTATTGCAGGACACTATTCATTATTAGAGACAGGAAAAATTCGCGGATTCATTCGGCAATAGGCTAAAATTCAAATAAGTATACCTTTTAGATGATTTTGCTTTTGGCTTACTGTTCATCTGGACGAATCTCAACCAATTATAAACCCTCAACTAAAGAAAGATCGAATCACAGAGCAAACCAGCTGAGAAGACTCACAAGTCAGCAGCCAATAAACTGGTGTTTATTTTCCCGAGTGTACAGGAGAATGTGCAGTCTATCCTGAAGGCCGTCGAAACCGCGAATTTTTCCGGTCCCTATTCATTATTTACTGACTGTATATCTTCTCGACCCTTATTATTTTTTTTCAGTCTATTTTGATACGATTTTACCCTCTAATGATGTTTATATTTTACACGCCTCATCATTAAAAGCTTAATGGTCCAATTTCGATCTTTTCCGCCAATATTTTGTTATAATTTGCCTTTACCGCGTGTTAATGCCGCGTTGTTGTGTCTAGCTTAATGTTCTTCTATTATCTCGCACCCTCCTGTCGTTCTTCTCTGCTGTTAACGAACCTCATTTCCTCTCGTGTGTTCTGCCCAGATCCTTGATGCCGCCATTACGTCAACGCGAACATAACAATGTGAAACTTAATATTGCCTTCATTGACTTCCGATGACGAATGTGAGTGTAGAGAGCGAGTCGGAACTCGACCTACAAAACTTCGGTGCAGGTTCATCACGAGGAAAATAAATAAATAGGCAAGTGAGTGAGTCTTTCACTACTCGCCAGATATGTGTTACATACAACAACCTCGATCACGAGCCAATTCGTGTGTTATCACTAGAGACTGGTAAAATTCGCGCTTTGGATGGCCTCTAGGATAGACCCCACAATCCGTAACATACTCGGGCAAATGCTACCTGCTCATCGGTAGAGACCGGAAAAATTCGCGGATTCCTTTCTAGACATGCTGGAATCCAAACTCGTTTAGCTTAATGCTGCGTCAGTGATTGGACCTCAATTCACCTGAAGGACTCTGAGCCAATGGCAAACACTCAACAGAAGAAGTATCGAATCATAAGAATCGCAGTAAACAGGTGTCCCGAGTCGGTAGCGGTTTCAATGACCACTAGGATAGACTCCACGATTCTCTATGTACTCGGGCAACTATCACCTGGTCATTGGTTACCGACTCGGGACACCTGTTTACTGCGATTCTTATGATTCGATACTTCTTTTGTTGAGTGTTTGCCATTGGCTCAGAGGCCTTCAGGTAAATTGCGGTCCAATCACTGATGCAGCATTAAGCTAAACGAGATTGGATTCCAGCCTGTCTCGAAAGGAATCTGCGAATTTTCCGGTCTCTAGTGAAAGGTTACTGGGAAAACCAAGTGAGGGTGTGTACACACACAGGAAGGCTGTATAGTCATAAAAATCATCAGGTGGTAATCATCCCCTAAGCAGGAGGTGAGGGTCCAGTTACTCTACGGCAAACTGCAAACGGGTCTCTGGGCGGCACTCAATAAATAGGGACACCTGTATTTCGAATTCATTTCATGTCAAGGTATTTCACAAAACACTGTAGCTTTTTCTAAGAGTCATGGCAAATTGTGAGGGTGCAGCAGTACGGTGACCACATTCTCATTGGCCCCGTCTAGAGCGGGACGACACCTCTCACCGACCTCAGCCAATAACCACAGGAGAAAAGCTACAGTATTTTGTGAAATACCTTGACACGCAATGTATTCGCGAAATACAGGTGTCTCTATCAATAGAGCACAGGCTCAGGAACTCAAGCAAACAAGAAGACAGCTGGTCTAGAAATCTCTTCACGAAAAACAAAACATGGCCATAGTTAAACATGATCCAGACGTTAGGTGTTCCATCTCAAATATTGTCTCTGATTGTTGTAGCTCGGCTGCTGTGGGTTGAAGCCGTGTCCCAGGCGAATAATTCACCGACGTTTCGGTCGACATTGCAGTCGCCATCATCAGGGAGCAGTTATTTGGTAGATTAACTAGGTAACTAGTAGGTAACTGCTCCCTGATGATGGCGTCTGCAATGTCGACCGAAACGTCGGTGAATTATTCGCCTGAGACACGGCTACAACCAAGAAGCCAAGCTACTTCAGATAATGGCCGTGAAAGTCTGCGAACATTATTATCTCTGTATTGAAAAGAAAAAAAGTTTTCTCTGTTATTCGGACGCACACCGAATATGCATTAACTTTGAAAAATTGTTTTTGCACAATCATGTACATCTTTCCAGTAGGTTGTCGGTTGCATGGTAAATATACGTTATTGGTAGAGACTGGTAACAGTCGCGCTTTGGATGGCCTCTAGGATTGTCCGCACAATCCTTGACACACTCGGGCAAATGCCACCTGTTCATTGGATATTGACTCGTGACACCTGTCAAATGGGATGCTTGCGATTCGATACTTTTTTGGTTGAAGGTTTTCCATTGGCTCAAAGTCTTTCAGATAAACTGTAAGCCAATCACAGAGGCAATATAAAGGTACAGTTGTTTGGATTCTATCATATCGTGAAATTATTCCGCGAAATTTCCCGGTCTCTAGTTATTGGTAGGAACCGGAAAAAATTCGCGGGTTCAATGACCTCCAGGATGAACTCCACAGTTCTACGTACACTCGGTCAAATGTCACCCACTCATTGGCTGCTGTCTTGTGAGACGTCCCATCGTAGCAGCCTGTTATTCGATAAAGCTTTGGTCGGGTGTTTCTCACTGGCCCAGAGTCATCCAGGTGAGTTGCGAGCCAATAGCAGAGGCAGCACTGAGGTATGACTATTTGTATTTTAGCCTATCGCGAAATGAATCCGCGAATTTTTCCGGTCTCTACCGCTAGTGTATGGGGCGCTTTAAGCTGTGCAGTCATAGAGGAAGTTGGGAAGGAAGAAGCAGTGAGGTCATAGAGGAAGTTGGGAAGGAAGAAGCAGTGAGGTCATAGAGGAAGGAGGGAAGAAGGAAGCAGCGTGGCCATAGAGGAAGGAATATCTGAGGGAGGAGACTACATGGGGACATCGCGAAGCTTGTTCATCGAGTCACGGCGCCCGCCGCCAGGGACTGTTCAGGTTCCTGGAACTGGTCATCTTTAAGAGGGGTGGAGGGTGGAAAAGGACCGCTGGGGGAATCAAATAAGGAAGATGACTCTGGCTTGCCTCTGTCGGGCATCTGCAGTTCTTTTTCCCGGCTGACAGACATCTTCCCCCTCCTTCCCTCGCCACATGGACAGTACGGGAGCTGGCACGTATTGGCCTGGGTCGCTGTGACACGCGCGTCACTCAAGCTGACACGCAGGACAGTTGTCAGCGGGCCCAGACGTGAGCTCACCCTGCTCCAGTGTGCAGTCTTGACGGGTATTTACTCTCTTGCGAGTTCCACATCTGCTATTGGCGCTGACCTTTTTTTAGTGTGCGCTGTTGCCAGGTGCGAACCATAGAGTATAAATGTTTTAGACACAACTTAATAGTGTAAAGAAAATTTTTTTGACGTGACAACGTCTAATAAATCGATGAACGCCGGCTGCACGCACGAAAAAGGATGACTCATTGTCCCGTTACTCTCATTGTCCCGTTACGCTCATTGTACGCTTGCGCCGCATCTATCTCTCTTCCACTTCGATTGGGACCACCATCGATTTGACTTTTTCGAGGCACATTAAACTTGAAACACTCCCATTCGTTTCCTACTTTTCCTATCATCGTCCTATCCTTAACAGAATAACACAGAATTGAGGAAGTTAAATAGCAAACAATTATAAAAGTTATAGTTAAAATAATCTCTTCGTTAAAGTAATAAACATATTTGAATTAATTAGTCCAAATAAAAGTAAATTTATCAATTAAATTGTAGATGTCATTTCACTCCTTCTTTGTATACATACAAAATAGTGATATTTCAATAAAAATAATTCAATTTTATTCATAAAACTATGCAATCAATTCATCAATGTTTTTTTATGACGTTGTCACGATAAACTATCGTCCGTAAACCGACTTTAGAGACAACCAATTTTTATCTACTTTAAAAATTATTTTTAAAAGAAAAATTTGGAATGAGAATTTTGTAAATAAACTTTACTTTTTTATTTCATCATGAATACCAATTATTTATTCGTTTTTTAAAAATCTTTTGATATTAAAACATTTTGGTTGTGATTGACCATATGACATAATGCGTGGTTAGTAACAGTGACTAAATGCTAAAAATTGTTTATTCTCTGAAATACGTAATAATTTGTGGTTTAATATTCTTTTTTTCTCTTTCATAACGTATACAGCTCTAATAATACTATCAAAAGATACTATTTTACGGTCTTATAAATATCAACAAATAGTAAAATTTAAAATATACTGAATATTGATGGTATAGACAATATTAACTTTAACATTAACAAGCCGAGATGTAGGGACCGGAAAAGTTCGCGGTTTCAATGACCTGTAGGATGAACTCCATAGCTATACGTATTCTCGGTCAAATGTAACCCACTCATTGGCTGCTGTCTTGTGAGGCGTCCCAACGTAGCAGCCTGTGATTCGATAAAGCTTTGGTCGGGTGTTTCTCATTGACCCAGAGTCATCCAGGTGAGTTGTGAGCCAATAGCAGAGGCAGCACTGAGGTATAAATATTTGTATTTTAGCCTATCGCGAAATGAATTCGCGAATTTTTCCGGTCTCTACCGAGTGGAATCAATTTGACAACAGTCGGTATTTTCTCTGAACTGCAATCCGATCACCAGACGCACTATAGTAGTGAGAAAGTGCGTGGTTATTGCTAGGTGCAGGTATTTTTCGCGAAAAGATCTGGACACCTATTAGACTGCAACAAGATATACACGCGCCAACATTTTTCTTACTTGTGATTGGCGGCCGTCTGAGAGAGAAGTCGATGCCTTATCCTTCCGAGCCACTCAGGACGCGTTTGGTTCCGCACTGAATCATTGTGATTGGTGTTGTAACAATCAATGTGTACCTGGGATAAACTCTCCCAATCACGAAACACAGACGATGCTACAGTGTTTTTACTTTCATCTAGTCTCGAAATCTTTTTCGCGAAATCTGCATGCCCCTACGGCCATACATTTATTTATTCACTCCTCCTTGAATAAAATTTAAATATATATACACATCACAAGCATATTCAATAATCCGAAATGACGAATATACTTCAATTGTTTCTCGTACAATTACAGATGTTAGTAGATTTGTACATTTTCATGAAAACTACTGTCACAACCAAATAGTTGTCGAAGTAACACTGGGTTCGGATTCTTACCCGTGCGTTTGTGCTTTGTCTTGTCCCAGTATCTCCGTTAGGTAAAGTTATTGGTCAACATTTCCCTTGTATAGCTGTTACGCAGGTTGGTACTGCGTAACGAGGAAACTCGCCCCTGCGGGCTAGTGGGATACCACCCGCCATACACTGCACGGACTCGGCGCGCGAATTTCAATTGATGCGCGTTGGATAGCAGATCCTCGGGTCCACTCGTGCCGAATCGCCTTTGATCGGAGCACGTGGACGTGGTCGGAAGTTTCCGAGCCGCGTTTCCGATTCAGGATGTCCAGAATATTCCTCGCTGTTTTAGTATGGAGCGCAGCGAGTATATAAGCAGGCTGCTAGCACGAGTTCCACAGAGTCTTCTCTCAACCGGCTGCGTGAATAATGCGGTGACCACGACCCGCACCTGCGATCATCGACGCCGAAAGGCTGCCCGCTGAGGTCTTCAAGCTGCGCATGGATGCCGAAAAAGGCGGTAAGAGAGGCCGCAAATTATACAAGTCAGTTACGGACTTGGTAATAATTCAGTGGTAGCCCAGAAACAATTTGCAAGTTGGCACGGGACTTCGGAAGTAAAAAGTAGGTGTCGGACTTTGCAGTAAAATGACCAAGGGGAACATAGAAAATTCCGCCGAGGGTCATGAAGTGGTTTGCGACTAGGAGCATAACAGAGTTCTGCTCAGCAATACCTTTAAAAAAAATATATATTTTCTCGTTCTATTAATACGGTGAAAATGAAAGGTGTTACTACTTGATTAAAACATTAAGGGCGTAGTGCAGTGGCATTAGCGGGACTACCAGTCGTGGCGTTTAAGACTACCAATGAACATAAACAAGGAGGTAAATTTTTAATGAAAAACTGTTTTAAAATAATTTCAAGCAACAGCATGTTAGGTGATTTGTCTCCAATTTTCTGCACTAGTATAGTGTTCGTTTTCTTACCAAATAGTGTGAATTAAGAGCCGGCGAAAATGTGCAAGTATCAGGGAATCAGCACGGCGGCAGAGGTAGAATAAAGACATTCGCTCCGTCGATGTTTCCGGTCCGACTGGGGTGATCAGGTCAAGGATCAACGGAAATAAAAAACACTCGCCGCTATCACTAAAACGACACTGAAGATTTTAGCCAATTTTATTTGGGGAGAAGTGTTGAAATTTAAATTGTGTTAGAAATATCTCGTTCCTAAGTCTCTGGTACTGTTAAAACAATGTCTAATTTTGATCTGTAATTGAAGGTTTAAGTATTTTGTATTAAAAAGAATTTGTAATTATAACAAAAAAAAGAAAAGGGTCCAGTTAGAATTATTTATTGAGGAATAATTCGTGTAGTTATGAGAAAATGTTTAAAAAGTAGTGAATGGTACGTAATTTTGTATAAGTTTATTTTAGGTGTTTGGTTGGTAATCGCTGGAACATGAATTGTAGCAGTAATGTGTAACAGCCAACATAATAAGAAAATTTATATTAATGTATGAGGATTATATGTGTTTGTATAATGTGTGAATAAATCTCTGTACATGCCGTACTAAATATGTGTTATACATTGCTCTGTGTTTCCTTAAGCTCTTGTTGCCATTCTAATTTCCAACGACTAGGTAACATAGCTGTCCAGCATTAAGAGCGCATATTAATAATCATAATAAAACAAAACAAAGTCCCATTAAGGAATATTCTATTATCTTTTCCTTGGTTTAAATACGGTTTTGAAAGAGGTATTTTGGGTATATGTTATTGTTAGAGACCGGAAATATTCGCGGATTCATTCGGCGATAGGCCAGAAGTCAAATACATATATCTTTTAGATGATTTTGCTATTGACTTACAGTTCATATAGACGAATCTCAACCAATTATAAACCTTCAACCAAAGAAGGATCGAATCACAGACAAACCACCTGAGACGACTTACCAGTCAGTAGCCAATGAACAGGCGTTATTTGCCCGAGTGTACAGGGGAATGTGCAGTCTATCCTGAAGGCCATTGAAACCGCGAATTTTTCCGGTCTCTAGTTATTGTTTAAGCTTCCTTTGAATGCTATTAAGTTGTAATTAGTAGAGGCCTGAAAAATTCGCGGATTCAATGACCACTAGTATAGCTTCCATTAACCTCTGCAGTTCTCAAGCAAACACGCGTGTTCATTGGGTGCTAACTTGTGAGGCGTCTCCACTGGGTGGCTTGTGATTCGACGCTTCTTTGGTTAATAGTCTGCCATTGGCCCAGAGAACTCCAGTTAAACTGCGAGCCAATAGCAGAACCAGCAGAATTGTTCACAAGTTTGAATTTTAGCCTATCACGAAATGAATCCGCGACTTTTTCCGGTCCCTACAAATAATCTTACAATACGAAACTCGGAAACGAAATTAAACGAATTTTTTTTAAAATAATGCCGAGCGTGGTATGTAAACTGATCAATAAAATAATCGCAATATAAATAAAGTCAATATAAAGGTACAGTTGTTTGGATTCTATCATATCGTGAAATTATTCCGCGAATTTTCCCGGTCTCTAGTTATTGGTAGGGACCGGAAAAATTCGCGGATTCAATGACCTCCAGGATAGACTCTACTACACTCTACACACTCGGGCAAGTGCCACCTGTTCATTGGCTGCTGACTTGTGAGTCGTCTCGACTGAGTGTCTGTGATTCGACACTTCTATGAGCGAGGGTCTCTAAATGGCCCTCAGTCCTCCAGATTAACAGTGAACCAGTGGTAGAAGCAGCACTAAGGTATAATTATTTGAATTGTAGCATATCACGAAATGAATCCGCGAATTTTGCAGGTCTCTACCTATCACTAGAGCCCCGGAAATTTCGCGGATTCATCTGGCCTCAGGATAGAATTCAAAGTTATAGGTGTGCTCTACCCATGTTTACTTTCCCATTGGTTGATTTCTTAGCGAGAACATTTTTATACTTGTTATTTGGCACTACCTGATTCGCTTACTTCTCTCCTAGCTGGGCATCATTGGCTCACGGTTGTAGAGGGGCGTGTCCAAATAACTGCGTGCCAATCATGAACACAGTGCGACAGTGTGGAGGTTTGCATTCTAGCTTGCGACTAAATGAATCCGCGAAATTAAGTGGCTCTACCTATCACGAAATGATTCCGCGGATTTTTCCGGTCTCTAGATATATGTATTCGAATGTTAGCCTATCGCCGAATGAATCCGAGAAATTTTTTCCGGTCTCTCTCTACTGATGATGGTTTCGGGATCGAGTCACCACCCACCGTTCGGGGAGCGCTGGTCTGAGTTGGAGTCGACTCTGAGGCGACGCGCTGTGGAGTCGGCGTCGCTAACGGTTCACGTGGCTGACTGGCGCCGCGACGCCTTAGACGTAAGGACCGGAAAAATTCGCGGGGTTCAATGACCTGTAGGATGAACTCCATAGTTCTACGTACACTCGGTCAAATGCCACCCACTCATTGGCTGCTGTCTTGTGAGACATCCCAACGTAGCAGCCTGTGATTCTTATAAAGCTTTAGTCGGGTGTTTCTCACTGGCCCAGAGTCATCCAGGTGAGTTGCGAGCCAATAGCAGAGGCAGCACTGAGGTATAACTATTTGTAATTTAGGCTATCGCGAAATGAATTCGCGAAATTTGCAGGTCTCTACTCAGCCGTCACGGACACACGGACCTGCCCCTTCCGGACTGCAGTCCTGCGAGCCTCTAGGCCACGGGGGGGGGGGGGGGGGGAGTTGGGGGTCGGGACTTTCTGCCCACGGCTCGCTCGCAGGAAGTTATTTATTTACCTACTCTGGCTTTAACCTTTCTCTCTCTGTGTCTCTCTCTCTCTCTCTCTGGCTCGACGTTTCCGGATACCTATTGATTTTCCGTCCGTCCCCACTCCCCCTCAAGCTACACGGAATTAGACGGGTGTTGTCTGGATGAGCCGGGGGGGAGGGGGTTGTTAGGGGGGGGGGGTTTACACAGACAGTCGTTTATAATTCAGGGCTGGTTCTCGTACGCCAGTTAAGAAATTTTTTTCTGGACATATGCCGTGGCTGGCTGCACTGCATATCAAAAGAAACCTCAATTACGAACCAAAAAAAAAATGACCACTCAAACAAACAAGCCAAATATCAGGTAAAGTCATATATAAATACAATTCCGTGAAAAGGAATAAATCAAGAAAAATATCACAGCGTGGACAGACGCAGTGGCCGACTAATACATGTTTTTTAATTATTTTTTAAATTTTGACATCGGCTAATTTTTGCTTGTTTTTTCTGGGTTTTCCAAGGTCATCTTTTTTTGTCCGTTTTTAAGGTGTCTCTACGACATGCATTGTGAGCAGCAATGGCATATGTCCGTAAAACAATCTCGAGGCTGTGGACTGGCGCGTAGTCTTCTCGTCGCGCACAGGACAACTGAGATCTGAGCGGTGACCATGGCATCATATACGGCGGGGAAAATGAAGATAAAAGGTGTAGTGCAAGTCCCTCGCAGTGCTTTCAAGAATGTGTAACGGGTGTACAAATGCTTTTCGTAAATAAACAGTACTGGGATATCCTGAGCAAGTAAAAAATCGCGTGGTATATTCTGAAGTTGTACCAGGGTACGGTTATTGGTTTGCTAATAAGAGTGTACGGCACCAGAGTGGCCGGCACCAGGGTGACCTGCACATGGTTGCTACAGAAGTAGAATCTTAGAATTCCCTGACTTTTCCCTGTTTTCCAGAAATTAAAGAGAAGAATTCCCTGACTTTCTTTTGAAATGCATACCATAAATATTAACGTGCATATGATTAAATGTAATATAAAAATTTCAACATGAGGTAAAACAAGTTTTTTTTGTGTTATTTTAACGGCAGAATTGCGAATTGCGAATGTGTTTTTTTCCTTAGACATGGCTGGTGAGAGCTCTTCGATCCATATTGCTGAGTTGAATACTTTTGTAGCACAAAGTGCAGTACGCAGAATTTATGTTTTTAGCAGAGGGTTTGATATGCAGTTGCCGTGTGCCTTAAGCAGCAGCCTGTTAGCGTAGTCGTTCGGTCGCGGTACGAGCGCATCAAAACAAAGCTTTGTTTGAATTATACGCAACTTTAAAATTTCCAGAATTCGTATAATTTTACCTGACCATTCCCGGTTTTCCCGGTTTTCTAGTCCTGTAGCAACCATGCTGCACCAGGGTGACAGTCACATGGGTGGCCGGCACCAGGGTGACTTGCACCAGAGGACAGACCCCGCTCCGTGAGGGCAGCTCCCAGAGACTCCTGGCGGGGCCCTGGCGAGGCGGGTACTAGGCCCTCCCTGATTGGCCGGCGGCCGTGACCCGCTCCCAGGGGCGCTCATGGGGGGGGGGGGGGCGCCTCACAAGGGGGGGAAACCCATTCCAGATCGCATGTGCGCGCTGGGACAAAACTCTTCCGAAGATTACCATACTGATGATGTATCGGCGTAATTAGAGGCTGCGGTCGGTAAATATATTCCCTATGAGAACTGCGATTTGGCTTTATTTCCTGGTACCAGGCTCACATGCCTACTCTTTTGGAACTATTTCCTAAATGGAACGGAAATATTCCATGTTATGTCACAGGTATTTGTAAATTTTGAACATTTACATGAAAACAAATCACTGCAAAATACGGTTCGCAGTAATACAGGGTTCAGATTATTACCCGGCCATTTTTGTTAACCGTTTACTGAGAAGTTTGCCGGTATTAACAAGCATAATAAAATAAAGTCCAATTTTTGGGAATTCGATTATGTTTTCCTTGTTGAATATGTTATGCTTGAATGAGACATCAATTTTATTAAAATATAAAATTAAGTGTTAGTTTTCTTAAATAATACTTAATATTATCTCGACAAAGTATTTTATGTTTGAAAAAATACCCATAGCCTTGAGTTGTACAAAGTTACGATATATTTGTTGTATTAGTGCTACCTATTTCTTGGCAAATGGTTTTCAAAGGAATCTTTTGTACAAGTAGAGATTTCCAATAGCAGAACCAGCAGAATTGTTTACAAGTTTGAATTTTAGTCTATCACGAAATGAATCCGCGAATTTATCCGCTCTCTACTTATATAAATATATAACGTTGGTTTAATGATAAGAAGATACCAAACAACGGATTCATTGTTAGATAGGAAAGAGTTCTTACAGAATACATGATTCAGTTCGCTCGAGAGTGGCTTGCTAGTGAAGCCTGGATAACACTCTCATAAAACTGCAACAGAACGCTTTTTTAGACTCATTCGAGGTTCAGATTTTGAGGTAAGTAAATCAGAGTCTGTTTAAAAAGGTACAAACGGATTGGTTGTAGCCACAGTATGTCTATAATTAATAAGTATTTAAACGGCAAGGTAGTGAACGAAATAATTTTTAAAAAAAAGCGAAGTATCTCCAGAGGAAAAGAATTTTTTGAAAAAAAAAATTTCAAGATTTTTGATACCTTTTAACTCTACGACTTATAATACCGATAACAATAACTTCATTAAGTGATTACAAAGTTGACAGGCGTATGGGCCTACCGTCTGACAGCACTCCCAGGAAATCTTATTCAAAGCGCTAAAATAAGAGTAGCTCTGTGCATATAGCGACACGATCATTGTTCGATTTAAAATTTTAATAAGTCTGACAATCACTTTGTTCATATTAAATATTCGCATGTTTCACGTCATAAAGTTTCCCACCAGACTTGTAGAACAGGTTTGATCAAAGTTGAGTTTCCAGGCGTTAATAACTCGCTGCTTTCTCAAGATTTATTACGAGTTTTTCTTCCTTTAGTACGAGCGCTGTGGCGTGGAGTTTTCTAGAAGATATTCTTCCTTGTCTGAGAATTTTCGCCGAACTTCTGACGAAGTATTCTTTAAAAAGTCTCCGCCGAGATTATTTTTACAAGCTCCTTTGTGAGTTCTGCAGTAATGAAACACTACGATACAGGTGCGTTAGTAAATTTTACAAAACTGCCATTAAAAATTTCATAATTTATTCATGCAATCAAGCATTCATAATCAATTTTACACTATACCTCTATACCTATTTTGATACCGATTTGTCAGTGAGATAAGAAACACAAGATTTTATTATCTTAAAAAAATGGAAAACGAAAAATTGCAATAAATAAAGATGTTTGAATAAACGTTTTTGCTCTACAATATGAAATAATTTTGGACGACATTAAGACTCTTTGTTTTTTGTATGGAACCTTGATTTAAAAACAAAACCAATTTACGTCATTGTAATTTTTCATGAATACGCTGCAAACCTGCTGGTGTGTGTTTATGACGCGGGGGGTGATAAACAGATAAAGGAAAATAAAGCTATAACTGTGATAAGAGTCTTTAGGTAGGTAATTACAAAGCAAAACTCTAAAACCACCCTATCCGAAAGGAGCCTTCAAGTCTTCATTTAAGGATCGTTCAATGTGTACCTAGGGTAGGGGCATGCAGAGTTCGCGAAAAGGTTTGAAGACTAGGTGAAAATAAAAACACTGTACCATCATCTGTGTTTCATGATTGGGTGAGTTTCTCCCAGGCATATATCGATTGTAATAACACCAATCACAGAGATTCAGTGCGGAAGCAAACGCGTCCTGAGTGGCTCGGTCAAACAAGGCATCGACTTCTCTCGCAGACGGCCGCCAATCACAAGGCAGAAACAGCTGGTGCGTGTATAACTTGTTGCAGCCTAATAGGCATTCAAATTTTTTTCGCGAAAAATGCCTGCCCCTAACCTAAGTGGATGCATTTTTCGCGAAATAATCTGAACGCTCGTTAGACTGCAACAAGGTACTTATGTCATTGTTCCCTTGTGATTGGCGGCCGTCTGCGAGAGAAGGCATCGCCCTGTTCGGCCGGACTATTTAGGACGTGTTTGCTTCCGCACTGGGTGGCTGTGATTGGTGCACTAACAGCAGACACGTGCCTGAAATATACCCCAGCCAACCACGAAACACCACAGACAATACTACAAAGTTCTAACACACAGCTGTTCTGGAAATAACGTCTCAGAAAACAAAAGAGCCCATTATTTTTATTACGACATGCGAGCAGCTACAGCTGACTCCAAACGTCCGCAGTTTTGTCCGAAACGTTCAAGCCGTGAACGTATTTCGGAACGAGTAATTACAGCGGTACGTCGATGTCGTATTATATTTAGAGACCGGAAAAATTCGCGAATTCATCTCGCGACAGGCTAAAATACAAATAGTTACACCTCAGTGCCGCCACTGCTATTGGGTCAAAACTCACCTGGAGGACTCTGGGCCAATGAGAAACACCCGACCAAAGCTTTATCGAATCACAGGCTGCTACGTTGGGACGTCTCACAAGACAGCAGCCAATGAGTGGGTGGCATTTGACCGAGTGTACGTAGAACTATGGAGTTCATCCTACAGGTCATTGAACCCGCGAATTTTTCCGGTCCCTAGTTATGAGGTAGACCGTGACTGGGCTCCAAGAGGTGGAGTACGTCAGCGTCGCTTTTCCTCATGCAGGTAAGGTTGATTTTATATTCCCTACCAGTGTTGGTACCAACCTTATAGACAAAAAAAATATTCACACATTTTTAACAAATCCTTAATTTTTTTCCAAATTATCAGCCATTTTGTTCATGAAGACGGTTGTTACCTCCACCGTTTTCTTTTCTTAAATACACGTTTATAATGCGTTGTCATTTATCAAATTGGTCGTCTCATCATCGTGGATGTGATGATCAAATTTGTTTTAAAGTGATAAATAGTGACCGGAATAATTCGCGGATTAATTTCGTGATAGGCTAAAATTCAAACTTGTGAACAATTCTGCTGGTTCTTCTATTGGCTCGCAGTTTAACTGGATCTCTCTGGGCCAATGACAGACTATTTACCAAAGAAGCGTCGAATCACAAGCCACCCAGTGGAGACGCCTCACAAGTTAGCACCCAATGAACACGCGTGTTTGCTTGAGAAATGCAGAGGATAATGGAAGCTATACTAGAGGTCATTGAATCCGCGAATTTTTCAGGTCTCTAGTGATAAAACTTTGATGGAGGGGTAGGTCAACTTGGCAACAGCGCACTGGCAGCCTCTGCGGAAAATACGCGCACATAACCTCATTTATTTATTTATTTACCAGCTGAAGTAGCCAGCGTTATTCCAGCTTTGCACAGAGTGAAGAAGAGATTCATTTCTAGGGACGAAGATTTTTATGAAGTTGTACTTCTTCAGGCGTGTTATGAAAAATGTTGAGTGCATATTTACGACGCTTGCGCACCATTCAACAAAAATTAACACGATGAAAAAAAAAAACTACATACAAATAAAAATTATACATGTGCTTTTAAGTCGTATACTTTAGTGATCGATATTGAATACTGGTCCATATAATAAAAAAATTACTAATTATGAATATTTGTGATAGAAGTTGTGTTTATAAACTTTTCAAAGTGTATTTATATGAGTGAGGTTATATGTTCCCATATTTATAATTTATATTCATTATAAATTATTACATTAATTAATGTTAATAATTAAATTATATTGCTTACAACACATTTATTGATTTTAATTAACAATTAAAATTATCTCGATTGTTTTAATTAATTAAATATTTTTATACGTGTGTTTATATAAATACTGAATACTAAGTATTTTTAAAAATCTGATTGACTCATACATTACCAACCATATTTATAATATTACTCTGGTTCGTTGTTATCATTTTCTTTGTATTAATTATTTGCATGCTAACTTGAAGGTAATCGAAATCGCTAGATTTTTTTTTTCAGTCTCTAGATATCACGCGTAGTAATTTTTTGTTGCAAGGTAAAATATAAAAATTTGTACCTTGGCATTGATTTGATGGTTTGGTTAAAATTGTTCAAACACTCGTCTGTAAGACTGTTGTTGAGCCAGTGAACTACTGACTAGAGTGGAGTAACTGAATCACGTAGACTCGCTGTCAAGAAGAGGTTCCGCATTTGAAATCTGCCAAAAAGAATGCAAATATATTCGCAGAATACATAGGCCTAGGCCTGTGAATTTTAGACAAATGCCAAATGACAGAGAGAAAAAAAATTTCCCAGGGAAATTGTTTTTTATAGTTAGGTATATAAGTGAATATTATTATAAAAATTAATATCCACTGCTTAAAATTACCAAAAAGACGTGAGAACTTGTTTTTCATGATATAAGCAATTTGGTAATATAACTATTTATTCTATAACAAATTTACCAACCCAAAATTCATGTTACTAACACTGCGCAGTTGTGTTTATATTTTGATTGTTCCAAAAGGTGGATCTCACAAAAAAAATAAGTTTTATTACATTTTACTTTTAAGGATGGGTTTATCAAACCATGTGTTTTTTTTTATCCTCATATTATCATCACTAATACTTGTTAAGGGCTATTTTGTAAATCATGTCACAAAACATCATTATATATTTGTTGTTCTGCCAATAATATTTTCAACAGATAGTCACTAAGTGTAAAATAATTTGTGTAAAAGGTCTTACAAGTGTTCGTAATTATCATCACTTGCACGAAGTTTTACACCCGTTATATATTACTTGCATATCTATTGAAAACATTTGCAACAGAATAAGAAAACCAAATGAGGTATCATGTGACATTTACAAAATAGCCCTTGACTAATAGTAATTTCGAGAAAAATTGTTTTTGAGATCGGGCTTTAATTAAAAGTGTAATATTTTTTTTGTTGTGATTTTTCTGGCATTTCAGAAAAACTTTGTTGTAAACTTTGTGTAATTCGTGTTCCTGGCTGCGTATCTATAAGGTCCACTTTCTACTACCCCACCTATTTGTCAAAACCAATAATTTTTTTTATTCTCCAGCGATACAATTGTTAGGGAATGGAGAAATTCGCTGTTTCAATGACCACTAGGATAGACTCCACGATCCTCTATGTACTCGGGCAACTATCACCTGGTCATTGGCTACCGACTCGGGACACCTGTTTCTTATGATTCGATACTTCTTTTGTTGAGTGTTTTCCATTGGCTCAGAGTCCTTCAGGTAAATAGCAGTCCAATCACTGACGCAGCATTAAGCTAAACGAGTTTGGATTCCAGCCTGTCTCGAAAGGAATCCGCGAATTTTTCCGGTCTCTAACAATTACGTATATGGTAAATGTTTTAACGTAAAAGGTTCGCAGAAATAGTTTTAAAAAATGCAGAATTTTTTGCTTCTTTGATTACATCGATTCTGCAAAAAAAAAAAATAATAAGATAGTTCGATCGGTCGACTTTTAATTAATTGTGTTGACTATGTGCCGCAGTACAAAAAAAAATTAAGTCACGAGAAACACCAGTTATATTTTTTCCTACAAACACGCGGCTAGCGAGTGCCCATTGCCCAGACCGGCTGCTGCTATCGCAGTTACAAGTGGCGCCGATAAAGTGCAGTTAAGGGAAAAGCAACGAAGAGCCAGAGAGAGAGAGAAAGAGAGAGACAGATAGAGACAGGAGTCCCAACTCCGTGCATTTACCGACGAAATGGGAGAACATGAGCTTTTTTTACTGGCTACGAAAATGAAGCAGGCGTCAGGGGAAATAAAAAAACAATTTTAATTCCTTGATGGTTCTGGAATCTAACACAGGAGAAAGCTACGATTCATTGACACGGATAAATGGTGCATCTTCGTGTTATTATTTTTTGTTGCTGTTGTAAAAGTTAAAGTTATGTTATGTTAGCAACATTTAAAATACTTCAAAATAGTAAATATATTATTTTGCTGAATGGTGTGAGGGTTTTTTTTAAATTCCGATCACAAATTTTCACGAAAAAGCGGGGAACTTCGGATATGTTCGGAAATGTTCGGGCGTCTGTTTCCATTTCTTATCACCTCCAGTGCCGGTTGTGTTTCTGAAAGGCATGAGAATTTTTGAATTGCAACATACAACATCTGAAAATTTACTGTCAATATGTAACAGTACGAAAATTTACGGTCGATATCTAATAATACAAAAATACACATTGATATCTAACAATCCAAAAATTGACTGTTGATATCTAACAATCCAAAAATCTACATCCATATCTAACAGTCCGAAAAATTAACTGTTGATATCTAACAATCCAAAAATCTACATCGATATCTAAAAATCCGAAAATTAACTGTCGATACTTAAAAGTCCGAAAATTTTCTGTTTACATCTATCAATCCAAAAATCCACATCGATATCTAACAATCAAAAAATCTACATCAATATCTAACAGTCCGAGAATTGATTGTTGATATCTAACAGTCCGAGAATTGACTATTGATATCTAACAATCAGAAAATTAACCATCGATATCTAACAGTCCGAAAAATTACATCAATATCTAACAGTCCGAGAATTGACTATTGATATCTAACAATCAGAAAATTAACGGTCGATATCTAACAATCCGAAAATTGAGTGTTGATATCTAGCAGTGTGATCGGCGTGATTCCGCTCCTGGTCACACAGCGAGGCGCCCGGGCCGTATTGACGGCGGCGAGACACGTCACTCCCCCTTCCCCCCTCTCCATCACTCCCTCCCCCACCCACCCCTCCCCACTATATCACCCCGGCGGAGGGACTGCGCTGTGACGGATAATCCTGATTTCATACAGTTTCTTGGACATGCGCCAATTGCTGTTTTGCACTGTTTGTCGTGAAAAATTCTTAAATGCAAAATTAGAAATAAAAAAAATAAACATTAAAACACAAACCTCCAGAAAATAAGCCTAAATCACTAAATCAGATGAAGACAATGATTTAATGGTATGCTTTGTATTCGAGCGAAAATAACTGTTCAACAATAATCTAACAATAGTTATTTTGCATATCGAATTATAATCCCAAAGGACACCTCGAATATACCCCTCAAATCCAAATCTAGGTCTCAAGGGTAAAAAAAAAAAATTACACGAAAAGAAAAATTATTAACTGTAATATTTAAACCTTCAAACGTTTGTTTCACAAACTAAGTTGCTAATACATATTGCATTATTATTTATATAGGCCTAATTACATGTTAAAAGTACACTATCTTGGGAATGGTAACATAATAGAAAAGATAAAAAAATTATCTAGTAAACTTTAGAGGTTATCAGTGATGAAATTTTTAATTTACTTTATTACCTCTTATATTTATTTTTCTAATATTTTCAATCGAATATCGAATTCTTCTAATACTAAGGATTTGAAAGTATTTGAGGATTTGATTGGTCCATCCCTAATAACAAATTCGAAAGTGTTACACTTGATTTTGTTTTTGTGGCAGATGTTAGTAGTCTTACGTACGTGTTTACTTTCGTAGTTTTTGTTGCTAGATATATTAAAAAAAAATAATTGACTTCGTTTCCAAAATTAAAAGTGGGCCGGAAATGATGTTAGGTACGAGCTATAAAAATTAACTAGTCTGTGTAATGAAATAAACTAAATTGCCGCCCTGAATTGTGGTAAAGATATGCTTGAAAACGACACTCTTACATATTATAAATGCTTCTTCTTACATATTAATTTATGGTTTTGTTTTCCATCCTTACTGATTGATAGAGACCGGAAAAATTCGCGGATTCATTCGGCGATAGGCTAGAAGTCAAATACATATATCTTTTAGATTATTTTGCTATTGGCTTACTGTTCATCTGGACGAATCTCAACCAATTATAAACCCTCAACCAAAGAAGGATCGAATCACAGACAAACCATCTGAGACGACTTACAAGTCAGCAGCCAATGAACAGGCGTTATTTTACCGAGTGTACAGGGGAATGTGCAGTCTATCCTGATTGAGGTTGGAAACTATACAGACACCTACTACCCACACTACTAACAGAGACTATCCAACAAGAAAGTTTCGTCAACATGAGAGTGACGTTTCTGTCTCAAGAAGAGTACTCAGAATTTCTTTACGAAGGTGAGGGGGTGAGGTAAACCTCTTTGTCAGCTGTTTGCTCTCGAAATATTTTCTTTTGTTGGTGGGAATGAAAGATTAAAAAAAAAATTAAGACTCTTAGGTTAGAGGGAGATATATCCTCCCCTCTGTTTGAGTTCCCTACTGTCTGTCTCTCTTTACTTAGGGCTTAGCCACACTGGATACTACGAGACGAGACAAGACAAGACTGTCTCCGACAGCCTGGTAACACCGAACTGTCACAGCACGAGACACATGATGAATATGTCGAAAGAGTAATTTAACACTAACAGAATATTCTATAGTAATCAAAAGTAATGTACTATGCAGTAAAGAAATACGGATGCTGATCACTGATATTTATAGACAGGAAAAAAAAAATCCCGGGTTCAATTACCTCCCAGATAGCCTACATTAAACGCTGCATTTCTCAAGCAAACCCACACGATTATTAGGTGCTAACTGGTGAGACGTCTCCACTGGGTAGCTTTGGTTGATAAGTCTCTCATTGGTAGAGACCGGAAAAATTCGCGGGTTCAATAACCTTCAGGATAGACTCCAATATCCTCTACACACTCGGGCAAATGCTAACTGTTCATTGGCTGCTGACTTGTGAGTCGTCTCGATTGTGTGGGCCTGTGATTCGACACTTCTATGAGTGATGGGTCTCTAATTGGCCCTCAGTCCTCCAGATTAACAGTGAACCAATGGCAGAAGCATCAATAAGGTATAATTATTTGAATTTTAGCATAACACGAAAGAAATCCGCGAATTTTTCATGTCTCTACTCATTGGCCCAGAGGAGCTCCTGTTAAACAGCGAGCCAATAGCATAATCTGCGATTTACAAACCATTCATTACTAACTAAATGATAACGTTCGCAGGCTTTCACTGCTATTGTCTGAAGTAGCTTGGCTTCTGGGTTGTAGCCGTGTCCTAGGGCGAATAATTCACCGACGTTTCGGTTGACATCGCAGTCGCCATCATCAGGGATAAGTTACCTACAGTACCTTCAGTGACTTGATGTAAGTTTTTGGACATACGCCATTGCTAAGAACTTTTTCTTTTGAAGAAAAACTAATAAATAAAATAAATAAATAAAATTACCCAAAAATGACAAAAAACACACAAAATTAAGTAAACAATTGCTGTTGTCAACAATAATATGAACACCACAAAATATTCCGAAACAGGAATATGGTCAACAAACAAAGAAAAAAAAATGTACTAAGAGAACGAAAAAAAAAACCCACAAATGATGACAAAACAAAAATATTGAACCCAAAATAATTCAGCACAACAGTTGAAACGAGACAAAAACACGACAGAACGAAAAGATTTTGTGGTGTTTTTATCCTTGTTGACAACAGCAATTGTTTGCTTAATTTTGTGTGTTTTTTTTGTCATTTTTGGGTAATTTTATTTATTTATTTTATTTATTAGTTTTTCTTCAACAGAAAAAGTTCTTAGCAATGGCGTATGTCAAAAAACTTACATCAAATCATGCACTCCCATTGCACAAATTTTTTAAAGATAACAGTACCTTCAGTACCTTCAGTAGGTAACTGCTCCCTGATGACGGCAGACTGCAATGTAGACCGGAAACGTCGGTGAGTTATTCGCCCCTAGGACACGGCTACGACCCCAGAAGCCGAGCTACTCCATCACTGAATGAATCAGCGAATTATTATTTTTTTTTTTCCCCGGTCGCTAAGTCATCGTGCTCGGAGGAAACGAAGGCGGGGTTACGGAGTGGTTCGTGGCTGACTCGGAGGTCAGGCGACACGCGACCCGCGGCTGACCGCTGACCGCTGACCCCCGCAGGTCACCGGCTTCGTGCAGACGGCTCGCCGCGACACGAAACACGACCATCAAGAGGTCGTTGAACCCGCTCGCAGAAGAATCCGCGCGTGACTACAAGCACCGGCCTCCCACTCATCACTACAGACCGGAACAATTCGCGAATTCATCTCGCGACAGGCTAAAATACAAATAGTTACACCTCGGTGCTGCCTCTGCTATTGGCTCACGACTCACCTGGATGACTCTGGGCCAGTGAAAAACGCCCGACCAAAGCTTTATCGAGTCACAGGCTGCTACGCTGGGACGCCTCACAAGACAGCAGCCAATGAGTGGGTGACATTTGACCGAGTGTACGTAGCAAAATTTTCTAAAAGGTATATGTACTTGAATTTTAGCCTATCGCCGAATGAATCCGCGAATTTTTTTCGGTCTCTACCCGTACCTTGTCCCAGTACCTCCAACAGTTAAAGTTATCCCCCCACCCCTGTACCGCACATCATCATAAACACAATAAAACAAAATAAAGTGCAACTATTGAATAGTCCTATAACGTTCGCAGGCTTTCGCGGCCATTGTCTGAAGTAGCGTGGCTTTTGGGTTGTAGCCGCGTCCACGTTTCGGTCGACAATGCAGTCACCATCATCAGTAGATAACTGCTCCCTGATGACGGCGACTGCAATTGTCGACCGAAACGTCGGTGAACTATTCGCCAAGGACGCGGCTACAACCCTGAAGCCAAGCTACTATTGAATGGTCGATCATATATAAAATAACCACCGCCATGTGTTGTAAAAAGTTACAGTATCTTTCTTGTGAGTATTACAAACTATTTCCTGGCTACTATTTTCCAAAGGAATTTTTTTTAACAGTACAGAACGGTTTTTTTTTTCTGTGAGGATGAAGGCGAGCCTTTGAATTAACGCGTTTCGTCAAAAAAAAATAGCGTAATAGGACAATATGGAAAACTCTGGCCGATTGGAATTGGCAAAGCGCGGAATAGTTTAATGATTTTTTTTGACGTTATAACGTCTTATAAATCGATGAACGAAAAATGGTCACGTTCCGCCTGAGCCGAGCGTGCAAGAATCGGCCAACCGCCGTGCGAGAAAATCTTCTATAATATCAGACAGGTTAAGGCGGGATTTTAAACTAATTGTTCGTGATTATATTTAAACAAATTATTTAAATAAAATTTGCAAAAAAAAAACTGTAAATAATATTTGAAAATTAAAATGTAGGCAATTTTTCATCAATGTTTTCTTACGACGTTATCACGTAAAATTATCGTCCGTAAACCTACTTTACAGACAACCACCCCTTTTTTTAAACTCTTTTTCCTCTCCACGCCACTAGATGCCATTACTCCCACGCACTTTAAAAACATGTTGTACCAAAACGTAGTTACACTCCACGCCACCAGGTTCGCTGACATCACTTGTCTCGCGTATTTCTGATCAGTTTTCCATGTTGTCCCTATTACAATATCCGGTTTCGCTTTCCCGAGTCGCGTCTCTTGCGGAGGAAACATTGACCTTCAGAGTTGTGACATGTTGCAGAAGACATGGAACAGAAAAAATTGGTTGTCTGTAAAGTCGGTTTACGGACGATAGTTTTACGTGACAACGTCATAACAAAACATTGATGAAATTATTGCATACTTTTATGAATAAAATTGAATTATTTTTATTCAATTATCACTATTTTGTATGTATACAAAGAAGGCGTGAAATGAAATCTACAATTTAATTGATAAATTTACTTTTATTTGCACTCATTAATTCAAATATGTTTATTACTTTAACGAACAGATTATTATAACTATAACTTTTAAACATGTATGCTATTTAACTTCTTCCAATCTGTGTTATTCTGTTAAGGATAGGACGGTGATAGGAAAAGTAGGAAACGAATGGGAGTGTTTCAAGTTTGATGTGCCTCGTAAAAGTCAAATCGATGGTTTTTACCAATCGAGTGGAAGAGAGATAGATGCGGCGCAAGCGTTCAATGAGCGTAACGGGACACTTTTTTTTGTGCGTGCAGCCGGCGTTCATCGATTTATTAGACGTTGTCACGTCAAAAATAAATGAAGGCATCTCTATCTTTGTCGTCCTCACGAAGAAACGCTGTTGTTGCGGAGAAAACAAAGATACCCTCTGGCAAGAAGTGGCAACAGTTCTTCTCACGTCCACAGTATTTGGGTCGGGCCTGGAATATATCTGCCCTTCTGTAGAGGAATCCGCGGAACATATTTCCATCTTTCAGAGTCGCGCATTCTCCCAGGGAAAAAGGACCGTTATCGTGAAACACGCGCTGGTGGAAGGGAGAGGGGACAATCATGTTTCATATCTGGCGAAGTTTGTTGTTATTCAAAAATACCTTCGTTTTTTTTTCTCCTCGTCGCTGCGAAGCGCTGGAATTTACGGCGCATTTATCAGCGCCCAGAGGCGACAAGCGAGAGTTATCGCTGCGTGAACAACAACAAAAAAATGCTTTTGACAAAAAAAAAATAAGAGACGTTGCACTTTCATCCTGTAATCTTTCACTACTGCAGCTTGACATTTTTCCTTATTGAAAATCAACAAAAAAAACTATATATTACACGGTAGAGACCGGAAAAATTCGCGCTTTCGATGACCTCGAAGATAGACTCCACAACCTTCTACACACTCAGACAAATGCCACCTGCCCATTGGCTACTGACTCGTGACACCTGTCAACTGGGACGCTTGCGATTCGATACTCTTTTGGTCGAAGGTTTTCCATCGGCTCAAAGTCCTTCAGATAAACTGTAAGCCAATCGCAGAAGCAATGTAAAGGTACAGTTGTTTGGATTCTAGCATATCGTGAAATGAAAACGCGAATTTTTCCGGTCTCTATTACACGGCTGTCGTGAAAATGAGAGCACAGGATCTCTCCCTTGAGTTTACCTCTTAAAGTTATAAGCAATTGATAATTTTAATAAAACAGAATATGTTTAAGGCTAGTTCTTCCACCCCTTGTTTGTCATTTCGTTGTCTTGAATTTGTGTTATTTGAGGGTTGCATTTTATTGTTCGTCTTAAGGGTGCACACCCAGTTTCAGGTCATTATTTCATACTTACGTTCCACACGGTCAAAATTGCTGGCTTTTTAAGAGACTGAACGTTCACAAAATGGGGGGGGGGGGGGGGGGGAAATACATATCTCATATTTTTTGCATGATTAGTTGCCAGAGTTGCATTTTTAACTTTTCGTGCAGTATAGATAAGGAGAATTAAATTGAAAATAAAACTGGGACTTTTTAGGTTTAGTGTCGGTTTTGTAGGCTGCTATGTGATATGGTTTTATTTCCTTCAGAAAATAAATATTTCTTTTACCTGGCCTTTAAAACGCGAACAGCATTATTATGATTTAAAAGACTAAATAGAAATTAATTAATTTCTTCTGAAATAATTTTAAGCCATACGGCAGTTTCCACCAGCATTGGCTTTACACCCAAAAAAAGTCGGTGTTTTAGTCAATTTGGTTCTTATCCATAACGCACAAAAATGTGAAAAATTCAACATTGTCAGCTAATCATTATAGGGACCGGAAAAATTCGCGGTTTCGATGGCCTTCAGAATAGACTGCACATTCCCCTGTACACTCGAGCAAGTAACGCAAGTTCATTGGCTGCCGACTTGTAAGTCGTCCCAGCTGGTTTGTCTGTGATTCGATCCTTCTTTGGTTGAGGGTTTATAATTGGTTGAGATTCGTCCAGATGAACAATAATCCAATACATAGCAAAATAATCTACAAGGTATATGTATTTGAATTTTAGCCTAACGCCGAATAAATCCCCGAATTTTTCTGGTCTCTACTAATCATGCAAAAAGTATGCAATATAGGCTATATATTTTATTCATTTTGTTCTGAATATATTTGCAGGGTCGTATTCAGAAATTCATAAACTTTAAAATTACTTTAAAATTATTTCCTTTTGCTGGTGGAAAATATAGCTTCTTTTTAGGATTTTCAGGATTTGCCCCCTTTGATATTTTGCGCCCGCCCTTGATAATAGGCTATTGGTAAAACTTCACGCAATTGTTCGTAGTGTGACCGTGTATGGTCACGAGACGTTAAATTGAGATTCTACACACAAACATTTAAGGACATGAAGCTTACCTTTCATGTTAGCGGGTAGGATTAAACTGACATCTTGTGACATCACGACTCATAGATAGGCTACGGCTGTGTGCGGCAAAAGACAGTGCACTTTCAAACAAAAACCATAGACAAAAGTGGGGACTTCATTCCAAAACAGCATAGAATTCAGTGTTACCAACTCCGGATTTAGCAAGAAGAAGAATAAATCCCGGAAATCGGTTATTTATCGATTATGTGAACTGGTGTGAAGATCCGTCTAGAACATTCGAGAATCAGTAGTGGGAGTAGTGTGATCTCTTAGTGACCTTTTGCATCTCCAAAATAACGTATTGCAAATATCTGATGAGAAGATTCGTGACCCAAAAAAAAAAATTTCAAGAGAGCTATCGTAATAAATTAAAAGGAAAATACTTTAATAGGTAAATATTAATGATAAAAAAATGAAGTTACCATCTCAGCACGCGAGACCGCACCTCAAAGCAGTTTAAGTATAATTACTAGGGACCGGAAAAATTCGCGGTTTCAATAGCCTTCAGGATAGACTGCACATTCCCCTGTACACTCGGGCAAATAACGCCAGTTCACTGGCTGCTGACTTGTGAGTCGTCTCAGCTGGTTTGCCTGTGATTCGATCCTTCTTTGGTTGAGGGTTTATAATTGGTTGAGATTCGTACAGATGAACAGTAAGCCAATAGCAAAATCATCTAAAAGGTATATGTATTTGACTTCTAGCCTATCGCCGAAAGAATCCGCGAATTTTTCCGGTCTCTAATAATAACGGGCTGAACTTTGTCTGCCCATTTCTGAAAATTAACTTGTCTACTGTTATAGGTAGTTATTAAAAAACACAAGAATCTAACTCAAAATTAGTAACAAACGAACGTCAGGAGTAATTAAAAAAAAAAGTCGCTCCTCGTTAATTTTTCGCTCTTATTTCCACGTTTATTCTGACCGATTCCTTGATCTTAGTTTTGCAGTAAGGGCATCATACTTTATTAATTTTTCCCCCATTTTTTTCCTCCTCCTTCGCTGCACTTATTTATTTAATGTGACCAGGAATACTTTCTGTTACCAACTAATAGGTGCATGAAAATTTTTGCTACGTCATAAAGACCCAAATGACTGATTTACCCACTGGTTTTTAAAAAATTGTATTTATTAAGTTCCGAAAATGTTGTACGTTGTATTCAAAGAAGCTTTGAAAAAAGGTTTTTATTTGCATGTCATCAAAAAAACGTCATAAGCCATAACTGCCTGGCAAATATCAAAGCTTGTTTCACAAACAACATTTCCTATTTTACTCAACATGTTGGAATGAAACAAAAAAAAATTGGTTGTCTGTAAATTCGGTTTACGGACGATAGTTTAACGTGACGTCATAACAAAACATTGATGAAATGATTGCATACTTTATGAATAAAATTGAATCATTTTTATTTTAATAGTAAAAGAATAAATACTTGAAATTATACTAGTAATCAGATTTTTAAAATGCAAGAACATTTAACCTTTATTGCCGAAATTGTTGTTGTAATAAGCAATGAAAACCACATTAACTTTTCACTTCACTTTATAAACAGTCGAGTGGAAGAGAGATAGATGCGGCGCAAGCGTTCAATGAGCGTAACGGGACAGCGTAACGGAACAATGTGATTAACGGGACACTTTTTCGTGCTGCAGCAGACGTTGTCAAGTCAAAAATAACATAAACGTTTCCAATGACGGTGTTTTCAACTAGCAGGCAGCGCAGGATGGTGTCAACGTGATCATATTTAAAGTTACTATTAAATGTTTTAGATGTCAACAGGCACTATCAAAATCAAATAATAATGTATAAACACTTGGAAGCAAGATCTAAATTGATTCGAAATGAGGACACCAACAGTAGTACATCCTGCGTTTTTCAAGCGACAGCATAACCAACCTGGCTAAAAAATAAAATAATAAACAAATAAAATATTGACTATTCACACTAGCCAATTCTTGAACGTTATACTTATAATTATTGTGGTTAGCAAACGTTTTCGTGTTGTAGTTATTAGGTTGTTTTTAAAAACTTTTTACACCATGACGAACGTAGATTAAACTTAAAAGTGTTTTTATTTCAGGAAACCGTAATGTAGGTACTTGCAGATGCATAACACGCACGGTACTAAAAATCTCAAGCTCAATTGTATTTTTTTTTCCTTTCCTGGACATGCAGTTCCTAAATTGCTTTTCTTTAAGAAATACAGCTTCTGAACCACGCAGAGGAAGCTCGTCGACGAAGGGAAGGAGGGGAGTGGTTTCTGCTGCAGTGATGCCAACTTACAAACACGCGACCGAGTCCGGAACACGAACGTGACCCAGCGACTAAGAACCGGAAAGAAAATGGCGAAGAGAAGAGAAGAGAGAGAGAGAGAGAGAGAGAGAGAGAGAGCAGGAATCGGAGATTGAAGACATTAAACTGCGACGGAGAGCAAGAAAATTTTTTTTCAAGCGGAAGGGGTTGGTAGCACATGCTTGACGCGTCTCTTACTGAGATGCCTAAGATGTACATCAAGTTCTGTCCCTGCCCGAACACGCCCGAATATTCACCTTCGGCCAACCTCAGGATTTGTTTTATTTTTGCGCAGGAAAAATGAATTCAATATTAAAAGTGGTCGGTTAGGTTAGCTACATTAAAACACTTTAAAACACTATGGACGGTTAGTTAGGTTAGTATAGCTACATTAAAATAAAAATATATATAAATAAACCCGAGGTTGGCCGAAGGTGAATATTCGGGCGTGTTCGGGCAGGGACATAACTTGATGTACATCTTAGGCTTCCCGTCTCTTACTTCACCTGCCCATAGACAGTGTATATAGAGTGTAGTCGAATTTCAACACCAATGGTAACGACTGAAGCAATGCATCTCGGTCCCCTGGTGGACGTGTCCCGAACTGTTTCAAATTGGTCTCTGTTATGTAGCAAATATCAAGTCATAAAAAATTTGCAAGCAGCCGTCGAATTCAAAACTCATACAGTGACGAATCCAAACAAGACGCCCTAAAACAATGAAATAATACCGCGTTCTGGGAGGAAAAAAGTAGTTGAACCCTGCCTTTTTTTTACCCATTAATCCTACTAATATTATAAACGTGAAAGTTTGTAAGTATGGATGGATGAATGGATGTTTGTTACTCTTTCACGTAAAAACTACAGAATGGATTTGAATGAAATTTGGCCTACAGCTAGCTTATAACCTGTATTAACACATAGACCCCATATTAATACGAAATTCCATCCCTAAGGGAGTGAAAAAGTGATAATTTCATTTTATAACAGAAAAAATTCGCAGCTTCTATTACCTTCAGGATAGACTACGCAGTTCACATGCTACTGACTTGTGAGCCGTCTGAAATGGGTTGCCTGTGATTCGATACTTCTTGGGTTGGGAGTTTCTCGTTGGCCCAGAGTCGTCAAGATGAACAGTGAGCCAATAGCAAAAGAGCTCAAAGTTTAGAGTCCTGTGCGTATTTGAATTTTAGTCCATCACGAAATGAATCCGCGATTTTTTCCTGTCTATTTAAATCATCAATTTCCATTTGTTTGAGAAGCTAGCACACACAGCATGCAACTGAAAGGGTGGTTTCCTATATTTTATTGCTTCTGTAGTGTTTTCTTTCACGATTTGAGTTAAATTAATATGATAACATTCTTTGATGGTTTTTTAATAGTTTGATCAATTGGATAAATATTTTTAGTGTTTTGATAACCTTAAATATCAGTTTATAATTCAACTATTCATAAACTGAGAACAGTTGGTATGAAGATTTTGTCGTAAAAGTATTCAAATTTAGTACATCATTTATAAATCGCTAAACAATTTAATTTTCTAAATATTCTAGGGGAAATAATATTTTTTTTTTTAGTTTTAAGGATTAAAAATGGTTAGTTATTTTTAATTTGTTTAGTACAAAATTACATGTTATCAGTTTATTCGAGGGTTAAAACATAAATTTTCCTTTAGTTATTAAAAATAATACAGTAAGCTCTTATTGAATAAGTTCAACCCTCTTTACAATTACTTGTTCTTATATTATAATTTTATAATGCAATGTCAATTATAAGCAAAAAAATACATAGCAATCTAATGATTGGCAACTACCCCTTTAAATGGGTGTACATACGTACTAAGGTATCATGTTAAATTATTCCCAATAAATGACACGTCTTGGTAAAACACCTATACTTATATAATCCCTGTTACGTTATTCTAAGGATCGTGTTTTCTATTCTTCAAATTTTCCGATTCTCTTGCGTCCTTATCCTTTACTTAAAGTCTTATTTTCTATATGGGGTGATATTATCCCTGTTCTTGCTAATTATTGGTCTTGGTTCCTTCTTCTCACATAGAAATTTAGTCCAATTTCGTGCTTATTTCCTCCCCATGACGTCTAAATTAAAATCAGATTAAAATTGTTTCTCATTATCTCCAAGTACATAGCCTTTTCGTCATCGTGTCATATTTATTCTTATCGCCTTATCGAATGAGATGTTGTACTCTTACTAGTAGTCTATTCATTCCTATTAATTTCTAATTTATTCTACTGATCCTCAGTTTTATTTTATATTCCGTCCGAAAACACAAGAGGAGTGTAAAGGACCAAAGTAATCACGAGCGGGTATGAGACGCGTGCTGCTAAAGGCAAACACTCTTGAGACTTGAACACTACAGCTCAAGATTTTTGTTGTGTGAAAATCTGGCCGTTGTTGTCACGCCAGTCCGATAGAAGAAAGACGATATGACCGGTATGAACTATGCATGTGTTTTAATATGCATGTCGTTACAACATTATGACAACGAAAAAATGTTTATTTTCTCTTAGAACCCTTTTTTTTTAATCAAGATACAGATTTATGGGGAAAGTAAGCATCAAATGCTTCAAATTTATTAAAAATAAGGTAATAAGGCTTGACTCAAGATGATGTAATTTTACAATTTATTTTTGCAGCCACGCCTCCTGCCAGTAGGTTAATTTTTACACGTGAATCGAAATTCTGCTGCAGTTGAGCATAAGTCCTGTGGAAAACAGACCTGTCTACTTTCTTTTCCCTTATCCTCCTTCCGGACTGTACCACATTCGTGTGTGTTACCTTCTCCTCCTCTAAACTATTCCAATACTCTATAGTTAGAGACCGGAAAAAATTACGAATTCATTTCTCGATAGACTAAAATACAAATTGTTATACCTCAGTGCTTGCCTCTGCTATTGGCTCACAACTCACCTGGATGACTCTGGGCCAGTGAGAAACACCCGACCAAAACTTTATACGAATCACAGGCTGCTACGTTGGGACGTCTCACAAGACGGCGGCTAATGAGTGGGTAGCATTTGACCGAGTGTACGTATAACTATGGAGTTCATCCTGGAGATAATTGAACCCGCGAATTTTTCCGGTCTCTATCTATAGTCCTTGTAACCAACGAAATTTTTTCCCCTCGCTTTCTGTTCTCCTTTCTCTTTCCGAAGACTTTTCCTGAGTTTTCACCTCCTGCTCTCTCTATCCACTCCCTCACCTCCCTGTGTGTGGCACATCTCTGACCAGCCCGTTGACAGGCCTTCTTCCCTGACGTCTGCACCACGCCAGTTCCCGCGCAGGCAGCGCACGGCGGGCAGGTGCCAGTCGACAGGAACCACACATAACTTAGAAACACACAACTTAGAACTGTCATAAATTAGAAACCTCGAAAAAATCCAATATCTTAGAACTGTCATAAGTTAGAACGGTCGTAACTTAGAAACACACAACGCAGAATCACACAACTTAGAAACGTCGTAACTTAGAAAGCCATAACTAAGAACGATCAAACTTAGAACTGTCATAACTTAGAAACACAAAACGCAAAATCACACAAATTAGAAAAGTCATAACTTAGAAAGCCATAACTTAGAAATTTCACAACTTAGAACTGTCATGACTTAGAAACACGCAACGCAGAACCACACAACTTAGAAACGTCTTAACGTAGAAAGTCATAACTTAGGGCTATCACAATTCAGAAACTTAGAACTGTCATAACTTAGAAACACACAACGCCTAACCACACAACTTAGAACTATCATAACTTAGAAACACACAACTTAGAACAGGCATAACTTAGAAGATCCTATCTTGTATGTTTCTAAGTTATGACAGCACCCCTCAGTCTACGGAGACGCGACGACCCTCTGAGGGGGCGCCTGAAAGTAGGCAACCAGTCGCATGCCGGGGCTGCTCGGTCGGGCTGGTTGCATAGCCTCAGGCGCTCCCACCGCTCTCTTGCAACACCCTGCGTCGTAATCGACGCAATGTGCGAACACGACGAGGAAAACACACGCCTCGCTGTGAACAGTTTCTCGCCACCACGCACGCAACAGTCACACGACAGCCACCACAATTCGCAAGGACATTTTTTTAATCGACGTTTTTCGAAAGAAACATTCAGTTAAATAAACAAAACCCTCGAATATTTTTGAACGTCGTCCGCCTTTTAAGTCACGCTGAACGTCATGTACGTGTCGAACGCAAATTGTTAGGAAAATGCTCGCGCCCAACGTATCACAAAGCTGGACTCGCAACCGTCCGTCAGTCACCTGACCTGCAGCCAATCACATGGCCCGGGAGATTCCATCAGTCCGTCCGTCAAAACCTCACGGACGTACGGATGAAATAACCTCCAAAATGTCAGCGAGACACATATTGCCGGCGACGTTTACTGTCTTAGTAAGTTTTTAAGGATATTTATTTGTTTGTATGCTTCCATTAAATGTTATATATTATTAACGACTGAAAATATTTTAATAAATATCACAGCAAAAAAAAATTATAGTAAAAATATTTTTTTTTAGGTGCTTAACTTTCGTGATCGTCAATGCAATATATCTATACAGGATAAATTTTCACCGGTATTTAAGATTTTTGGTCTGTTGGCAGCACTAAAATGAAGAGAAAAAAAAGCACTTGATGGACGTGCGGATGATTGTCAGTCCAGCTTAAAGAAGCTAAGCTCACTTACACACGCGTAACTCATTTTCTAATGACTTGATGTAAGCTTTTGTACACATGACATTGCTAAGCACATGTATGTCTGTAGAAGAAAACTACAAAAAAAAAAACCCAAAAGACAAAAACACAAATTAAGCAAAAAAAATTGCTGTTGTCATCAGGTTTTTTTTTCGTTCTGTTAGTGCATTTTTCTTTGTTTTCCTTTGTTTGTTGACCATATTCCTGTTATGGAATATTATGTGGTGTTTATATCCTGTTGACAACAGCAATTTTTTTTTTGCTTAATTTGTGTCTTTGTCTTTTGGGTTTTTTGTAGTTTTCTTCTGCAGACATACATGTGCATAGCAATGGAGTATGTCCAAAAGCTTACATCAAGTCATGCACTCCCATGGCACAAATCTTTCAAAGATAATATCATTTTCTAATGTGTTCACTGACAATTTTTTACCCTCACGAAGTTTGGCATTAAGACTGATTTTAAACAGATTTAAGAAATCTCTCTGTTGGAATAAGAACGGCAGGCCAAGGTAGAGTGTAGAGTGTCACGCCGGTGCGCGCAGACCCGGCGGGTGCCAGTGAGCTGCGCGCTGCGCCTGGTCACGCGGCGAGCGAGCGCACTACCCTCGCCGTGCGAGCGGGAACCCGGCCAGCCGCCAGCCAACCAGCTCCTTGTCTGTGTCGCGTTGAAGCGGCGGCCAGACAGCGACCTCGCTGCCCGGGTCTCCAAACCTCGTCCTCGATCAGCTAGGGACCGCAAAAAATCGCGGGTTCATCTCACGATATGCTAGACTCCAAACAACTGTACCTTTATATTGCTTCTGCGATTGGCTTACTGTTCATCTGAAGTACTTACTTTGAGCCAATGAAAAACCTTCAACCAAAAAAAAGTATCCAATCGCAAGCATCCCAGTTGACAGGTGTCACGAGTCAGTAGCCAATGAGCAGGTGGCATTTGCCTGAGTGTGTAGGGGATTGTGGAGTCTATCCTGTAGGCAATCGAAAGCGCGAATTCTTCCGGTCTCTATCGATCACTAGCGACCGGAAAAATTCGCGGTTTCGACGGCCTTCAGGATAGACTGCACATTGCCCTGTACACTCGGGCAAATAAACACCAGTTCATTGGCTGCTGACTTGTGAATCGTCTCAGCTGGTTTAGTCTGTGATTCGATCTTTCTTTGGTTGAAGGTTTATAATTGGTTGAGATTCGTCCAGATGAACAGTAAGCCAATAACAATAAAATCATCTAAAAGGTATATGTGCTTGAATTTTTAGCCTATTGCCGAATGAATACGCGAATTTTTCCGGTCTCTACGATCACAGTTCAACGATATTTAATCCCCGGGAAAACCTTTTTTTTTTTTTTGCATGATGCTGTATTTTGTATCAACGTTGGTTTACTGTAGCATGCAAAATAAGTTTGATGATTGTATTTTTTTTCTACGTACAAAACAGATTAATAAAGATTTTTGTTTATTTTATATTTATACGATACAGCTCGTTCAATATTTTTTTTGACGTGATAACTTCTTATAAATCGATGAACGCCGTCTGCACGCACGAAAAATTGTCACGTTCCGCCTGAGCCGAGCGTGCAAGAACCGGCCAACCACCGTGCGACAAAATCTTCTATAATATAAAACAGGTTAAGGCGGGTTTTTTTATAATAATTGTTCGTGATTATATTTAAAGAAATTATTTAAATTAAATTTGCATAAATCTGTAAAAAATATTTGAAAAATTAATAAGTATGCAATTTTTCATCAATGTTTTCTAATGACGTTATCACGTAAAATTATCGTCCGTAAACCGACCTTGCAGACCAACCACCCCCCCCCAAGGGCGCCCATACCCGGGGGCAGGGGGGGGCCGTGGCCCCCCCCTAGCTTTCAGGGAAGGAAAAAAAATATAGTGTAGTCAGGTGTTTTACTTTAAAGAAAATTATTTAAATTCGGTATTATGTAGAAGTGGTTCAACACGAAGATATTATTGTATATCGTTTTTTACATGTCTACTTCATTTTTTATGTTAGTTGAAGCATTAGTTTCTGCTGCTGCGATATAAGGTGTTGTGAACAGGGAGAAAACGCTGTTCAAGCGCAACGCCCGTGGCGAGTCATTCCCCTTCGTAATCCTGCCCAAGCTCACTCGATAACACAACGCAACAGATTTAGACAAGTCAGAGTTAGACGACGCGACAGTTGACATGTACTTGTAGACGGCGAAATGTTTTGCTACTTTTTCGTCATAATAATGTGTATGTTCACAAATAACATCTCAAAACAGATTTTTCAATAGTCTTTAGGTCTACAGTTTTATGCATCTGGTCTAGATTTAGTTTAGTGTATTCAGTCAGTAAAGATAACTTAAGTGTAAATAAATCAGTGAAAAGTGTAAAGATAAAAACCATTGTTATTATGTAGTGTTTCTTAGTTTTCCTCATTCGTCACATCCGCTCAGAATATTCACAAATTTTAAGGTAAGCTAACACCTTTAAAGTTACTCAAATAAGAATTATTGTTCAGAAAAGTCTACAACGTAAAATTTATGTTGGAATTTTGAATTTAGAGGAAAACCACTTTTTCCCCTTCAAAAGTGTTTAAAGGGATAAGGATTCCGCTACCTTCAGTAGACTCGGAAGCAATTTACACTGGAATCTCGATTTTACGTACGCTCACGGTCGCTTGGATTGCATTCGTAAAATCGTTATCTTCATAAAATTTTAAACACCCCACCCCGTGAAGATACATGTTATAATTTATTGAACGGAATATATATATAATATAAAATAGTAAAAACAATGACTGCCGTCTTCCCTCTACCCTCCCCTGCGTTCCCCTTATTTTTTTAGCATTCCACAACTTGCCTCATTGCACGAGTGATATAAAAGTGACATCACAGCGACTAAACACAGTTGCACCACGCATTGCATCATGTTAACTTTTGTGTGGTGACAGTAGGTTGTCCGACATGCCTTTCTTGGATATATTTCCTTTTCGTAAGACGCGTGCTACTAAAATAAATTTATATTTGAGTTTGCAAACTTGTCCACTCCTTGCCAGAGACGACTGAACACAGACGAGACTATCCAGGGTAGGGTTGATGAGCTGGAAGCATGGGCGCAAATCTGTAGGATTTCCAGGGGGGGCCCGTGAATTTAATTTAAGAATTTTGCGCTAGAGGTCAACCGAAACAAGTCTTCTCTGGATATTAAGCTCGTATGTTATACACTTTATTTTTACGTAAGTGATATTAACAATAAAGCAGAGCAACATATGTTTTAGTAATTATCAATTAATGACTATAGAAGTGATCTCTCAAACATGTTTGAATAATTTGCTAACCTAAATACATAAAATATCCATGAAAAAATCTATAAAAATAATATACGTGAATATAATGCAAATAGATAACACCCCACCCATACATTACCATTTTCCAAAAGTGTTTATTCTAATTTCAATTTAAAAATAAATGATTAAATTAAAATAAAACAAATATTTAAGGGGGGCTCCCATACAACAAACGTGAAAACAGAATAAAATTTCACAAATGATGTATTTCTGTTGCCGCTATAACACTGCGCCCTAAAAACCCAAAGCGCCACAGCTAATAAACGGATCAACATCAAATGAACGATCGAATCATATTAAAACTCTTAAAGACTATTTTATTTAGTAAAGGCATCAACCAGGTAAAAAAGAAAAAAAAAATTTAATGACACAAATGAAAAATCTCGGAGATAGAACTATGAAATTTATCCTACAGCTAATTGAACCACATACATTTCTCGGCTTATATTTAGTATAATCAGTATTTTGGCAGTGAATTATTTAGTTAAAATATGCCTCTTGATTAGTTATTAAAGAGACGCGTTTGCTTCCTTATTAACTTAAATACGGATGTGTAACGTTTAAATACTTCTTTCTCACTCTTACTTCTGTTTACTCGTGCAGTGTTGCAGTTATCAAATAACAAATGTTATAAAGTGATTATCGGCCATGAATTGTGAAAATTATCGTTTGATAATAAAAGGGGAGTGATTTTAAATTCCATATTGACGAGGAAAAAAATTATTCCATGTATATTCACATGTAACGTACAGAGCAGCTAGCCTTACAGAATGGAGATGAGCTAAAAAATTCCAGAAAATGGTATATAAGTTTCAGTTCGTAAATAAACTAAATTCTGCTATAATTACTGTTAAAGTATTAAGTTGTTTATTTACTGGAAAAAATAACGTTACATAATCACTTAAATAAAATATATATTACCTAAATAATAGTCACTACTTATAAAACAATCAAGCTTATCAGGTGAGAATCAGATTATGTTTTCCATTTCTTCCGCGTCACGAACTTATCCATGTTGATGTTTGCCAAGAAAGCAGAAGACTGGGGCACACGAGAGCAAAACCACTTTAAAAACAGACTACCTGAAACCTATAATACTGTCGTTTCAGATGACAAGGTAGTGTGGGTAACAATAGGGAGGAAATGCTAACGGAACCCTACCCTAGCTTCTTCCTTTGGAATGAACGTTTTCTGGGAATTAAGGGTTTCAAAGTTCTCACTGGAAAACTCCATACCATGGCTTTCGCAGAAGGGGTAGGGGAAAATAACTACGGAACTCGAAGGTATGAATGTAAAGCATGTCAGAGTTTCTGTCGTCGTTGTAAATAATAATCTGATATATATGTTGTGTACACCATTAACTTTAAAATCACGAAGTGGGCCCCCCCAAGGAGGGGCCCATTAATTCCAGGGGGGCCCGGGCCCCCCTGGCCCCCCCGGGATCTACGCCCATGGCTGGAAGAATTCCCTGCCTTGCATTTTTATGGACTTCACCTTATCATATTTATCAGTTAATCTTTAACAGATCGGCTTGAAAAATATTAATGAACGCACTTTTAGTAACATAATCGAGGAGAACAAGCACACAGTTCAGTGTACACCTGTATTGTTTCATAAAAGTGATCATAGGTAGGGATTGGAAAAATTCGCGGTTTCAATGACCACTAGGATATACTCCACGATTCTCTATGTACTCGGGCAAATATCACCTGGCTATTGGCTACCGACTCGGGACACCTGTTTATTGCGATTATTATGATTCGATACTTCTTTTGTTGAGTGTTTGCCATTGGCTCAGAGTCCTTCAGGTAAATTGCGGTCCAATCACTGACGCAGCATTAAGCTAAACGAGTTTGGATTCCAGCCTGTCTCGAAAGGAATCCACGAATATTTACGGTCTCTAATCATAGGCTTATTTGGTGAAGAAAAACGCTGCTCTGTAACGACAGACATCCATTAAAAACACAGTACATTTTAGTGCGAGAAGCCCTTGAATTTGTGATAGCCATAGGGAATTATTTGTTTGTATAGTAAGTTAAAAAAAGCTTAGTTAAAAACCCGCTCGTCACGTCTACTTGCTGCGTCACTTATACCATTTTTGAGCGTTTTTTACTGGGAAACCGATGCAGCGAAGGTAATGAATGCGACACATGTCAAGATAATGCCTAATGGCATGGGTTGCTGGATATTAGCGGAAAGGAGAGGAAGTAGCTAGGTACTCAATATCGTTTCTTTCTCTCACGCTTCACAAGGTTTCAAGCTCAGTTGCTATGCTCACGAGCTGGAAATGTTGGAATGGGTAAGGAATGTTGAGTATAGTTCATTTGCAGTAAAATTAATATTTTTACAGCCTTGACATAATTTTTCAATCGAAGAAATTTCGAACTTTGCGACAAATAGTGTACCTAGTCCATTTTTTTCTTTTCGATTTTGAGTTTGATGACGCAATAACGTATACAATATTCACTAACGGTAAATGGATGTAGTATTAGCTTAAAAATATGAATACGCTGTGCATTAAAATTAATATTTTTATATGTTTTCATAGTTTTTTAAATTTTTTATTAAATATATTTTGGTGTCAAATTTTCCGAATTTTAGATGGTTCCTGAAAAATGTATTCGTAAAATCGCGGCTTCGTTGAGTCCGGGCTCCGTAAAATCGAGGTTCTAATGTACTCTTAATTCTGAAGTTAAGTACTGAACATGTTATTTAAGGGTTTATCAGGGCCGTATTTACGCGCAGGCTATCTAGGCTGTAGCCTATGGGCCCGCACCACAAATGGGGGCCCGCACCACACGACACGAAAAAAAAATTATACTGCGACGTGGATCTTCTTATATTCTTAAAATATGCGTCGACATAGTGTCCAGTTGTTTTGTGTGGATTAATTGCGCCGAACTAAACTCTTCTGTGGAAAGCTGATATATGAGTTATGTCAGCATTTAGAAATTTTCGATTATTTTCATTGGTTTTGGTGTCACTTAATTCCTTAACCTCTAAATACTGTTTGGTTAAATTGTCTAGTTAAATAATAAACTAATTTTTTCTGCGCTTTTCTATCACTAAATAAACTTATAGTCCTCGACTACTGAATCCATCTGTGCTAATTCTAAATGATAAGCAATTATGATTCATATCTAAACATAGTAATATACATTTAATTGTGAAACAATTTTTGACTATAATTATAAGCGTAGTTCAGGTGTTACATTTAAAAACAACTGTTTTCTGACTGTGATAACATATTTAAATCGCTTCTCTCCCAAAGTTGAATCTTTTGACCAACACTTTTTAAACTTTATAATTATTTTAATTTAATTTGTACGCGACATTTATTTATGGGTAAAGAGAGCAATTAGTTGAAGGACTGTATTCTTGATATCCGTGTACCCGAGACGCTGCAAAAGTATAAGGACTGTATTCCTGCATTTTTGTTGCTAAAAATTCATTTGTTTCAATAAAATAGTTAATAATTAATTAATAAAGTAGCCAATATAGATTTTTTATGGCGAATGAGTACTGTAGTCTAGTATTTTAGTAACAGGACAAAAAATTTTAATAGGGTCAGAACTGGAACTATTTTATGGCTAGTAACAAGCCGCAGTTGTCTTCCAAAATATTAAAAATACTTCATACCCCTAAGTCTGGCCCCCCCCTACAAATTATCATATGGGCGCCCTTGCCCCCCCCCCCCCTTTTTTTTTCTTTCAGCAATGGCCGCCGCTGATTTTCTTCTGGACTATGCTAGGTCAGAGGTCTCGGAGCCGATGGTGTTACACCCAACAATTATTTAAAAAAAAAACAGCGGTAAAATCCCAAGGAAATCCTTTTGTTTTACATGATGTTGTATATTGTATCGACGTTGTTTTACTGTAGCATGCAAATTAAGTTTGATGATTGCGTTATTTTTTTCTACGTAAAAAAACAGATTGATAAAGGTATTTGTTTATTTTATTTAGGGCCTACATACGACACAGATCCTTCTATATATATATATATTAATTTGCGTACAAAAAAAAACATTGTCCGAGGTTGCTTGCTCGAGGGTTCTGGCTAGCACGGGGGGGGGGGGGGGGAATGGTTCGCCGACGTTTCTGTCCCCCGTGGGAGACTGCTGCCCTGAAGATGACGACCGCGACGTCAGCTGAAACGTCGGTGCGCTCCCCGCCGAGAGAGACTCACCTCGTCGTCGAAGTTGTGGTCGGCGTCCGCCATTGGCGGGCCGCGGGCTGCGACGCTTCAGTCGGCGCCGCGACGCTCCATCGCAGCTGCAGCTGGCTACTGGGCGCGCGTCGACCGGACAGCTGCTGCGGCCGCGCGGGGCCGCTGTGTCATGGCGGGCGAGGCGCCGGTGGTGGAGTCGACCGCCCTCGGCGCCGGCTGGACTGCAACTGGTCCGGCGGGCCCTCCCCTCCTTCCCCCCACTCCAGCTCCTCATCCCTTCCCCTGCACCGCGCCCCCCCCCCCCTCCACCGCCGGCGCGCAGGGCCGCCAACCTCCGCGACGCCGCACCAGCTGGTCTCAATCCGCGCGCGCTGTTGATCGTTAATAGACCGGAAAAATTCGCGATTTCGACGGCCTCTAGGATACACTCCACAATCCCCTTTCACACTCGGGCAAATGCCACCTGCTCATTGGCTACTGACTCGTGACACCTGTCAACTGGGAAGCTTGCGATTCGATACTCATTTTTGGTCGAAGGTTTTACATTGGCTCAGAGTCCTTCAGATAAATTGTGAGTCAATCACAGAAGCAATATAAAGATACAGTTGTTTTGGATTTCTGGCATATCGTGAAATGAACCCGCGAATTTTTCCGGTGATCGTGTGTGTTCGAGCGGATCCGCACGTGACTTAGGAACCACGCGACTTAGAAACTGTCACAACGGTACAAACACACGAAGCCGAAACAAATAACGCAGAACAATCACGAGTTAGAACAAACGTAACTCAGAACAGGCGAAACATATAAAATTAGTAATGTTCGCAGGTTTTTCACGGCCAATTTCTGAAGTATAGCTTGGCTTCTGGGTTGTAGCCGCGTCCTTGGCAAATAATTTAACCGACATTTCGGTCGCCATCATCAGGGAGCAGTATGTAACTGCTCCCTGATGATGGCGACTGCAATGTCGACCGAAAAAGTCGGTGAATTATTTGCCAAGGACACGGCTACAACCCAGAAGCCAAGCTACTTCATACATATAAAATTATATCTTGTGTGTTTTGTAAGTTATGACTAGGGACCGGTTACCTTCATGCTGCTTCTGTGTTTGGACCACATTTTATCTGGAGGACCCTGAGCCAGTGAAGAACCCTTAACAAAAGATGTATCAAATCACTAACATTCTTTTTGACAGGTCTCAGGAGTTAGTAGCCAATGAGCAGGTGGTATTTGTCCAAGTATGTAGATGTTTGTAGTCTATCCTAGAGGTCAACGAAATCGCGAATTTTTCCGGTCCCTACTCATGAGGCAAAGTTGTCTAGAAGGCGATGGCTTAGTCCTCAACGCGACTTCATTATTCATGAGCGTAGTTGGTTGCAAATAGTTTGGAGATCGCTATAATTTTGAGAATCTCGTCGAATCGAGTCTTTCAGCGCAAAACTGTGTTCAGTTTGTTTGTAGCTTCTGTTACTCGTGCCTTGCATTGTCGAAGAGAAAACGGGGGCAGCCCCTGCAACCAGTTTAACAGCACTGTTCGGATAGAAGCCTATTAAGCAAGGGGCTATCTAATTAAAACACCCCTAGGTTAGCTAAACGGTCGTGACTTGCATGTCTGCATGCGATTAAATGGCAGAGTTTTTGTTTGAATTTATTTACCTGACTTATCAAACTTTCCTAAATAAACGTCGGTAAACTTAACAGGAGAGTAAAAAAAAAATATATTTTTCAACTTTTTTTCCTCCTATCAACTTCCAAATGTGTGTGGCCGGTAAGAATAAACTTGTGAGTCATTATTTGCAATTGGGGGACTTTTTTTCCGACAGTCACAGGTACATAACATTGTAACTGGACTTATGTAGGTCTGGCCGAACTAAATCCCTGGACTTGGGCTCTTATCACTATTACAAAATTCCTTAGTCACTTTATTTTAGTGAAGTATGGTTCTGTGATTCGATAGAAAAATAACTTTTAAGACATACTCATCAATAAAACCAAAAATTTGCTCGTTTTGGACTCAGGTTCGTTTAGTTCTGAGGTACGGATATATAAGTAACGATTTGTTTTCTTCTTTCTTCTGCTCGATACTAACATGACAGAGACCGTATAACGCTCGAATAACGCTCAGAACTGCAACAGCGCTGTCAAAGCCGTACTCATCCAGGAGTTGAACGTCCGTCATAGAACGTGTGTGAAATCCTGGATCTTTGAGAAATAGCCTTTATAAGTGAAATTGCTTTACAACCGGTTCGGTAAGTAGAGATTATAACGTAACGAAACACGAAACGTACAAACTCATCGATGGTAGAGAGGGAGCATAAGGACTAAAATAGAAATTCAGACTACAGTTGGTACATCAGACTACAGTAAGACCCTTTGTAGGTTTTCGTCACCATTTTTGTTGAAATAGTCAACCTCTATTGGGCATTTCAATGGAAGCGAATTTTTGTATGATATTTTATCTGTAAAATGACTAGCCGAAAACTCAGATGTCAGCAGTGCTCGAAGGTTAAGTTAGCAGTTAAGCACGCTTGTATGATTGCTCACTCGCATACTTTCGTACTTGAATGCGGAGGGTGCCTGCCTGCACTTTCAAAAGCGTGACTGTGAAACGGGTTTGAATTTAAGCCATCATTTCACAGACGAGAGAGCCACACCCGAAGTTCCCCGACGTTCATGCTCGCTTTTCTTTTCCGTTCTATCTCATTGTATAAACCGGTGTGGCATTTAATTTTGCCGTCGATTAGGATAGGTTCGCTACATTATAAATTCTTTAAAACATTGTGGATGGTTGGTTATATTAGATAAGTATAGCTGCATTAAAAATACTGTGAAATCATTTTATGGTTGCCTAGCAAATAACTTTTTAATATGTAGCTACCCAGGGCTAGGAAATCGTTTACATGATTTCACAGTATCTTTAATGTAGCTATCCTAACCAAATCAACCGTCCACAATGTTTTAAAGTATTTACAATGTAGCTAACCTAACCTAATTGACCATTAGTAATCATGAGTTACAATGAACGAAAAAAAAAACCGAAGATGCACGATCGGGCGTGAAAAGAAGGCTTCCCACGGAACACATGCGGTTTGCTGCAGCTCTGCGAGCAAGTGTTGCCTTGTCACGTCTGCGCGGCTTGCGTGTCAGCACCGCCCGTGCAGACACGTCGCTGACACACAACACCTGGTCTCCGCCGGAAGTGAAGCGACAGCTGCGGACCTTCCGAGCGCGCGTTGCTCTTTCGAGAAGAGGATTTTTTTTTCCCCAACCTAACTCAAAAACTAAGTGTATTTGTAGAGACGGGAAAAATTCGCGCTTTCGATGACCTCTAGGATAGACTCCACAACCCTCTACACACTCAGGCAAATGCCACCTGCTCATTGGCTACTGACTCGTGACACCTGTCAACTGGGACGCTTGCGATTCGATACTCATTTTTTGGTTGAAGGTTACCCATTGGCTCAAAGTCCTTCAGATTAACTGTAAGCCAATCGCAGAAGCAATATAAAGGTACAGTTGTTTGGATTCTAGCATATCGTGAAATGAATACGCGAATTTTTCCGGTCTCTATGTGTTTGGGAGGGATCCGGGTTAGGGAGGGAGACTAAGTGCGTCTCAGGCCGAAGCCCATACGCTCTAATCATGCAGGGGGTTAGCCATGCAGGAGTGGTAGCATGCATCATGTGCTAGGAGGGGGATTGGCCAGCAATGGCAGCGATTGGCGCCATGACTAACTCCCCTCACTGACTATCCTAGACTAAAACTAGAGAAGTTGGGCCCAGGTAAAACCCTGGGCACTTACATGAGGGATGCAAAAATTGTATGCGTTAATATCAAGCAGGTTGGTTACGGGAAACAAAAGTTTGGTTCCGGAAGAAGAGTTGGACGGAGTGGAAAAGAGTCTACCGTGCGGTGGGTTGGGGGCTTGGACATTGCTGTCCGCATTGGTTTGGGTTAGTACTGGTTGTTTCGGGGCCGACTTTGGTCGTTTCCCGCCGGGCTGCCAGCCAGCCCAATTTAAATTAGGAAGTGTGGAAAATTCGAAAAAGTCTGGAAATGCATCCAATTTATGAAACACACACACAACCCGATGTGCGACTAGACTCGCTGACTGACTTACCCACTCACTTGTCTACACAAAGTATATGCGACTTCCACACGAGCTAGAAACTGGAAATTTTGACGGTAGGCATATCTCGTCCCGTAAGCGACGGGAAATTTCCGAAAACTTGAAATTTTTATTTTGAAAACCCCCGAAAAATATTGAAAACCATCACAAACTTAACAAGACAGTGCATCGCGGCAGTGTCGCAGAGGATTCGACGTGGCAACACGGTCAGGCCGATGTTTGGATTGTTTATTTGTTTGTGAGCCACGGCTGGGGGCTCCGGGGACAGGCGCCAGGCGGTAGATTGTGAATGGGGTCAATGACTGATTACTCTGGCGGCCATCTTGGATGACCTTGACCTTTGAACTTGATCTTCAAAATTTGTCAAAATTTGTCCAAAATTTGCCTAAAATTCACCAATCCCAGTTTTTTGAAAAACAATTCCTCCAAAAAAAATCACAAAAAAATTTATGATTAAAAGATTAGGAATTCGAAAAACCTCAAAAGACTTTTTGCCTTAGAAAGAACACAAATTCCTAAAAGCGACTTAAAATTCCTAAGAGCTAGCCGCTCTAAGCCGCCGAGGTCATGACCTTGAAAATTAGAATTCCATGGCAACCATTTTGAATTATGACGTCCAAAGCATACTACTCACCGCCACAGACTACAACAACATGTGAACACAGGGGAAAAAAACCGTTGCTCTCTTCTGTCCTCTGTGTTTTGTTTGCCGCGGAAAGGCACTGGAAAAAAACATGGCGTCCTCGACGATTCAAGCTGAATGTTTTGTGCGTGTGCCATGCTTGTTATAGCTGCAAAAATATAACGACTCCGTCCGTCCTATAAACATGTAACTAACTGTCATTAATTTTAATAAATATGTAAAACACAAAACATGTATTATTTCCCGCTAAATATAGGCTACAGCTACAGACTACAAGTAGAGGTTTGGGGGTTAATCCGTGACGAGTGAAAGCGAGTTATCATTATACTCTCGAAGTGCGCTGTCATTGGCCCACGGCTCGAAGCACAAGAAACCAATAACAAACATTGCGTAATTCAGATGAATACTTCTTGGCTTATTGGTAGAGAGACCGGAAAAATTCGCGGATTCATTCGGCAATAGGCTAGAAGTCAAATACATATACCTTTTAGATGATTTTGCTATTGGCTTACTGTTTATCTGTACGAATCTCAACCAATTATAAACCCTCAACCAAAGAAGGATCGAATCACAGACAAACCAGCTGAGACGACTCACAAGTCAGCAGCCAATGAACTGGCGTTATTTGCCCGAGTGTACAGGGGAATGTGCAGTCTATCCTGAAGGCTATTGAAACCGCGAATTTTTCCGGTCCCTACTTATCGGTTGACGCCTTGTATGTGTAACAAAACACTGGGAAAAAAATTCGCGTATTCATTTCGCTAAAGGCTGAAGTATAAATACGTATACCTTTGAGATGCCTTCTCTATTGGCTCACTGTTCCATCTGGACGACTGTGGGACAATGAGAAACACTCAGGAACAATTAAGCAGCCAATGGACTGGCGTTATTTTCCCGATTATACAGAGGACCTGAAGGTCACCGAAACCACGAATTTTTTAAGTCTCTGCCAATAAAAAAAATCAGAACTACGAAAGCAAAGTTCACAACCCAACCCAAAAACAGTTGATGATTGGACCACAGAACACTTGCCACGCCCTGTACTACCCTGAGCCAATTGTAAACAAGGAATAGAAGTGGTCACCCATTCACGTGCGACCCGCCAAAGGATGGGACCTTCTTCTCTACCAGTGAGCTCTTTGAAAATATTTTATTGTGTATAGGTAAGTAGATTCTAGCCTTGAGTGAAATGAGCCTACGGAATAGTTATGGCTCTAACTCTTTGTAATTATTGATATAAAACAAATTCAAAATTTGAAACCTAAAGATTTCACAGGATAAAATATTTGTTACAGCTTAATTTTTTTTTTACTTCAGGGATGTGCTATGCTTTAACGATTAAAATTTGTAATCAACAGAAAAATGTTAAATTAAAGATGACATACTTCTTTTTAAATCTCTAGCTTTATATGAGCACTTTAAAGTTAAAAAAAAACTATACAGTGTTTAAATAATTTCTTGACGTGATAACGTCTTATAAATCGATGAAAGCCGGATGCACGCACGAAAAATAGTCACGTTCCGCCTGAGCCGAACGTGCAAGAACCGGCCAACCACCGTGCGAGAAAACCTTCTATAATATCAAACAGGTTAAGGCAGGCATTTTAACAAATTTTTCGTGATTATATTTAAACAAATTAGTTAAATTAAATTTGCAAAAACTGTAAATAATGTTTTGAAAATTACAAGGTATGCAATTTTTCATCGATGTTTTCTTATGACAATATCACGTAAAATTATCGTCCGTAAACCCGACTTTACAGACAACCCCTTTTTTTCCCCAGTAGGTTAGGATAATCGTTGTTGTCTAATAATAATAACTGGATATATTTTGTTTACTCTGTCTGAAATATATGCTACCTAATGACTCGATAACTACTGTAGTTAGGTCAAATTAAACTATTTTTACAATTTTTTTAAAGCCTAGTTTTACATACACACTTAAGTCTTATAGATATAAACTGTAGTTTCAATTTAATGAAAACAGCTGGGGGTTGGGACGGAGGCACCTAGTTACTTTCCTGCGACGGCGCGCGCGGCTAGGTTGGCAGCAGTGTGCCGAGGTCTGTCTGGGGCTCGCTGGGCGCTCTCAGCTGCAAGCGAGCCTCCCCCTTCCTCCCCCCTCCCTACAGGCCCTACCCCTTCCACCGGGGTCTACCCCCTCCACGCGACCTCTTTACTACAGTGCAGCGCGCCGCGCCTGAGTATCGCTCGCACACGCCACTCGTGTAGCAGCCAGGGTGACCACAGTTAGTACTTTCCTACTAGATCTAGTACTTTTATCAGTTTTTTAGTGGTCTAGTACATTTACGCTCAGATCTAGTACTTTTTTCCTTTAATATAATAATATTTAAGTAACTCCAATATGTTTTATTATTAAAGACATGCAAAATTCGCGGATTCATTTCGCGATAGGCTAGCATCAAAACAACTATACCTTCGTACCGCTTCTGCGATTGGCCCACATTTTATCTGGGGAACTGTAAGCCAATGGGAAACACGAAACCAAGAAAGTGCCGAATTACGGACAGACTAGTTGAGACGTCTCACGCGTCAGTAGCCAATGAACAGGTGACATTTCCGCGAGTATTTAAAGGACTGTGGAGTCTATCCTAGAGGTCAATGAATCCGCGAATTTTGCAGGTCTCTATTTATTACTAAGCGTAATTATTTTTAAAAACTATGGAATGTATATGTGTGTGGTGTGACATTTAAGTTAGAGCATTGCAATGTCATAATAACTTCCTAAATTCTTAAAACCATAACAAATTATAATTTAGTAATTTTTTTTCAAATCTAGAACTTTTTTCTCGCCTAAATTGGTACGAAATATTTTTTTTTTCCTTGTGGACACCCTGCTCGTATAGCAGTCCTTCTCTGCGTCACGCATGCACTGTGCAGTGGGGAACAGGGACGCACGCCATGGGGAGGGGGGTTAGAGAGGGGGGGATATATTCCCCCCCCCCTTCCTCACGAAAATGAAATTCTGCGTATGCTCCTGTTCGGTAATGCCTAGAGATATGAGCGGGAACAAAAAATTCCTCGAAAAAATATAACCACAAATCTTTTTCGGGAAAATTATCATTTCCTTTTGACGTGATAGCGTTTTATGAATCGATGAACACCGGCTGCATGCACGAAAAATTGTCACGTTCCGTCTGAGCCGAGCGTGCAAGAACCGGCCAACCACCGTGCGAGAAAATCTTCTATAATATCAAACAGGTTAAGGCGGGCTTTTTAAACTGATTGTTCGGGATTGTATTTAAACAAATTATTTAAATTAAATTTGCAAAAACTGTAAATAATATTTGAAAATTACAAAGTATGCAATGTTTAATAAACGTTTTTCTTATGACGTTATCACGTAAAATTATCGTCCGTAAACCGACTTTACAGAAAACCACCCCTTTTTTTATCCATTGCAAATACGGGTGTTTAATATAGGGTTATACACGTTATACACTGTAGATATTATATTATTGGCAATATGGGTAATATATATGAAATTATCTGGCCACTCTTCCGGTGTGATCGAGAGTACCTATCCATCAGTCCGTGTTGATTTCGGCGCAGATGGTGTACATATAATTAAACCAATAGCCATTTCCAAGTTAAATGCAGCTATGGTACTGCTGAAAGGCGAATGTTGCCATTCATACTGATCTTGGCATCTACCGTGCATAAAGTGCAATCCTGCACTGTAGATTATGCAGTTTTTTTATTTGGGATCGCGTCCTTTGCTGTAGGACGGGCTTATGTAGCTCTCTGTCGCGTAGTCACTGGATGGTCTCCAAGTATAAGAACTTGATTGCTCGAAGATAACAAAAAAAGTTCCATGTAATGTTGACGTATGAGCTGAAATGACTAGATTGCGTGAGTATTAATGACTAATTTTCAGTTTATTGTACCAAATAAATACTTTAATCGCTCATATACCTATAGTAATTTTTAATTTTTTACATATACTCATATTCAATATATTTATGTTATTTTCAGTCTGAAAAGAATAAAATATATTTATAGTTTAAAAAAACTAAAAAAGTTTTTATCGTTGAATAAAATAAAAAATTTAATTTAAATTTAAGTTATTTGTTCAACAGCCAAATAATGCACCACAAATCTGTATAACTAAAAACGTGGGATGCGCTCTTCTTTCATTTTCGTAATGACTATATTCTAAAATTAGTGATAGAGACCGGAAAAATTCCCGAATTCATTTCGCGATAGGCTAAAATACAAATAGTTACACCTCAGTGCTGCCTCTGCTATTGGCTCACAACTCACCTGGAGGACTCTGGGCCAATGAGAAACACCTGACCAAAGCTTTATCGAATCACAGGCTGCTACGTTGGGACGTCTCACAAGACAGCAGCCAATGAGTGGGTGGCATTTGACCGCGTGTACGAAGAACTATGGAATTCATCCTGGAGGTCATTGAACCCGCGAATTTTTCCGGTCCCTACCCATTACTAATTTTAATTTCATTATTGTTTTTAAGATCATATATTCATTTCATATCCTGAAATTTTCAAAATGATAAAACATAATCATTAATTTTAGGATATAGTCCATTCAAACATTTTAGGATATAGTCATTTTGAAAATTTTAGGATATCGTCATTACGAAAATGAATATATGAACTTAAAAACAATAATGAAATTAAAATCATTAATTAGTAGGGACCGGAAAAATTCGCGGATTCATTCGGCGATAGGCTAGAAGTCACATATAGGTACCTTTTAGATGATTTTGCTATTGGCTTACTGTTCATCTGTACGAATCTCAACCAATTATAAACCCTCAACCAAAGAAGGATCGAATCACAGACAAACCAGCAGAGACGACTCACAAGTCAGCAGCCAATGAACTGGCGTTATTTGCCCAAGTGTACAGGGGAATGTGCAGTCTATCCTGTCTCTACCTATTATAAATCAAACATATTTTTTTAGTGATAAACTTCTTTGAATAGGCATTTTCTGCCATGATTTTCTTCCAAAAATTCTTTTAAATTATAATTATTTGGGCACGTTGTGAAAAAAAAGTTGAGATTGAATTTTTACGATGCGCGCGCAGCATCTAAGAAAAACTGACAGATGAAAAAGGCCACGTACAAATAAAAATTATACATGCGATTGAATACTGGTCCATATCTTGTAAAACACGTTTATTTATTGTGGATATAAGTGATATAACTTGTGTTTATAAACTTTTTTCAAGTGTATTTATATAAGTGAGGTTATGTCCCCATATCCTATAATTTATTTGCATTATAAGTTGTAAATGATTACATTATTTTTAAAGAAATAATTAAATTAATAAATAATAATAAACATTAAGAAAATTTTTTATTTTCATTATTAATTTAGTTTTATCTCCATTAAATTACAAAATTAAATTAGATAGTAAAGTATTAAACGTGTTTATACTAACATTAAATACAAAGTATTTAATCAAATAATTTAATTTCATTAAATTTACACTTTACCAACCGTATTTCTAATATCACTCCAGTCCTTTTATTATTTTATTACGGTTAATTATTTGCATGTAACATTAAATTTAGTTTTTTTTATTATCACGCCAAGTAAGTAAAAATTTAACTCGCGTACATTGGTACGCGCACTTCTTTTTTAAAAAAATACCAGTTTTGATTATACACACCTACCCTCTTCCGCTTTGCAAGCGACAGAGACAGTTATTACATTTCGCTGTGAAATAACTGAAAAATAAAAACTAATTCGAGCTCTGATCACCAACAACGCAGGCACAAGCGAACTCTGGCGTGTTACCCGTCGAATAATGAATGCTTCAATTTAAAATTGCCAAGCTGCCAGTCAAGTTTTAATCGCGAAGTAATTGAATTTTGCGCGCTTATCGGCTCGGATATCGATCAGCAGAGTTGCAACGTGTTCTGGTACAATCGACTACAATCGAGACCCACGACGTCCTCTGACCTTCCTGCAAGGGTCACGAGGTTTTTGACCGAGGGGGGGGGGAGGAGGGATTGTGATTAGAGACGGTTACACGGTACCCCAGCGCAGCATTCCGGCATGGATGGTGTCCCAGTCCCTCTAATGGCTAGAGACCTGAAAAATTAGCGGATTCAATGACCTCTAGTATAGCTTCCATTATCCTCTGCATTTCTCAAGCAAACACGCGTGTTCATTGGGTGCTAACTTGTGAGGCGTCTCCACTGATGGGTGGCTTGTGATTCGACGCTTCTTTGGTAAATAGGCTGCCATTAGCCCAGAGAGCTCCAGTTAAACTGCGAGCCAATAGCAGAACCAGCAGAATTGTTCACAAGTTTGAATATTAGCCTATCACGAAATGAATCCGCGAATTTTTCCGGTCTCTACTAAATGGCCTAACTCTGGCAATCAGCTTGAGAGTTCAAAAGCAACAACAACAGCAACAACAACAACAACAACAACAACAACAACAACAACAACAAAAGCCTTATGAATGAGATATTTTACATATTGTATTTTTCCCAACTCTTACTTTACCGAACCGTATAAAAACCTCAAATAATTACACAGATATATATTGAGCATTAATTCAAAACCGATGGCATCATTCGGAAGGGAATCAGATTTTCTGTCAGATAATCTTATTTTAAATTTACGTAGCCGGTTAAAATTTTGGCCAATAGTGTTCAAACATATGAAAAGTTCAAAACTCTAAAATCGCAGGAGAAATAAAATTGCGCGTGAAACTCAGTACACGTGAAAGAATCGAAATTTATTTGGTAATTCAGCCTCGATTCGTAAGGATATCGTTGGGGGTAAAAACGGCAGAGAGAGAGAGAGAGAGAGAGAGAGAGAGAGAGAGAGAGAGATAGAGAGAGAGAAAAAGAAGAGAGAAAAAGAAATTTTCTAAAAAATTAAAGTATTAGTAGGATTTTAAAAAGTATTTAAATAATCAAAATGAAAAATTATATATAGCCCAAATATCAATTAAATTTGTGAACAAATTTCCTCGATATTTACACTAATGTTGATATTATAGCTTTATGGTACCTAACTAAAAAAAGAAACGTATGTTTTTGACTCTATACACTCCAAATTTTGTGTAAAAACTGCATCTATTGTAGTTTCAGATATTGTTATGGCCAATTCAGGATCATTTTTAATATTCAGATTAAATTTTTCACGCAGTAAGTTCATTAATGGTACTGAATCATCAGATGCAAAATTCACATTAAAATCACCACCCAAAAGTTGTATTTTGTCATAGTCTGTGCCAAGAAGAGCAGCACCGCTGTGACTGTATACAAGTAACCGTTGATGTAAAATAATGGTTAATTAACAATAAATATTACTCACTGTTGAAATACACACACCAAAAAGAAAAAAACTATGCGTGTTACTGCTTCTTCAAACAATTCTGCCATTTGGAACATTGCAAATCTCTGAACGAAATATGGAATTCTTAACAGGCAGCGCTATCTATGCGGGAAATGCAGGTACTGTCTCAACAGCGCTCTCTGCGCTGCTGGTTGAACAAGGAGGCGCGCGAGCGCGCTGGTAGCAAATGTAAAATTCAAGGCATTCACAGCTGACTGTATAGGATACCTATATCTATTTTCTGAAACAAGCGCATGCACACACTCTCTGTCTTATCCTCTCGTTCATCTATCTCTCTCTGTTCTTTTTTTTTTTGTTTGGGTCGAATAATCGCACAAAGAGGAGAACGAAAACGAGTCCAACAGCATATATAGCATAGTGCTTTATTTATATATATTTGGCCAAGTACCTCATTTTCGCGTCAGAAACGTTTCACAACAATGTTTCACGAAAACAGTGCATTAAATTTCGGCCTTGAAATTTTAGTCTCATCACGCACAAAATAAGTTTCCCCTCAAACACTTTTTTGAATAAAAAAACAAAACCTATACAACTCGTTACATTTCAATTTTAATTCCAGTCCCTATTTATAAAATAATAATTTTGAACTACATTTTATACCATCCAATCTTATTTTGTAGCCAAAATACAACATTGCTTTCATACCTGGGTATACCAATGTAAGAGTCCATTAGAACAAGATGAAGATCTGGAACACATTTCAACAGAAATCTTTCACGGAAATTTGCCGTTGGTATACACGTAAATGCGATATACTATGGTAAAACTCGAAAAATATTGTCTGAAAAGTAACGAACCTCTCTAGAGTTCCTAGATAGCTTAACCTGATATGTTTATACATGTGCCAGTAGACATTTACATCGTCCAGCTGAGGCATTGTAGGAACTTGATTTTCTATCAACCTTTTTTTGAATAACTCTACATAATTTTAAAAAAATGTTTCCAAAAACGATTTAAAAATAATGATCATAACTCACCATCTTAGATCCGCCATTTTGGATGACGTCATTTTGTTTTCTCGAACATTCTGCCATTTTATTTTCCGCCATTTTGAATTATGACGTCACCGTTACAATATCCGTTACGGCCGCCATCTTTAAATTCTTTATTTATACAATACAATATTTAAAAAGCGTAAATTTCAAAGAACTTTTGAAGGATACTAATTAGCTACTTTCTCTGAGGTAACACGTCATTTTACAAATTTATTTGTTCGAGCAAACCATAGAAGCATTATTACTTTGAGTGGATTTAAAGAACATGAACTACCTGTCGACAAAACGTTTGGTCCGGATATAATTAGAAATAATTTATAATTCTAGATTCATTGCGTATAAAACTGAGTGTCTCTGAACTAATATTAAGAGATCTCATTTTTTTAAATGTTAGAATTCTGTCTTAAACCCCCGCCCCCTTCATTGGAAAACTTGTGCTCTTTTGTTCCATCGAACAATTATTACAGTAGGTTTGAAAGAATTAATGAAACTCTAGGTTTTCACAAGCAAAAAACAGACAAAAAGTATCTATATTTTATCTAATAAGTGAAAAATGATAATAGATGATAAGTCAGCAATCATATAATAAAAGTGAGAGTGACACAACAGTAAGACAGAGCACTCAAAAATAAGAACTAGGAATAGAACTTGTACTAGCTTTAGTACTAGTCGATGCTGGGTCAGTTTTTTTTTTTTTTTTTTTGCGCTATTGAAGCTCATCACTGAATTATTTTGAAAAAAAAAACTTTAAAATAAATTATTTAAAAAAAAAAGCTTCTTATCGAATACAACATCCCCTAAGACAGAGGTGCCCACCCCCCCAAACACTATGACTCACCCCCCCCCCTAACCTAATGATGCGGCCCCCCCCCCCCCCCCGAAATTTTTTATGCCATTTTCTCAATGATTTACTCAATTATTTTATAATATTATACTTTTTTAGTATTATATTTTATCACATTTTGCATTAATTAAAACTGATTTTCTAATAATAATTTTGGTCATATCAGGTAATATTTCCATCCTGATTACAAGATCCCTTTCAATTATCAAAGCACCAGAAACGTATTTTCACATTAGAAGCTATAATTATGTAAATAATATATACATTTTTCTCGTCTTTTAACCACCCCCCCCCCCTGAAATTTTAATGACGCAGTCTGCGTCGTTACCCCCCCCCCCCCTTGTGGGCACCCCTGCCTAAGAGGTTTTCTGGTATTGTTACAAACATTGTGACACTCATTATTTGTCACGAGAGATGAAAAATAATAGTATAAACATAATACTTTGAATTATGGTTACAAGTGTAACATAACTAACTGTACATAATAATGATTTTTTTTCCTAACCTAAATTAAAACTGGGTCTGGATTAGGGACAGACTCTAAGTGCGTCTCAGGCCGAAGCCTATACGCTCTAATCATGCAGGGGTTAGCCATGCGGGAGAGGTAGCATGCATCATGTGCTAGGAGGGGATTGGCCAGCCATGGCAGCGATTGGCGCCATGACTAACTCTCCTCACTGACTATTCTAGACTAAAACTAGATAAGTTGGGCCCAGGTAAAACCTGCATAGACACAGGGAAAACCCTGGGCACTTACATGCGGGATGCAAAATTTCATGCATTAATTACATGCGGGTTGGCTACGGGAATAGAAGGATGGCTCATTTTTCTTAAATAATGGATATCATTGTTATTATTATTATTAGTTGTGTTTTGGTACAGCCACGTAATTTTAAAACACTAAAATTTCAAACTATACTTAATAAACGTATAAAAATAATGTAGGAATTATTATGAATATTAAGGCAATGCATTAGAACAGCGGGACCGTTGTGAGCTAAATTATAGGAAAGCAAAATCACAGGCCTCAGCACGATAACCAGAAGCTCTCTCTACACGCAGTCGCAAGGAATTGCAAAAACTGCTGTGCAGTACCACCTGGCGGCGCAGCGCGGAACTTCTCGCGGGTGATCGATCCACACGCTCTAGCAGGCGTTCCTGCGACTCCCGAGTGCTGCCATCTGTGCGGAAACGTACAAACCAGACTTCGCTATCGCTTAAGCACGGAGAAACACTCTTAAGAGGACCGTTAATTATTCTGCTTCTATTATTTAATGTTTTTGTACATGGTTTTAAATAAATTCCTAATAAAACCATATGTAATTGTTGTAAATAAGTCCTTATAAAATAATTTTAATTAAACTTTTTATAATTTAAATTTCAATCCTAGCCTTTAACAGCTAGCAAAATACATACATTATCTATGGTCAGGATTATATTCATACATATAAAATTACTGCGATAACAAATTGATATTTATTAAAAAAAAATAGCAACTGGGTCACTACAGCACACTATAATAATGAAAATCCGTATGATGACCAAGGAAGAAATAATGTTCAAAGCTATTTGCCGTTACGGTGCACACAATTATTTCAAAAGTTCATTTAGGCTATATTTATAATGTTCTAAAAATCTCAGGGAAGGTTTTTCTTAAACTGCTCCGGTGTAGTTCGGTAAGGTATTTCAACGAGACGGTACTTTCAGGACTACTAGTCTTGGTAACTCTAGCGTGTGAAAATGTATAATTGAATTTGTTATAAATGTCGAAATAGTTCACCTTGAAGTCCTAAAGTCACTAGGGAAGCGTGATATAACGTGGCGTCACCTCAAACCGCAGTAGCAACAGCCTACCTTAGCCGATGGATGCTGGGGTCCAGATGTGAACGCAGATATCACACTCACGCACGTAACAATCGCGGAGATTATTACACACAAATGTTCACGGCGATGTCGCGAAACCTATTTAATATGACAAGAGTGTCAGTGCGCGGATTATTGACAAAATATCCCGATTGCCGAGACTCCGCCGGCACGGCACGCACTCAGGACAGCCGCCCAGGAAACCTTCTATATTTCACATTGTCGCTTTCGTACCGGCCGCTCCTCCGCCGGCCAATCAAGACGCACCATCGCGGGAACGGCTGTTGAAGTTCTAATTAATTTCTTTATTTACTGAAAATGGCTTAAATTAGCGCAAATAAAACGTCCAAATGTACCTATTTAAAATAAAAATAAATAAGTCTGGAATATTATCTTTGAAAGATTTGTGCAATGGGAGTGCATGACTTGATGTAAGTTTTTGGACATACGCCATTGCTAAAGACTTTTTCTGTTGAAGAAAAAATAAAAACTAAAAATAAAGAAATATATAAATAAAACCCAATAAAGGCAAAAAAAAAAAATTAAGCAAAAAATTGCTGTTGTCAACAAGGATATAAACACTACAAAATATTCCGTGACAGGAATATGGTCAACAAAACAAAGAAAAACAAAGAAAAATGTACTAAGAGAACGAAAAAAACCCACAAATGATGACGACACAGAAATATTGAACCCAAAAAATTCAGCACAACGGTTGAAACGAAACAAAACACGACAAAACGAAAAAGACGAAACGAACACAACAGTTTTACCAAAACAGAAACAAGTGACGTTTCGACGTTTCTTCAACAGAAAAAGTTTTTAGCAATGGCGTATGTCCAAAAACTTACATCAAGTTAAGTCTGGAATGTTTACTGTTTATATTTGTAACAAACAAAGTTTGTTGCTAGGCAACGACGGTACTAAACGTCTAACACACGGCGGGCGGACAGTGTTAGAACTCGGTAATATAGTAGATACATATTACGCCGTACTGAAAACATGAAATTATGTAGTAGGTATACAGTTTTGGAGTAACCATATGCATTTAGCCTTCGTCTTCAAATTCTTTATTTGTTGTATTATCTGTAATAATAAAACGGTCTGAGGTAATTTATATTAAATAATAAGTAAACTAATTAAAAATTTAATTTTTATTGACATTAAGGAAAAAAAAATAGTTATTAAATATAGTTGTAAACAATATATTTTCTTGTAAAATTAATGTCAAGTGTTAAAATATATTTATGCTACATTTAATAATTTTGTTTTGATTAACCTAAACTAACTTATGAAAAATAGTCACTGTGTAATTATGGCATATCTTATATTAAAAAAAAATTTAAACATTTAAAAAGAATGCTTTTATTTACTAGTAGTTATGTAATACATTATCATCTAAAAAATCACACGAGAGAACTATTTCGTAGAATCTAAGCATAATTTATTTCTTGCACACGTATCTTTACCACTGTTGGCAGTGCCAGATTATGTTCGTATTATGTCATGAAATACATATCTTATAGTAAATCTTAAATTTCTGACTATTTTGCACAGCATCATATAAATATATATATAAAAGCAAAAAAAATAGAAATTCTTAAAGTTTTAAAATGTATAAATAATTGCTACCTCAGTGGCACGGAACTGTTGGTAATAATAATAATTGTTCATAAAAACTGCAATTATATTTATTTCCCCAATTATTCTTGTTACTCCCTCACGTAAAAAAACTTATCTGACCCTACCTATTTTTTGTTATACTTTTTTAGAGAATGATTTTTTACGATGTGCTTGCATCATGCAACGAAATTTTCACATGATTAAAAAAGGGCTACTTACTAAAAAAAAAAGCTACATACAAAAAAAGGCTACACACAAATAAAAATTATATATGTGCTTCTATATCATGTATTTTAGTGATTGATATTGAATACTGGTCCATTTAACTAAAAAGATTTATTTTTTGTAAATATTGGTGACAGAAATGGTGTTTATAAACTTTTTTTTTAAATGTGTTTGTATGATTGAGGTTATGTTCCTGTGTGCATAACTAAATTGCATTCTAAATTATTTGATTATTATTTTATAAATAATAATTGATTAAAATTTATCTTGATAATTGTTTGAGTTTATACTTTACCAACCGTACCTACAATATAATTCCAGAGCTTTTATTATTTTATTTCCATTAATTAGTTACATACAAAATAAAAGTTTTTTTTATCACGCGTAGTAAGTATGACTTTGAACTAGCGTACATAAGTACACGCAGCCATCTTTTTTTTATTCCAAGTACGGAAACATCTAGGAACATTGCAGCCAGACCAACGGAAAACAAATTGCCGTTCTTTTTGACAGTGGTATACTGCAGCTTTTCGGTGCTAAATGCTTTTTTTTTGTTTGCATTCCCCCCCTCTCCGTTCGAGTTCCCCCACCCCGCCCCTTGTACGCTGTATCGGACGAGCAGGTGGGACTTCATGAATAGTTGATATAATCTGCCGCAGCGCGCCGCTACGGGCATCCAGACACGAGCCATCTCCCGAGGAGAAAGAAGGCCCCTCTATTCGTACCGCAGATCTGTGAGACGTAGAGCGTCTCTGCGTAGAGGGAAGCCTTCTTTTTGTGGCCGGCAGGGCCACATTTTTACTTGTAATTTATTTTTGTTGCTGGTCTCTAGTTTTATATGGTTTTTTATTTCACGTATTTTTACGCCTTTTTTAATTAATGTTAATTTATCTGTAATTTTTTTTAATTATATTTGTTTCTGTTAATTAGTTATACGCCGTTTGGTAGCTATGGATTATGAGTTTAAGAACATCGATTGTGTTTCACGTAAATACCACTTGGCGAGCGCCCGGCGGTTGGCTGATGACGTCAGACATTCGGCTTGCCGGGAGTGAAAATCAGCTGGGGCCGCAAGAGAGTGTGTGGCCAGCGACCGTCGAGGACAGAGCTATGTGACGGTGCGGACTGGTGTGCCGGACGGCAACGGGCGACGAAGAGTATTGGGCTGGAGGCTCCACGCTGGGTGACAGGGCAATGGATTGCCCTGTGATACAGAAGTAATCAAGGTAAAGAGAGGCCGCGATTTTGATTTTTACCCTCGTGGTGCTGCACTGGTTTTTGGCAAACCGAGTGAACTGTGTATTTTCCCATACTAAATTTTATTTGGACGGAACTTTTATTAGCCTGTTTGGTGAAGAGGCCCATTTGTTTCACACGTTGTTCCAGTGTGGGATTTTTTAAAAAGGTCGCCCGTTTGCCTGTAGTTGTAATAAAAGTATAAGTTTGGAAGAAACGAACATTTTGCAATTTGTTTTTGAGACTTTGTCTTCGGAATTTGCATACTTAAAGTTGCATTTAGCTAATATAATCAGCTTGTGCAGTATTATTAAATGTATGCGATCGGTATTGGACTACATGCGCAGCCTGATGTTGGTTGGTGCGGCCATTCTACGTTTTTATGAAATCATTGGCAAATTAATAAAGAAGTAAGACTTTGTTTGAAGTATATGATAAATACTTCTGTGGTAACATAGTTATGTTACGTGAAGAGTTTTTGCTACATTTCCCTTAAAAATAAGATAATTTTTTTTTGATCATCGTTCACGCCTTTGTGAATTCGTACCTATGGCCCGGCGTGGCATTAGACTCTGGAGTTGGTGAGGAAGGTCAGGAAGCCAGCGCCCGCCTAGGATATTAACTTTGTTTGTTTTTTGGCAAGTCTTTAGCAACGAACATCTGAAGAAAGACTAAACCGTTGATTGAGAGTTTAAGAACTTTATTTAAATAAATTTTTTGTACTTCAGTATTATTAATGTAGAATTTTTATATATTTGTATTGATTGTCTTGTTTGATTTTTGGTATTAGGGCAGTCAGTAAATTTTGATATTTTATAGTGGCCACGCCTCACGCCCTTATATATTTTTATACTTGTTGTTATCAGTATTTATATTTTTACGATTTTTTAAAGGTTATTGTTAGTATCGCAAATGGGGATAAGATGCTGCCATTATTAACGTCGGCTTTTGTAACTAAGCTTGTATGGTTATGTATAGTAAATACTATATTTGCAAATTTCTATTTTTTAATAACATACGTCCAAAGTCTTGCCTCTTGTTTGTTTAATGGTTACTCTGCTAATATATCCTTTGAAGTTTTTGGCCTGACCCCTGGGCAGTGGTGTGGGGAATTTATATTGTTTACCTTTTTATGCCTGGTTTTAATATTTATTTTTTCCCTTCGCGCCCAGAGTGAGTCGGGGACGCAACCCCTCTTCCAATTAAGGAGGAAGAAGGGTTTCAACCTGCGCCACTCTGCTAGGCAGAGACTTTGGACTTTTGCGATTTTGCTGACCTTTTTGATTTTTTTAATAATGGCAGTTTCTTGGATTTATAAACTTCCCAAAGAACAGGTTTACGCTAATTTGCAAGCAGCGGGAGTAGAGAGTGGTCTGGAGGATGACATTGATACCTTACGCAGGAAATTAAGTACCCACATTAAAGAAGGGAGGAAAAAACCTGTTGAGGAAAATGTGGAGAATTCGGAGATCAGCCAAGTAAATTCATTGAATACTGCTATGCAAAGTAAATTGCTTTTTAAGGAACTGGATAGGTTGCCATCTTTATGCTCCGGTGGGCCAAGAGATTTAATAAAGTTTTGCTTGGGGGTAGATAGTTTGAAAACTAATTGTTGTTTACAAAATGAGCAAGAATTGTTAAGGTGTATTTCGACAAAATGTAGCTAGATCGCTAGAGACGTGATTACGTCAGGTATAAATAAGTCTGTTGGATGAGTAGTATGTAAATGGGGCTCCTGAAACAGGCTTCAGGCTGTGGTGCCTGTGGTGCCGACCGCCATCTTGGATTGTGACGTCACGGCGGCCATCTTGGACTCAAAATTCCTCAAAATTCCTCAAAATTGACTCAAAATGACTCAAAATTTCCCGTTTTAAGAAAAAAATTCCCGTTTTCGAGGGAAAAATTACCGTTTCGATGGAAAATTAGGATTTCGAAAAACCACAAATGTCTTTTGCCTTAGAAAGAACACAAATTCCTAAAACTGGCTTAAGCATCCTTAACTCAAGCCAGCGTTAAGCCATTTATAGGATTATGACGTCACCGTTGCAATTTTAGTTACGTCCGCCATCTTGAAAATCCACAATTTTTATGTTAGAAAATCGGGAAAAATTTTAAAAATCATTAAAAAAATTATTTAATCGAATTAAAAAAATATTAAAAACCACTGTTGCAGTTATCGTTACGGTTGCCATCTTGGATTATATAAATGTTACATATTTCGTTACACCCGCCATCTTGGTTGAGTACCATGTCATTCTTACACTTTACGTTACGACCACCATATTGGATCCTATTAATGTTGCAATTATCGTTATGGTCGCCATCTTTAAATTTGGACGCCATCTTGGAAATCCGTAGTTTTTATGTTAGAAAATCGGGAAAAATTCCAAAATTCATCAAAAAATTAATGTATTTAAATTCTGTATGATTATATCGATGTACGTCCTTGGGTCGATTCCCGACGAGAGTAAACGGTCGATCCTTCCTCCATGAAAGCTACCTAGACTGATCTACCACCACCAGTACCAAGGTTTATATCATCAACTGGTATGACATCATGTCCACCATCTTGTCTTCATCCGCTGGAGTCCACCATCTTGTTTTCGTCTGCTAGAGTGTGCCGATACCATGTAGTATAATTATCTGGTCACCATACTTTTGTCCTCAACTGTTGACATTGATCATTGACCTTGGCCTTTGACCTTGACCTTTAAATTTGACCTTGACCTTGAAATTTGACCTTGACCTTGAAATTTGACCTTGACCTTGAAATTGTATCGTCGACGAGAGTGCGCTGACACCATGTTAGTTTAGTTCGTATCCGCTAGAGTGCAGTAATCATTTATTATTACTGTGACACCCGCCATCTTGAAATATGGCCGCCATCTTGAAAATCCGTAATTATTTAGCTAGAAATTCGGGAAAAATTCCAAAATTCATTAAATAAATAACTCATTAACTTACATATTGATTCGATCCGCTCCAGTCCTTGGTTCGATCCCTGAATGATGCAAAACATATAATTTTATATAAAAAATAATAATTTCAATAAACCATGTTCAAAATTCTTAAAGAGACTTTAAATCCTCTACTACCATCATCCTATCAGACACCAAGACCACCATATTGGAAATTCGTAATTGTAATGCTAGAGATTCGGGAAAAAGTTCAAAATTCATTAAATAAATTTGTAATCTATATACTGATTGATTAGATCGACTAAGGTTCTTGGTTCGATCCCTGGCCGATACAAAACAACTTTAATTTTAAAAAAGTACCAGAAAAGTGTAAGGTTAGAGAAATAAAACACCTCAAAGTCTTTTACAAACATAATATTTATTACACAATTTCTATCCTACTACAGAATCACTTGCGAAAGCCAACAACAATCTTATAAACATTTAGCCCTGCATAGACGTGCAACGACTACTTCTTAGCTCCAAATGGCTCCCAAAGCTCCAACAGCCTCCAAATGCTTAACACAGCTCTAAATGGCTCCAAATGCTCCAAACGGCTCCAAACGGCTCCAAATGCTCCAAATGTCTCCAGCAGCTCCAAATGCTTGACAGCTCCAAATGCTTCAAAAGGCTCCAAATGCTCCAACAGCTCCAAAAAAAGGCTCCAAATGCTCCAATAGCCTCCAAATGCTTAACACAGCTCCAAATGGCTCCAAATGCTCCAAACGGCCTCCAAATGCTTGACAGCCTCCAAATGCTTAACACAGCTCTAAATGGCTCCAAATGCTCCAAACGGCCTCCAAATTCTTGACAGCTCCAAATGTCTCCAGCAGCTCCAAATGCTCCAACAGCTCCAAAAAAAGGCTCCAAATGCTCCAACAGCCTCCAAATGCTTAACACAGCTCCAAATGGCTCCAAATGCTTGACAGCTCCAAATGCATAACACGGCTCCAAATGCTCCAAACGGCCTCCAAATGCTTGACAGCTCCAAATGTCTCCAGCAGCTCCAAATGCTCCAACAGCTCCAAAAAAAGGCTCCAAAAGCTCCAACAGCCTCCAAATGCTTGACAGCTCCAAATGTTTCCAGCAGCTCCAAATGCTCCAAATGCTTGACAGCTCCAAATGCTTCAAAAGGCTCCAAATGCTCCAAATGCTCCAAACGGCCTCCAAATGGCTCCAACAGCTCCAACAGCCTCCAAATGCTTGACAGCTCCAAATGTTTCCAGCAGCTCCAAATGCTCCAAATGGCTCCAACAGCCTCCAAATGCTTAACACAGCTCTAAATGGCTCCAACAGCTCCAAAAGACTCCAAATGCTTCAAAAGGCTCCAATTGCTCCAAGAGCTCCATCTTCAATTGGTTCCAAATGATTCCTATTACTTTTATCGAACTTGGCATGATTACTAACATGTCTTTATCAGTATACATTTTGACTGGCAGTGGTAACTTTTTTACACCTTTAAGTTATAAGTTTTATTTAGAAATCAGATTTCGATAAATGATAGCTTCCATCTGGAAAGAAAATATATTAATTTATCTTCAAGTTTATACACATACATCTAATTTAATCCATTATTGTATGTAGCCAGCTTCCCTCAGTTCTTTGAGTATGAAGGATATTTCTTTAATGTTCGAATAGTTTCCTGCACAAAGCGATCCATGTAGTAGTCGTAGCCTGTTAACCAATATGTTAGGATCTTCCCATGAGGTATAATCAATCTCTTCTGCTGCCTTCATCATCCTTGCATGTTTATAATAAATATTATCTCTGGTGTTTATCGTTTTAACACCAACCACAAGGTCACTTTCGTCATCTTGCCAGTGATTATCACAAGCTTGATCAGGATAATTTATTTTATTACGTCGTTTCCATCGTTTTGGTCTCAAACCACCATCACAGTCTTCGCTCTTGCATGCTTTTGGTGCTTCAGTACAGTACTCAATCATGTCAGCCTCAGATGTGTCACCACAATCTTCAATCATGCCAGCTTCTGATGTGTCACCACAGTCTTCAATCATGTCAGCACCACAAACTTGATCAGGATAATTTATTTTATTACGTCGTTTCCATCGTTTTGGTCTCAGACTGCCATCACAGTCTTCGCTCTTGCATGCTTTTGGTGCTTCAGTACAGTACTCAATCATGTCAGCCTCAGATGTGTCACCACAATCTTCAATCATGCCAGCTTCTGATGTGTCACCACAGTCTTCAATCATGTCAGCACCACAAACTTGATCAGGATAATTTATTTTATTACGTCGTTTCCATCGTTTTGGTCTCAGACTGCCATCACAGTCTTCGATCTTGCCTGCTTTAGGTGTTTCAGTACAGTACTCAATCATATCAGCCTCAGATGTGTCACCACAATCTTCAATCATGCCAGACTCAGATGATTCATCAAAGTCTTCGACCTTGTTAGCTTCAGGTGGTTCTCCATCTTTCACATTTTCATGGAGACGACTAGATATTGGAGTAAATATATATTTTTATTTCTAATGTGGTTACAACTTCCTTCGTTTGTTTTAAATTTTAAATTATTATCTTGATCTAGATCAGTAATTTTAGCATTAGCTTTTTCGCCTTCGTTCCTCTTCCGCGATGTTGTAGCCCAGTCTTCGTTATCTTTATTCATCTTAATTGTACAGGTCTTGTAATGTCTATCCAAGTAATATCTTCTACCAAAGGATTTCTGACACTGACTGCAATGAAATGGTTTTTGACAAGGACCCAAATTACACTCGCTTCTCTCATGTCGTTTAGCATTCTTTCTCAAGGTAAACACCTTGCTACAGTATCTACAGTGATGACGTTTTAATACAGCAACAAATCCCGTTTCAGGATTCATATTAGTTATTGAGACTAATGCCAGATGCAAACTAAGAGTTTTAAATTAGATATATTACTTAAATAGAATTTTTTAATTATTTCATCAGCGAGAATTAATTTATCTCATTCAAAGGTACTTGTTGCAAGTAGTTCTGCTTTTCAACAACAGATGTCGCCACATGTTACTTGCAGGTAAATAATATTTAGTTCTTTTATGCGGGATGCGGGATGCTCACTAACGATCGCAAAAGAAGGATGGCTTCGCTAGACTCCAAGGAGAAGGAAGTTCGTCCATCCTGTTAGTGCTTCTTAGATTTCTCAGAGATTATTTGACTGAGTAATGATATTTTTTTTTTTAAATTTCCACCTGATAAAAATATTACAAGTGCTGATTTATTGGCAGAATTTCAATAATTAAATGCGACCTTGAATAAAAAATGACATGACTCATTAAGTAAAAAATTCTTCATGCAGAGATCAATACCTCATCAGTAACCAGAAGCACTCGGAGAAAACCATCAGATGTCTAGTCAGGAATAATCAGAAGCACCCAGAGAAAACCATCAAAATATTGTCAAGAATAATCAGGAGCACACGGAGAAAACTACCATAATATTGTCAAGAATAAACGGGAGCACACGGAGAAATCCACCATAATATTGACAAGAATAATCAGGAGCACACGGAGAAAACCACCGCAAGTTTTCTTTGATATCATAAAATTTCAGGAAAAAAATAATACTAAAAATAAAAATAAATTAATAAAAAATTAAAAAAAAATAAAATAAAAAAATACATAAAATTCTGGCTTGTACTAGAACTATATCATTGTTCAGCAATGAGAAGTTCACAAGCTAGCAGAATATATTTATGTATTTTTTTATTTTATTTTTTTTTAATTTTTTATTAATTTATTTTTATTTTTAGTATTATTTTTTTCCTGAAATTTTATGATATCAAAGAAAACTTGCGGTGGTTTTCTCCGTGTGCTCCTGATTATTCTTGTCAATATTATGGTGGATTTCTCCGTGTGCTCCCGTTTATTCTTGACAATATTATGGTAGTTTTCTCCGTGTGCTCCTGATTATTCTTGACAATATTTTGATGGTTTTCTCTGGGTGCTTCTGATTATTCCTGACTAGACATCTGATGGTTTTCTCCGAGTGCTTCTGGTTACTGATGAGGTATTGATCTCTGCATGAAGAATTTTTTACTTAATGAGTCATGTCATTTTTTATTCAAGGTCGCATTTAATTATTGAAATTCTGCCAATAAATCAGCACTTGTAATATTTTTATCAGGTGGAAATTTAAAAAAAAATATCATTACTCAGTCAAATAATCTCTGAGAAATCTAAGAAGCACTAACAGGATGGACGAACTTCCTTCTCCTTGGAGTCTAGCGAAGCCATCCTTCTTTTGCGATCGTTAGTGAGCATCCCGCATCCCGCATAAAAGAACTAAATATTATTTACCTGCAAGTAACATGTGGCGACATCTGTTGTTGAAAAGCAGAACTACTTGCAACAAGTACCTTTGAATGAGATAAATTAATTCTCGCTGATGAAATAATTAAAAAATTCTATTTAAGTAATATATCTAATTTAAAACTCTTAGTTTGCATCTGGCATTAGTCTCAATAACTAATATGAATCCTGAAACGGGATTTGTTGCTGTATCAAAACGTCATCACTGTAGATACTGTAGCAAGGTGTTTACCTTGAGAAAGAATGCTAAACGACATGAGAGAAGCGAGTGTAATTTGGGTCCTTGTCAAAAACCATTTCATTGCAGTCAGTGTCAGAAATCCTTTGGTAGAAGATATTACTTGGATAGACATTACAAGACCTGTACAATTAAGATGAATAAAGATAACGAAGACTGGGCTACAACATCGCGGAAGAGGAACGAAGGCGAAAAAGCTAATGCTAAAATTACTGATCTAGATCAAGATAATAATTTAAAATTTAAAACAAACGAAGGAAGTTGTAACCACATTAGAAATGAAAATATATTTACTCCAATATCTAGTCGTCTCCATGAAAATGTGAAAGATGGAGAACCACCTGAAGCTAACAAGGTCGAAGACTTTGATGAATCATCTGAGGCTGGCATGATTGAAGATTGTGGTGACACATCTGAGGCTGATATGATTGAGTACTGTACTGAAACACCTAAAGCAGGCAAGATCGAAGACTGTGATGGCAGTCTGAGACCAAAACGATGGAAACGACGTAATAAAATAAATTATCCTGATCAAGTTTGTGGTGCTGACATGATTGAAGACTGTGGTGACACATCAGAAGCTGGCATGATTGAAGATTGTGGTGACACATCTGAGGCTGACATGATTGAGTACTGTACTGAAGCACCAAAAGCATGCAAGAGCGAAGACTGTGATGGCAGTCTGAGACCAAAACGATGGAAACGACGTAATAAAATAAATTATCCTGATCAAGTTTGTGGTGCTGACATGATTGAAGACTGTGGTGACACATCAGAAGCTGGCATGATTGAAGATTGTGGTGACACATCTGAGGCTGACATGATTGAGTACTGTACTGAAGCACCAAAAGCATGCAAAAGCGAAGACTGTGATGGTGGTTTGAGACCAAAACGATGGAAACGACGTAATAAAATAAATTATCCTGATCAAGCTTGTGATAATCACTGGCAAGATGACGAAAGTGACCTTGTGGTTGGTGTTAAAACGATAAACACCAGAGATAATATTTATTATAAACATGCAAGGATGATGAAGGCAGCAGAAGAGATTGATTATACCTCATGGGAAGATCCTAACATATTGGTTAACAGGCTACGACTACTACATGGATCGCTTTGTGCAGGAAACTATTCGAACATTAAAGAAATATCCTTCATACTCAAAGAACTGAGGGAAGCTGGCTACATACAATAATGGATTAAATTAGATGTATGTGTATAAACTTGAAGATAAATTAATATATTTTCTTTCCAGATGGAAGCTATCATTTATCGAAATCTGATTTCTAAATAAAACTTATAACTTAAAGGTGTAAAAAACGTTACCACTGCCAGTCAAAATGTATACTGATAAAGACATGTTAGTAATCATGCCAAGTTCGATAAAAGTAATAGGAATCATTTGGAACCAATTGAAGATGGAGCTCTTGGAGCAATTGGAGCCTTTTGAAGCATTTGGAGTCTTTTGGAGCTGTTGGAGCCATTTAGAGCTGTGTTAAGCATTTGGAGGCTGTTGGAGCCATTTGGAGCATTTGGAGCTGCTGGAAACATTTGGAGCTGTCAAGCATTTGGAGGCTGTTGGAGCTGTTGGAGCCATTTGGAGGCCGTTTGGAGCATTTGGAGCATTTGGAGCCTTTTGAAGCATTTGGAGCTGTCAAGCATTTGGAGCATTTGGAGCTGCTGGAAACATTTGGAGCTGTCAAGCATTTGGAGGCTGTTGGAGCTTTTGGAGCCTTTTTTTGGAGCTGTTGGAGCATTTGGAGCTGCTGGAGACATTTGGAGCTGTCAAGCATTTGGAGGCCGTTTGGAGCATTTGGAGCCATTTGGAGCTGTGTTATGCATTTGGAGCTGTCAAGCATTTGGAGCCATTTGGAGCTGTGTTAAGCATTTGGAGGCTGTTGGAGCATTTGGAGCCTTTTTTTGGAGCTGTTGGAGCATTTGGAGCTGCTGGAGACATTTGGAGCTGTCAAGAATTTGGAGGCCGTTTGGAGCATTTGGAGCCATTTAGAGCTGTGTTAAGCATTTGGAGGCTGTCAAGCATTTGGAGGCCGTTTTGAGCATTTGGAGCCATTTGGAGCTGTGTTAAGCATTTGGAGGCTATTGGAGCATTTGGAGCCTTTTTTTGGAGCTGTTGGAGCATTTGGAGCCTTTTGAAGCATTTGGAGCTGTCAAGCATTTGGAGCTGCTGGAGACATTTGGAGCATTTGGAGCCGTTTGGAGCCGTTTGGAGCATTTGGAGCCATTTAGAGCTGTGTTAAGCATTTGGAGGCTGTTGGAGCTTTGGGAGCCATTTGGAGCTAAGAAGTAGTCGTTGCACGTCTATGCAGGGCTAAATGTTTATAAGATTGTTGTTGGCTTTCGCAAGTGATTCTGTAGTAGGATAGAAATTGTGTAATAAATATTATGTTTGTAAAAGACTTTGAGGTGTTTTATTTCTCTAACCTTACACTTTTCTGGTACTTTTTTAAAATTAAAGTTGTTTTGTATCGGCCAGGGATCGAACCAAGAACCTTAGTCGATCTAATCAATCAGTATATAGATTACAAATTTATTTAATGAATTTTGAACTTTTTCCCGAATCTCTAGCATTACAATTACGAATTTCCAATATGGTGGTCTTGGTGTCTGATAGGATGATGGTAGTAGAGGATTTAAAGTCTCTTTAAGAATTTTGAACATGGTTTATTGAAATTATTATTTTTTATATAAAATTATATGTTTTGCATCATTCAGGGATCGAACCAAGGACTGGAGCGGATCGAATCAATATGTAAGTTAATGAGTTATTTATTTAATGAATTTTGGAATTTTTCCCGAATTTCTAGCTAAATAATTACGGATTTTCAAGATGGCGGCCATATTTCAAGATGGCGGGTGTCACAGTAATAATAAATGATTACTGCACTCTAGCGGATACGAACTAAACTAACATGGTGTCAGCGCACTCTCGTCGACGATACAATTTCAAGGTCAAGGTCAAATTTCAAGGTCAAGGTCAAATTTCAAGGTCAAGGTCAAATTTAAAGGTCAAGGTCAAAGGCCAAGGTCAATGATCAATGTCAACAGTTGAGGACAAAAGTATGGTGACCAGATAATTATACTACATGGTATCGGCACACTCTAGCAGACGAAAACAAGATGGTGGACTCCAGCGGATGAAGACAAGATGGTGGACATGATGTCATACCAGTTGATGATATAAACCTTGGTACTGGTGGTGGTAGATCAGTCTAGGTAGCTTTCATGGAGGAAGGATCGACCGTTTACTCTCGTCGGGAATCGACCCAAGGACGTACATCGATATAATCATACAGAATTTAAATACATTAATTTTTTGATGAATTTTGGAATTTTTCCCGATTTTCTAACATAAAAACTACGGATTTCCAAGATGGCGTCCAAATTTAAAGATGGCGACCATAACGATAATTGCAACATTAATAGGATCCAATATGGTGGTCGTAACGTAAAGTGTAAGAATGACATGGTACTCAACCAAGATGGCGGGTGTAACGAAATATGTAACATTTATATAATCCAAGATGGCAACCGTAACGATAACTGCAACAGTGGTTTTTAATATTTTTTTAATTCGATTAAATAATTTTTTTAATGATTTTTAAAATTTTTCCCGATTTTCTAACATAAAAATTGTGGATTTTCAAGATGGCGGACGTAACGAAAATTGCAACGGTGACGTCATAATCCTATAAATGGCTTAACGCTGGCTTGAGTTAAGGATGCTTAAGCCAGTTTTAGGAATTTGTGTTCTTTCTAAGGCAAAAGACATTTGTGGTTTTTCGAAATCCTAATTTTCCATCGAAACGGGAATTTTTCCCTCGAAAACGGGAATTTTTTTCTTAAAACGGGAAATTTTGAGTCATTTTGAGTCAATTTTGAGGAATTTTGAGTCAATTTTGAGGAATTTTGAGGAATTTTGAGTCCAAGATGGCCGCCGTGACGTCACAATCCAAGATGGCGGTCGGCACCACAGGCACCACAGCCTGAAGCCTGTTTCAGGAGCCCCATTTACATACTACTTGGATGGTCGGTAGTGAAAGAGAATTTGTGGGAATATTTGTGCCCTAAGAGGGTTAAGGACGATCTAATTAAGGAATTGATTTTCCGTTTTCAACGGGAAAATGAAAGCACCTTAGAATTTATACAGGATATTAGAAATCACGTTAATGTATTTGGTCTGCAGTTAGATGATCACCGTTTTGTAGCTATTATTTTGGAAAATCTAAATCCTGCCATCAGACACGAATGCGCATTTATTGGCAGACCTAATAGTGTGGAGGAACTCAACACTTGGGCTATCCAGGTTGAAAATATTTTTTACGCTAAATGTGAATTCGATAAGTGTAAAGGCAAAATCAATTTTAAACCGGTTTGTTTTAAAACGCCGGGTAATAAAAAAAGTAATAAGACTTGTTTTAAGTGTAATAAGGTAGGGCATTTTGCTAAGGGTTGCTCGGTTTCGGAGGTAAATAAATTTGTTTGTGGTTTTTGTGGCAAAAATGGTCATTCAGAAAAATTTTGCTTTAAAAAGAAACCGGAGCAGGAAAGACACAAGACATGTTTTAGGTGTGGCAGCATGGACCATTTGATAAAAAAATGTAATCGCAAGAAAAAATTAGTTTGTGGTTTTTGTAATAAAGATGGTCATAATAGCGGGAAATGTAATTTCCGTAAGGAAGTTAAGAAATATCGATTTAACAATAAGCATAGTTTGGCGGTCATTCAGGCAAAAAGAGGTTTATGTGTCAAAGTTTGGTTGTATGATCGTGAGATAGAAGCTCTACTTGATACGGGGGCTAGTTGTAGTTTCATCCAGCAGAAATTTTTAAGTAATTTGGTGCGCGATCATAAATTTTTGAAAACTAAGATCGTAAGTAGTCAAGGCATTAATGTGGCCATGGCGGACGGGCAAAAGGTTCAGGTAAAGGTGAAAGTATTTTTACATTTTAAATTGGAACATTTATCTTGGACACGTGAATTCTGGGTAATGCCCGATTTGATCCATGAAGTAGTTTTGGGAATGGATTTTTTAAATGATAGTAAGGCTATAATAGTGTGCGGCGAGAAAGTAATGAGGTTCGATTTTAATGATAAAATTAAGATAAAATTGTGGGAGAATGAAAAAAGAAGAAAGGTGGTTTGTGGCGGTATCGAAGGGTTAGAGCAAAGGTTGGGTGAGAAGGAAAAATTGCAGATACAGCAATTAAGCGAGGAATATAAGGATGTTATCACTACTAAAATTGGCAAATGTACGCTAATGCCATACAAGATCGTGCTGGTAGATGAAACCCCTATTAAATGTGTGCCGTATCAATGTGCCCCGCCTAAAATGAAAGCCTTTCGAGAAATTATTAATGATTTACTTGATAATAAGGTAATAGTCCCTTCTAAATCCAATTTTGCCTCACCGGCCTTTTTAATAGATAAGAAAAATAAGGGCAAATATCGTTTGGTCCTTGACTATCGCCTCCTTAATGACAGGGTAAAACTAGATCCGTTTCCCATGCCTAAAGTTGAAATTGTTTTGCAATATTTGGGAAAAGCCAAGTTTTTTACGGTGCTTGATTTGAACTCGGCGTTTCATCAATGTGAATTAGAAGCAAGTAGTCAGAAATTTACCGGGTTTGTCACTCCTTGGGGGCACTTTGAATGGACTAGAGTGCCTTTTGGGGTGAATTTTGGGGCCCAATGTTTGTCACGAATTTTAGGGCACATATTACAAGAATATCAGTATAAATTTGTAATAAGTTTCTTGGATGATATTTGTGTTTTTTCAAATAGTTTTGAAGAACATATAGAACATATAAGAAAAGTACTTGAGAAACTAAAGGGAGCCGGCTTTACCGTAAATCCGGAAAAAATAGTTTGGGCCCGTAGCGAGATAAAATTTTTAGGATACATAATCCGAGAAGGTGAATTGGTCATGGACCAAGATAAGATAAACCCCATAGTTAATTTCCCGGCCCCCCGTAATGTTAAGGGAGTGATGCGCTTTTTAGGAATGCTTGGTTATTTTTCCCGTTTTATACCGAATTACGCTAACCTATGCGCGCCTTTAAATAATTTGAAAAGGAAAGATGTTAAGTTTGTATGGGGAGAAGAGGAAGAACAGGCCTTTAGGAATTTAAAGAAAGCCATAGCTCAACCCCCCATTTTAATACTTCCGGATTTTGAGCAAAAATTTATTGTGCAAGTGGACGCTTCGGGAGTAGGTCTGGGGGCGGTTTTGTTGCAAGAACGTGAGGGAAGTTTAAAACCGGTTATGTATGCTAGTAAATCCCTAAATAAGCACGAGTTAAAATACAGTGTATATGAGAAGGAAGCATTAGCGTGCATATTTGCGTTGGAGAGATTTGAGAGTTTTCTTGAACATGAGAAATTTGAATTATGGACTGACAACCAGGCTTTGACATGGCTTTTTTCCCACCCGCGGCAACTAGGGAAAATAGGGCGGTGGATCATGCGGTTGACGCGTTTTCGTTTTGACCTCAAACATATGAAAGGACAGGAAAATGTAGTGGCCGATGCCTTATCGCGCATGTTTGATGAACATGAGTTTCAGTGTAATGACGAAATGAGAACTGAAGACAAGGAAGAATGTAACATCCTGAGGGAATTCCCTCAAGGATTTATTGATTTGCGCGAAATACAAAAAGAGGATCCTGAGACTAAAGATTTAATAACGCGTTTGGGGCAGGATACTACTATAGACTTAGGAATGAAAGACGGGCTTTTGTGTTGGATGAAAGATGGAGAACACAAAGTTTTTGTTCCTAAGGGGGTAAGGAAAATGATAATGCGGTATTACCATGATTCTAATATAGGCGCGCATGGCGGAATCGAAAAAACTATAGATAAAATCTCTAAAGAATTTTTTTGGCCAGGTTTGAAAAAATACGTAAAAGATCATGTTTTAAGCTGTGAAGATTGCCAGCGCGCTAAGCAATCTAGACATAGTAAGATAGGTAAATACTCTGTTGAAGCTCTGACTAGACCCTGGGAAAGGGTTTATTTGGACATTTTTGGGCCCCTACCTAGATCATTAGGGGGGAATAATTGCTTACTTATAGCGGTAGATGGTTTTTCTAAATTTTGTTTTTTTTTTTGCCTTTGCGTAATATGAAAAGCGAGAGTATTATTAAGGCTTTAGAAACTAAAGTGTGGGGTTTTTTTGGTAGCCCGGAGCAAGTAGTATCAGATAATGCTACATATTTTAAGAGTAAGTGTTTTGAAGTGATGTGTTTAGATTGGGGTATAAAACATATTACTACCAGCCCCTATTATCCCAACCCTAATTTGGTTGAAAGGGTGAATAAGAATGTCAAAGTGGCCCTCACGATTTTTCATCAACGTAACCAACGGAAGTGGGACAGTGTTATCCACGTATTAAATTTAGCTTTTAACATGACCATGCACAGTGGTACTAAATTCACACCATCGGAAATTTTTTTGGGAAGAAATGTACCCCATCCTTTACTAAATTGTTGGGGTTTGCATCCAGCCCTTTTGGAAACCCGAAGCCCCCGTTTGTTGGAAAAAATGTGGGAAGAAGCAGCCGAAAATCTGCAAAAGGTTAGAAAAAAAAAAGAGTAAGTTTTATAATAAGGGGCGAGTGGATAATGTATTTAAAATTGGTGATGAAGTGCTATGCAGGCAATTTGTTTTGAGTGACAAAGTAGGGTATCAGAGCTCTAAGTTAGAGAATAAGTATGATGGACCGTATAAGATTGTAAAGATTTTAGGGCCGGTTACTGTTTTGTTGGAAGAAGTTGAAAGAAATAATAAGGTAAAAAAGGCCCATGTTAGTCAATTGAAAATGTTTGTAAGGCGGAGTTCCTAAAATGAATGTGGATGACCCTTTTAGGGTGAATATGGCTAAATATTTTTTTTTATTTTATTTGGAACTTACTCTGGTATAATTTTTTTTTATAATTTGTAGTTGTGGTTATTTTTAAGAATTTCTTTGCTGTTTAAATTTTTTTTTGTTCAAGGCGGAGGTTGTGGCCGGCAGGGCCACATTTTTACTTGTAATTTATTTTTGTTGCTGGTCTCTAGTTTTATATGGTTTTTTATTTCACGTATTTTTATGCCTTTTTTAATTAATTTTAATTTATCTGTAATTTTTTTTAATTATATTTGTTTCTGTTAATTAGTTATACGCCGTTTGGTAGCTATGGATTATGAGTTTAAGAACATCGATTGTGTTTCACGTAAATACCACTTGGCGAGCGCCCGGCGGTTGGCTGATGACGTCAGACATTCGGCTTGCCGGGAGTGAAAATCAGCTGGGGCCGCAAGAGAGTGTGTGGCCAGCGACCGTCGAGGACAGAGCTATGTGACGGTGCGGACTGGTGTGCCGGACGGCAACGGGCGACGAAGAGTATTGGGATGGAGGCTCCACGCTGGGTGACAGGGCAATGGATTGCCCTGTGATACAGAAGTAATCAAGGTAAAGAGAGGCCGCGATTTTGATTTTTACCCTCGTGGTGCTGCACTGGTTTTTGGCAAACCGAGTGAACTGTGTATTTTCCCATACTAAATTTTATTTGGACGGAACTTTTATTAGCCTGTTTGGTGAAGAGGCCCATTTGTTTCACACGTTGTTCCAGTGTGGGATTTTTTAAAAAGGTCACCCGTTTGCCTGTAGTTGTAATAAAAGTATAAGTTTGGAAGAAACGAACATTTTGCAATTTGTTTTTGAGACTTTGTCTTCGGAATTTGCATACTTAAAGTTGCATTTAGCTAATATAATCAGCTTGTGCAGTATTATTAAATGTATGCGATCGGTATTGGACTACATGCGCAGCCTGATGTTGGTTGGTGCGGCCATTCTACGTTTTTATGAAATCATTGGCAAATTAATAAAGAAGTAAGACTTTGTTTGAAGTATATGATAAATACTTCTGTGGTAACATAGTTATGTTACGTGAAGAGTTTTTGCTACATTTCCCTTAAAAATAAGATAATTTTTTTTTGATCATCGTTCACGCCTTTGTGAATTCGTACCTATGGCCCGGCGTGGCATTAGACTCTGGAGTTGGTGAGGAAGGTCAGGAAGCCAGCGCCCGCCTAGGATATTAACTTTGTTTGTTTTTTGGCAAGTCTTTAGCAACGAACATCTGAAGAAAGACTAAACCGTTGATTGAGAGTTTAAGAACTTTATTTAAATAAATTTTTTGTACTTCATTATTATTAATGTAGAATTTTTATATATTTGTATTGATTGTCTTGTTTGATTTTTGGTATTAGGGCAGTCAGTAAATTTTGATATTTTATAGTGGCCACGCCTCACGCCCTTATATATTTTTATACTTGTTGTTATCAGTATTTATATTTTTACGATTTTTTAAAGGTTATTGTTAGTATCGCAAATGGGGATAAGATGCTGCCATTATTAACGTCGGCTTTTGTAACTAAGCTTGTATGGTTATGTATAGTAAATACTATATTTGCAAATTTCTATTTTTTAATAACATACGTCCAAAGTCTTGCCTCTTGTTTGTTTAATGGTTACTCTGCTAATATATCCTTTGAAGTTTTTGGCCTGACCCCTGGGCAGTGGTGTGGGGAATTTATATTGTTTACCTTTTTATGCCTGGTTTTAATATTTATTTTTTCTCTTCGCGCCCAGAGTGAGTCGGGGACGCAACCCCTCTTCCAATTAAGGAGGAAGAAGGGTTACATTTTCACAGACGAGAGAGCCAAACGCCCGAAGTTCCCCGAAGTTCATGCTTTTTTGACGTGACAACGTCTAATATATCGATTAACGCCGGCTGCACGCACGAAAAAAGTGTCCCGTTACGCTGTGTCCCGTTACGCTCATTGTACGTTTGCGCCGCATCTATCTCTCTTCCACTCGACTGTTTATAAAGTGAAGTGAAAAGTTAATGTGGTTTTCATTGCTTGTTACAACAACAATTTCGGCAATAAAGGTTAATTATTCTCGCATTTTAAAAATCTGATTACTAGTATAATTTCAAGTATTTATTCTTTTATTATTAAAATAAAAATGATTCAATTTTATTCATAAAAATATGCAATCATTTCATCAATGTTTTGTTATGACGTTGTCACGTTAAACTATCGTCCGTAAACCGACTTTACAGACCACCAATTTTTTTCCGTAACTTTAATGTAGCTATCCTAACCAAATCATTCGTCCACAATGTTTTAAAGTATTTATAATGTAGCTAACCTAACCTAACCTAATTGACCATTAGTATCCTTTTATCAACACCGCCATATTTATTTACAATGAACAAAAAAAACCGAAGATGCACGATCGGGCGTTTGGCTCTCTCGTCTGTGAAAAAAAGGATTGCCCTACCGCTCACAGACTCCTCAGTAACACGTCGACGGAGACGGAACACGTCAACCTGTTTTCGCAAAATGGAACTGAAATAATCACGTACAATTTACAGATTCGAGGGCTATTCGTAAAGTAAGCTACATTTGGTAATTTAAAAAAAAAAATTATAAACTCGTGGGAAAAAAGTTTTTACTGGCAGTTTTATTCTCTCTCTTGTCGGACGCCACTCCTCGAGCACGGAACACGAGCTATGCCCTCCCAGCTGGCCACGTGATACGTCGCCGGAGATTAGAGGTTTCCGATACGCGAGCACCGCAGGCCTGGAACACATCGCATCGGCGCGGCCGTCTGTAGGCGGTGGAACCCAGCGAGAGAGAGCGGAGAATGAAAAGCCTGTAAAAAAAAATTGGTTGTCTGTAAAGTCGGTTTACATTCATGAAATTATTGCATACTTTATGAATAAAAATAAATCATTTTTATTGAATTATCACTATTTTGTATGGATACAAAGAAGGAGTAAAATGAAATCTACAATTTAATTGATAAATTTACTTTTATTTGCACTCATTAATTCAAATATGTTTATTACTTTAACGAAAAGATTATTTTAACTATAACTTTTATACATGTTTGCCATTTAACTTCTTCCAATCTGTGTTATTCTGTTAAGGATAGGACGATGATTGGAAAAGTAGGAAACGAATGGGAGTGTTTCAAGTTTAATGTGCCTCGAAAAAGTCAAATCGATGGTTGTTCCAATCGAGTGGAAGAGAGATAGATGCGGTTCAAGCGTACAATGAGCATAACGGGACACAGCATAACACAATGTGCGTAACGGGACATTTTTACGTGCGTGCAGCCGGCGTTCATCGGTTTATTAGACGTTGTCACGTCAAATAATAATAATAATAACAGCCCATACGAACAACGAAGAGACAGTTTCAACAAGAACAACACAACCTGGACAACGCAGCAAACACACGAACACAACGGTGGAGATAACACAGATGTTATGGACGACACAACGACGACAACACCAACGAACACAGCATGACGAAACAGTTGCGACGTTTCGGGAACTGGCGTCTGCTTTCCAGTCAACGTGCGCACAGGCAGCCAGATATCGGACACTGGAAAACAGGGTGTTTATATATACCTACACATGTTCCACCTTCTCACCTAGCAGTGGGGAAAACCTTCAACGGCTAGGGGCCGGAAAAATTCGCGGGTTCAATGACCTCCAGGATGAACTCCACAGTTCTACGTACACACGGTCAAATGTCACCCACTCATTGGCTGCTGTCTTGTCAGACGTCCTAACGTATAGCAGCCTGTGATTCGATAAAGCTTTGGTCGGGTGTTTCTCATTGGCCCAGAGTCATCCGGGTGAGTTGCGAGCCAATAGCAGAGGCAGCACTGAGGTATGACTATTTGAATTTTAGCCTATCGCGAAATGAATTCGCGAATTTTTCCGGTCTCTATATCAATGGCGTATGTACGTATAAGAAATTGTATTGATGGGAGTTGAAGCAAGTGGACATCTCGCGCTCCTGAAAGGTCACAAACCTCTAGACGTGGTTGTCATTCCACCGCAGCCGAGAAGGCCAAACAGCCACCCCTCTGCGACAGACTCCAAAATCACTTACACCCAAAACACACATCAAAAATGTACACACAGACACAAGACGAGAGGTGATGGGTGGCAACACGCGGCCTGGGACTCTTAGCGAGCCACAGACAGGCACAGACAGGCACAGACAGGCACAGACAGGCATGCGGACCGTGCAGGCACTGGTCGCTGACTGCGCTGCCCGCACTAGCAGGTGATCCGAGCCTGGGGCGCGGACACAGCATATACGAGGTTTGAGGGGGGGGGGGTGGTACTCACCTCGGCGGGGTCCCTGGACTTCTTCCCGCCTCCCCCGCCGCCCCCGCCGCCGCTCATCGTGTTCATGCTGGGGGCGGGGAGAGCTGCTCCAAGGGTCCTGTCGGCAACCAGACAAGAGGTTGCTGCACTGCAGCGCTCGGATTGCGTTCCTTCCTCACCCTCAATTCATTGTTGACGTCATAACGTCTTATAAATCGATGAACGCCGGCTGCAAGCACGGAAAAGGCATGACTCATTGTCACGTTCCGCCTGAGCCGAGCGTGCATGAACCGGCCAACCACCGTGCGAGAAAATCTTATATAATATCAATCAGGTCAAGGCGGGGCTTTTTAAAAGCAGCAATTTAAAAAAAATTTTATGTATTTGTCCAATTTCGTCATTTCAAATGAACAATTTATTTACATGGATTTGATTTCAGTTTATTTCTATAACTAATTGTTCGTGATTATATTTAAACAAATTATTTAAATTAAATTTGCGAAAACTGTAAATAATTTTTGAAAATTAAAAAGTATGCAATTTTTTATCAATGTTTTTTATGACGTTATCACGTAAAATTATCGTCCGTAAATCGACTTTACGGACAACCCCCTTTTTTTATTTTTTATTTTCCTAATCTAACTAAAACTAAGTGTATTAAGGAGGAGTCCGGGTTAGGGATGGACCTAGGTGCGTCTCAGGCCGAAGCCTATACGCCTAGTCATGCTGGGATTAGCCATGCAGGGAGAGGGTCGCATGCATCATGTGCTAGGAGGGGATTGGCCAGCCATGGCAGCGATTGGCGCCATGACTAACTCCCCTCACTGACTATCCTAGACTAAAACTAGATAAGTTGGGCCCAGGTAAAACCTGCACAGACACAGGGAAAACCCTGGGCACTGTCATGCGGGGGTGCAAATTTGCATGCATTAAGTGTAGGAGAATACAGGAGACAGAGGATGGTCTGGATCAAGAGTTGGACAGAGTAGAAAAGAGTCTACCATGCGGGGGATTTGGGCACTTGGACTCGTGTATCCAGGACTGTATTCAGTGACCAGGGACGCATGCGCCCTGGTGGTGACTGGCCACACTGACCACTCACTCCTTACCCTCCCCCTCCCTTCTCTAACCATACTTCCACAGTGAGTCACCAAGCCAAACAGGAAGTTTACCACTCACACAAAGCGACACTCTTGTGCGTGATTGCGTCTAGTCACTTCACTCTGCGTGCGGGGTTTTTTTTACTAACGAATTAAAACATTTTAAAATATTACATCTGTTCTGACAAAGTTTATAAAGTTGAAACCTAAAATGGAACAACTAAATATACATAAATTAAAATTGAAAAGAAAAAGTACATGTTCATATGTTACAACAGTAGGTATATAAAATCTTACATAAATCTCTTGGTCAGTTAAATTATCCAGCCAAAGATTAACGTATTTTTTTTAATTGAAAAAAATTATATATTTTTTTGAGAAGAATGACTACAATTTTTGGAAGAAAAATTCCTAAAGATCTCTATGATTTTTTTTATGTAATAAAGAAATTGGGAAATTTATGTTCTGTCTAGGCAGGGTAGGATAATTATGAGCTACATAATAACTGATTTTCCCTTCTTTACATAAAAATTAGTGCAGCTCTAATGTACAATCTTTTCATAACAAATACTCTTAGAAGTTTAACCATCTGAAAAGCTGTTTAAACCTCACGCCATCAAACAATATTCGTTACATACGTTAACTCCGTTACGTAGTACTCACTTACGTAACCATGTTATGATATTACTCTACCGACTGTAAAAACTATTTACTTGAAAAATTAATAACAAAAACCTTCAAATGAATTATGATCTGCTCTGCATGTTCAGAAGTACTCCACCAAATATAATAATATGCATAAATCAAAAGTAGGAAGAAAAAAACTCACGCGAGAAATGAGATGTGAAGAAAACGAGGCGTTGTAGGAAGCCAATCTCTGTAAATCACCAAACTCTGTATTTTTCCCGTCCGCACAACTTCAACACGAAAGTCATATTTTGGGATTCTAGTGCTGCTGGTCACGAAACGTGGAGAAACGCTGTGCGTCGAAAACACAGTTATAAAACGATGAGACAGTTATAACACGACGTAGTGTCTTGAGCTGGAGTCACAATTCCACGACGTACACGACACGACAAATCCGATTCTTTTCGTTTTGCTGTGTTTTTGTCTCGTTTTAACTGTTGTGCCGAATTTTTTTGTGTATAATATTTTTGTGCTATCATCATTTGTGGAGTTTTTTTCGTTTTGTTAGTCCATTTGTCTTTGTTTTTCTTTGTTTGTTGGCCATATTCCTGTTATGGAATATTATGTGGTGTTTATATCCGGTTGATAACAGCAATATTTTGCTTAATTTGTGTTTTTGTCTTTTGTGTTTTTGTAGTTTTCTCTTTAGCTCTTTTAGCTTTAGCAATGGCGTATGTGCAAAAGCTTACATCAAGTCATGCACTCCCATTGCACAAATCTTTCAAAGATAATAAATCCGATAATACGTCGTACATCGTTCAAGCACGATAGAGATAGTAGCGCATGGTCACAATACCACGACAACATTAACATGATGAACTCTAATCATACATGTCGGCAAATCTTCCCTAGCCAAATAATGTGTTCATAAAATGCAGTATAGAATGCGCTAAAAACAGTGTAGGCGCTATAGAAAGATTTTATTTCCTGTTGACAGTGTTCAAGATCATAAAAACATAACATTTAGTCGTCTCTGGCACGACATGAGTTTAAGTTTATTTTAGATACATTATATTCCGAATTAAAATAATGATATTTCGGTTTATTCTTTATTTGTTTATTTTTCATTATTTTCCAATGTCTTACAGAATACCACGAGCCTAAACATTATTAATTTACTGTTCTTCGCTGAAACTCATAAATTAAATGTAGAAAATAACGTTAGCCATAAACATGACGATATCAGTTTGTGTAAACAGTTGAAGGCACGCCACACATAAAGCGAAATTTCGTTTTTTTTTTCAACAAAAAGATTCACCAAGGAGGTAAACATTTTTGACGTTACAACGTCTAATAAATCGATGAACATCGCCTGCAACCACGAAAAAGCGTCCCATTACGCTCATTGTACGCCTGCGCCGCATCTATCTCTCTTCCACTCGACTGTTTATAAAGTGAAGTGAAAAGTTAATGTGGTTTTCATTGCTTATTACAACAAAAATTTCGGCAATAAAGGTTAATTATTCTTGCATTTTAAAAATCTGATTACTAGTATAATTTCAAGTATTTATTCTTTTATTATTAAAATAAATATGATTCAATTTTATTCATAAAAATATGCAATCATTTCATCAATGTTTTGTTATGACATTGTTACGTTAAACTATCGTCCGTAAACCGACTTTACAGACAACCAATTTTTTGACGTGACAACGTCTAATAAATCGATGAACGCCGGCTGCACGCACGAAAAAGTGTCCCACTACGGATGTGTCCTATTTGCTCATTGTAAGCATGCGTGGCATCTCTCTTCATGCTGATTGTAGGGCCTACGCATGCGTGGCATCTCTCTTCCACTCGATTGGAACGACCATCGATTTGACTTTTCAATCAAATTTTCGTCGTTTGAATTATTAATATTATGTAATTTAACGATTGTCCACCGATTTTCAGCACAATCGGTACAGTTATTTAAAAGTAATGTTGAATATTCAAATACTTACGTTTTGAACCAACAATGGTGTTTTACAGTTACACATAATAATTCAAATTACAACCGAGATCTTTTGCACAATGTTTTAAAAAATATTGTAACACATTATAAATAAGTTTGGTGTATTTGGGATGCGTATTTGTTATAAAAACGAGTTATAAAAACGAAATAATATTATTCCCATACCATGAACATCTGAAACTAATAATTATCGAATATGGCCTCGTGGGTGAGCGATCAGCGGCGCTATCTTATATTTGTAAGGTTGTCGGTTTGAATCCCGGCAGATGTGAAAGTTTTTTTGTACTTGTAAAAATAAATACGGCGCACGTAACATTTCAAAAGTAATAAATATATTTGAATAATGAATGCAAATAAAAGTAAATTTATTAATTAAATTGTACATTTCATTTCACTCCTTTGTATCCATACAAAATAGTGATAATTCAATAAAAATGATTCAATTTTATTCATAAAAGTATGCAGAGGTAGATTTTATCATACAAAAGATAGAAAAATGTAAAAAAAAATGCTTCCTCAAAGAATATAATATTTTTAATGCCTAAATGGGTTGGTAGCAAAAAACCTATTACAGCCAAGTCTCAGGCCGAATATTGTGCCGGAAATTAGGCATTACGTCACTTTTTTTAATTTAATCTATAATTTTAAAATTTTTTGGGGTTTCTATTTTTTTAAATTTATCTGGTTGTTAATGGGGGTGATGTACTTTTTGTTAGGCCGGTGTACGCCACGGATTTAAACTTTGTGCCAGTGGACCGAAGCCCCTTCCCAGGGGGCCAATCTGATATTTTGCTGTCTAATGTGGACATGCTCAGCCCGGTTGAAATTTCTCTCGCCTGCAGTCACGTCCCGAGTTTGTAATTTTAATTCCCTGCACGACCAAAACTGCATAGAGCAGCTTCTGGGCTGCAAGCTGCTACTTCTCAGAGAGCTGCTGAGAGAAGTAAGTCTGGTCACGAATACGTATTAGGTTCTCTCCTCGAAAAGCACGTCATGGACGCTTGTTCTCAGCGTCGTTGCACTTCTGCTCCCCCCCCTCCTCTTTCGGTTCTAAGAATTCGCCTAAGGCCAATGACAGGTCAGAAACCCCAGCAGACAGCGACCGTCTCCCAGGATGCCTTGCATAAAAAAAAATGTGTGTGCCAAGATGGACCAACCCGCGACACCTAGCGGCAAACTCGCTAACCACCCAGCCAACTTACCCTGTAGGCCGCCAGAGTGTAGCACTAGACTGCGCCCTTTAACCCTTGGTTTAAGCAGACGCCTTGGGCGAGTCGATTCTTTTTTATTTCAGACAGCCCCCAACAGGTAGCGCTAAAGTCGACGCAATGCTACCAGCTTCGAGACTTCAATCAGAGTTTTTTTTATGGCCCTCACTCGGGGAACTTCGGGACCTTTCGGTCCGGACTCCCAGTCCTCCCCTCCACTTTTGATTCAAGTTTTACTTTTAATTACGAGACGCGTTTCTCCGCGGGATACTTCGCGCCGCGACTGCAGACGGACCGTTTGATTATTGGCGAGTCGACGAGACTCTGCAAAACTTCCATCCGGCCGCAACCGACTATGTAGTCGCCTAAATGAGGGATGCTATCCCTATAATCTTTTTCAAGTAGTTTAGTCCGTCTGCGTAGTATAAAATGTAATAGTTATTTTTTATCTTTTAATTTTTTTTTTGAAATTAGAAAACGACCGCGCCCAGCCGCGTATTCGCGGGATCCAGTTCCTGGCTGGCGACGCATCTGTAAATAGAAGTCAACTTCCCTGTCTGGTGAGTGACAATCCGGCTTTTTCCCCCCCATTCCCGTTTGTTGGCCTTTTGCGCCGACGGTGTAGGACTGTCTGGAAGCAAGTCTAATTCGTTTTGAATTTGATTTGGGTTTCAGACAGGGTCGAAGTGCTGGAGAGACAAATTGCTCCCAGCTCGTGGTCCTGCACCTCCACTGCGGGTCACGTCAGAAGAAATGTTTCCGCGACCCAAGGTTATCTGTTGAAGACCCGGGTGGTAATGTAAAATCAACATCCCCCCCCCCCCACCTTCTAGCTACGAACTACATCAATTGAATAAATAGCCTACCAGCGAACAGTGCTTTCCTCAAGAATATGTAGAATCAATAAAACTAATCATCGATGTAATTGTTGGGACATTCAAATTTGGTGTAATTTTTAAATTTTTGATTATGTAATAATTTTGTTTGTTAAGGTGTAATATGTATTGTTTTAATTAATCCTGGGGCGCCCCCTTTAACTTTGTTATTTACTAAGATTTTTATTGTCAGGTTTGAATAATACGAACACAAAATTCCTTAATAATAAAACAGGGAACCTATAGACCAAGCTACTTGTGTAGTGTTAATTTATTTATGATATACCTTGTTCCCTTAAAAGATCCACCAGCTCCCCAGTTGCTTGTGTCAGGGAGTTCCAAATTATCTTGTTCTCCACCTCGTGCCACCTCTGGTCAATAACTTAATTGTCTCATTTTTCTTACCCAGCAGTTTCCAAGGCTCTTTTTTAATTAATTTAAAATAATTCAACTTTGAGGCACGAGGGGCGTTACAATTGGTAGCAGAGCATGGTTAGGTCTATAGGCATACCTAAATAAAGTAGGCATACCTAAAATAAAATATTAAAAAAAACTAAAAAAAAAATTAATTAATTTTTTGTGAAACCAATTTTGTATTTTTAACATTGTAAACTGATCGCTGGTACACCCGGTAGTTATATTGATTTTGTATTTTAAAGTTATGATTGAGTTTTAAAGTGCCGTGCGGACTTAGTCTGCGCGCGGCGCAAGAAGTCGCGGCGTGCGGTCTGCTAGCAGGCCGGCAGCGAGACGTGGCTTATCTCTCGCCTCAGCTGGCGTCCCCCCCCCCCAGCCCTAACGAGCCTGCGACACGCCCGTTATCTGAGAGCGACGACACGGCCCTGTTCCTCCCGCACACCCCTCTCCCTCTGTCCGTAGTGGCAGACGACCTTGCGAGCGGCAGGTCAGTCCCCCTGTGGACGTATACAGGTGGTGCAGGTCAAGCTGACAGGGGACGTTCGCGCAGTTGTCTGAGTAGTACGGCAACTTTATACGCAAATAAGTTTGGGCACATACCCCCCCACCTTGAAAGTGTGACTTACTCCCTGCGCTTTGGGGCTAGTTGGTATTTGATATTAATATAGGAAGCCTTATGAGGTATTTAAAATTAAGATAGTTGTTAAGAGAGGAGTATTTATGGTGTACGTTTGAATCGTACATGTGTGTTAAATTTTTGTTTTAATTAGCAGTAATTTACGTCCGAGCAGTATGTTTAAGCCGGAGTTATTGCTGTCAGATGAGCTGACCTACGAGTTACAGCTACGCAATTTGCCCTCCAGTGGCAATGTGCAAGTCCTCAGGAAGAGGCTCAGGGCCGCCCTTCATGATGGCGTGCCCACTAGTGTATCGAATTTGGATTTAGATGTAACTGAAGAATTCAACCTGGCTTGCGCCAAGTTTTATGATATATCGGCTTTCGTAAGCTATCTAGATGTGGAGGAAAATTTACCCAATGTCGAGCGACATATAGTCAGGCTAAAACATGTTACCCGACGCTTGCAAAACCTGAAACAGCTTTCGGCAGACCTTCTCCGTGGAATTTATATAAAAGAGATAGAACGATGTTTGCAACAGACGGCAGGTTTCCATACAAAATTGGCGGCGAGAGCAGCCGTTTTGGAAGACACACGACGCAGTCAGCATTATGTGGCTGGGGCACAGGCTTTAGGCATCGATTGTCCCGCCTTCCCGGAAGGGGACGCTCCTAGCTTGCCCCTGGGAGTAGAGCAACCCGACACGCGACAATCAGAAGTACGGGCGACGGTAAACAGACAGGAGACGGAAACAGACAGGAGACGGAAACGAGCAGATTACCAGTCGCAGCCCCTGACGCTCAGCCACTAACGTCGTTTTCAAATCAACCGATGCCCGTATCCACTACTCATTCAGAGCCACTTGTGCAGTTGACGACAGCGGCGACAAACATTACAACGGGTCACGTGACAACCCACCCCGTCACTAGTGTGACATTTTCACAGGGATTACCAACCTTGGCACACCAAATGACGCAACCATACCCACCAAACATGTTTTTCCCGTATCCGATCGCTCAGGGCTATTTTAACCCTTATGCTCAATTTCAGCCACAGTTTCCTTCATGGCAAACCACCCCACTTCCGAGTGCTGGTATTCTGCAGCCGCCACTCACAACGCCCCAGCTCACTCCACCACAAATCAGCCCCTTGGGTGCGACTCGGGAACAGACTCAGTCGCACCCGGTGTCACACCAGCCTTCACCTCAGCCGGCAGGAGCCGCGGCTCAGCCCCACGACTCAGTATTGCGGAGCACGACAGCCCCAGAAACTGGCTACAGTTTATACGGAAAAATCACCCATCCTGTAGAAAGGTTACTCAAGGATTTGCCAGAGGCGTCGGGTCTGGACGCACACAAACTAATTGATTTCCTTCGAGTGTTATTAAAGCTGCGACAAAAGGGAGGGATTCCCGACAAACAAATTTTTGAAATTGTTTACCCATACACCCAAGCTCCCTTAAGTGAGCGGATCATGGCAGCCATTGAGAATGACCTCACTTTCGATGAGTTTCATGAAGACGTGTTAAATTTTTGTATACCGAGTAGGCTACTCACAAACATCCGGTTGGAGTGGTTTAACCGACTGCAGCAGCGTAATGAAGCCTTGCCAAATTACGTGGCTGACATACGCGAAGCCAACCAGGTACTCAGGCTAAAGGTTTCCGAGAGAGAGGTCGTGAGTACGATTCTAGACGGTTTGAATCCAGCGGAGCGCTCGCGCTCAGTGTTCCAGGCACGCCCCCAAAATTATGCTGAACTAGACAAACTTTGCGTACACGCCACAAACATAGAATACGCTGATTTTCAGCGAAATAAACAAGCCACATTCGCTAGTCAACAAGGTAGCAGCGCGGGAACGGAGCGCAGTAATTCGCAACATAAGAATGCAGCACAGAAACATCAGGGCAATACATTTTTCTCTTCAAGGCCACAAGGGAGATATCAACAAAATGCACATTGTACTTTCTGTAAAAGAGACGGACATTCCCTGTCCCAGTGTTACCACAAAAACAACAAACAAAATGGCGACACTCCAAAAAACGCATAACGCGGTGGCCTGAACAACCTTATTCAGGGCCACCGAAAAATTCAAGTGTTAAAAATTTTTCTTATAAGTGGGAAGTTCAACTTGCGCCAAGTAATGGCCGTACACAAGAAACACCAGTACACAAAAACAATAATCCTAACAACAAGGAGTCCAGGGATAAAAGTAACAAGCGAGGTCACAAACATAAACAAAGAAAGCACAATAGCAGGAGAAATAACAAAAATAAGGGAAATGGTAATTCAACGCACACGTACTCATGTAAAACATGTGTTGATCCTACAAATAAGGGCAAGAGAAAGTGCCACCAAATTTTTGGTAATATTCCTACAGTAATTCCGTATGCAGTAACAACGATTGGCGAACACACTGTGCCGGGACTAATTGATACGGGATCAGCGCGGAGCCTGATTTCTGGGCAGTTATTTAACAAGTTAAAACAGAGCAAATTAATTCTAAAGACTGAGACCACTAAGTTACAATGTTTCACAGCTTCAGAGCAGCCATTAAATATTACGTTAGCAGTTGTGATCAAGGTGAAGATTGATTTATATTCATGGAATTTCCCATTTTTGGTGTCTGATCAACTTGCCACAGACCTAATCTACGGGTCTGATTTCATCGCCAAGACAGGTCTAATCATTAATCTTCAGGCGAAGAATTTCGTTTTCAAATTCAACATGGGTAATCCTATTCCTTGTGGGACCCCTGAACAAATAGTTTCAGTTCCGGCCGAGCCAACGGCAGCCATCTTGGATCAGGGTAACACCACTTCACACGAGCACCTTAATACACAGCAGCGGGCCGCCATTGATAAATTATGCAGTAGTTTTCCAGATGTCTTGAGTAGTAAACTAGGTCGCACAAATTTAGTCGAGTACCAAATTGAGTTAGCGGATAAAATACCAGTGAGATCTCACCCTTATCAATTTTTAGGCCCTAAGATGCAGACGATGCGCAATCATGTTCAGGAGCTTTTAGAAAAAGGGGTAATCGAACCCTCGACCTCCGCCTACAGTTCCCCAGCTTTCCTGGTGCCTAAGGGCAAGGATCAACAACGATGTGTAATTGATTACAGAAAAGTTAATGAGAAAATAGTCATACAAAACATACCTTTGCCAGACCTAAACACTGCTTTTCATTGGTTCAGTAAGGCCAAATATTTTAGTGTGTTTGATCTAAATTCTGCCTACCACCAAATTCCCCTTACTGCGGATTCAAAACCCATCACAGCCTTCTGTGTCCCTTGGAACTTGTACCAATACACAGTAGTACCTTTCGGACTTGCCACGGGAGCCCAAGTACTAACCCGACTCCTGGATCAGATACTAGGAGATCTAAAATTCAAAACAGTGTACAACTACCTAGACGATGTCGTCGTATATTCAGAAACATTCGAAGAACACATCAAACATTTAGAGGAAGTCCTAAGTAGATTTCGTAAAGCAGGGTTAACTGTCAACACAAAAAAGGTTAAGTTTGCAGTTCAAGAACTGTCTTTTCTAGGACACCTGGTTTCTAGCAAGGGAGTCACCATTGATCCTTCACGTACACAAGCTATTCGTGATTATATTCCTAATTTCGCTGAGCACGCAGCACCACTAAATACGTTGCGTAAGAAAAACACACCTTTCACATGGGGTCCGGAACAAGAAAAAGCCTTTAATTTCCTGAAACAGGCGATTTCTTCCCCGCCTGTACTCCGCATGGCAGATTTCACCAAACCTTTCATTTTACAGACTGATGCGTCCAGTGTGGCTATTGGCGCAGTACTGTCACAGGAAGTCGAAGGCTGCAGACAGCCCATTGCGTTTGCGTCGCGGACACTTACCCACGCCGAGAGGAAAGCCTCCTCGATCTACGAATTAGAATGCCTCGCCGTGGTATTTGGCATTGACAAATTCCGCCAATTTATAGAACACAGGGAATTCCTGTTAGAGACAGATAATCAGGCATTAGCCTGGCTTTTGGCACACCCGAAACAATTAGGGAAACTCGGGCGATGGATTGCAAAAATTTCCTCTTTGAAGTTCAAAATCCAACACATTCGTGGCACACAGAATATAGTAGCGGACACACTGTCTCGCATGTTCGAAAACCCAACTCAGACTCCGCCCGAAGGAACACCACTCTTATGTCAAGCCCTATTGACAGACTTTCCGTTAGCATTTCAGGATTTACAGAGCCAGCAGGAAGCTGACCCACACATTTCCAGTATTATTAAACTTTTTAGTTCAGGAACGGCGCCAAAATACTTTAGGATGTCTAAGGGGCTGTTGCAAAAACGCACCCCCCAATCAAAAACATACAAAATCGTGCTCCCGCAAAATCTGCGTAATATGATTTTCCATTATTATCACACCTCGCCGGTGGGCGCACACCTCGGTATATATAAGACCATTCAGGCGATCCGACGTCATTTCGTGTGGGACGGCATGCACAAGGACATCACCGAGCAGGTGAAACTATGCAAAATCTGTGTGCTGAGTAAGCCAGCGCAGAACACTCGTTTCGGTTATTTAACTTCAGATGTGGCCGAGCGCCCCATGCAAAAGATGTTTATCGACTTTGTCGGGCCTTTCCCGCGCTCAAAGACAGGAAACACTATGCTGGTGTGTATCGACGCCTTCACAAAATTTGTCTGGCTCATCCCCATGCGAAAAGCCACCGCAGAAAACACAGTATCTGCGCTACGTAATCAGATCTTCAAGACGTCGGGAGTCCCGTCTATAGTAGTTTCAGACAATGCAACCCAGTTCACGGCTAGGATTTTTAAGAACATGTGCTTCTCACATGGCATTCTGCACGTCACAACCTCGCCTTATTATCCACAGCCCTCGCATGCTGAGAGATTCAACCGCAATCTCCGGTCTGCTCTAATAGCTTACCATGCGCAGGAGCAGGATAAATGGGATTCGAATTTGGTGTGGCTGCAAATGGCCTTTAATTATGCACATCATGAAGGACACAAAAGTACTCCTTTCGAACTCATGTTCACTTACCGACCTAATACCCCTCTTTCAAATCTTTGGTCTTTGAATGACCTATTTCCCGATGATCCGAGAGACATCAGGGAGATTTGGAGAAGAGCTCGTAAAAATCTCAACCTGGCTCATGAGAGCAGAAAAAAGAAATACAACGAAAACCGATCTCCTAACCCTTACAGGGTAGGCGATTTTGTGCTTTGTAAGGCACACCCACTCAGCAAGGCAGTGGATAAGTTTTCCGCCAAGCTGGCGTACCGCTGGAGAGGTCCCTTTCAAATACAGCGATTTTTAACGCCAGTTACGGTTAGCTTAGCTAACCCAGGTTCGGGAGAATTCGTGACCAGAGCGCACATCTCCCATCTAAAGAAAACACAGGCTGACTTAAAGTAGATGTGTTTAATTTCTTTACCCTAACATAGGGGACTCTCTAATATTACGCATGCCAGAAATCCTCGAGGTCTTAAAGATCCATGGTACTAGAAATAAGAATGCTAGCTTTACGTTGTATTAGTTTTAAGTGGCCACTTAGTTAATAAGCTCTTAGTTAATAAGTTTGTTTAAGGGTTATCGATATGTTGTGCCTGAGAGGCGGACGCGTCTCAAAAGTGTTAGAATATAAGTAGTAGGATACAGGCGAACCTGGTACTAGTTTTACTGAGCAGTGTAAGTGTTGTTATTTTTTTCCTATATGCTCCGCATTCAAGCGGGGGAGTATGTGCCGGAAATTAGGCATTTCGTCACTTTTTTTAATTTAATCTATAATTTTAAATTTTTTTGGGGTTTCTATTTTTTTAAATTTATCTGGTTGTTAATGGGGGTGATGTACTTTTTGTTAGGCCGGTGTACGCCACGGATTTAAACTTTGTGCCAGTGGACCGAAGCCCCTTCCCAGGGGGCCAATCTGATATTTTGCTGTCTAATGTGGACATGCTCAGCCCGGTTGAAATTTCTCTCGCCTGCAATCACGTCCCGAGTTTGTAATTTTAATTCCCTGCACGACCAAAACTGCATAGAGCAGCTTCTGGGCTGCAAGCCGCTACTTCTCAGAGAGCTGCTGAGAGAAGTAAGTCTGGTCACGAATACGTATTAGGTTCTCTCCTCGAAAAGCACGTCATGGACGCTTGTTCTCAGCGTCGTTGCACTTTTGCTCCCCCCCCTCCTCTTTCGGTTCTAAGAATTCGCCTAAGGCCAATGACAGGTCAGAAACCCCAGCAGACAGCGACCGTCTCCCAGGATGCCTTGCATAAAAAAAAATGTGTGTGCCAAGATGGACCACCCCGCGACACCTAGCGGCAAACTCGCTAACCACCCAGCCAACTTACCCTGTAGGCCGCCAGAGTGTAGCACTAGACTGCGCCCTTTAACCCTTGGTTTAAGCAGACGCCTTGGGCGAGTCGATTCTTTTTTATTTCAGACAGCCCCCAACAGGTAGCGCTAAAGTCGACGCAATGCTACCAGCTTCGAGACTTCAATCAGAGTTTTTTTTTATGGCCCTCACTCGGGGAACTTCGGGACCTTTCGGTCCGGACTCCCAGTCCTCCCCTCCACTTTTGATTCAAGTTTTACTTTTAATTACGAGACGCGTTTCTCCGCGGGATACTTCGCGCCGCGACTGCAGACGGACCGTTTGATTATTGGCGAGTCGACGAGACTCTGCAAAACTTCCATCCGGCCGCAACCGACTATGTAGTCGCCTAAATGAGGGATGCTATCCCTATAATCTTTTTCAAGTAGTTTAGTCCGTCTGCGTAGTATAAAATGTAATAGTTAATTTTTGTCTTAATTTTTTTTTTGAAATTAGAAAACGACCGCGCCCAGCCGCGTATTCGCGGGATCCAGTTCCTGGCTGGCGACGCATCTGTAAATAGAAGTCAACTTCCCTGTCTGGTGAGTGACAATCCGGCCTTTTCCCCCCCATTCCCGTTTGTTGGCCTTTTGCGCCGACGGTGTAGGACTGTCTGGAAGCAAGTCTAATTCGTTTTGAATTTGATTTGGGTTTCAGACAGGGTCGAAGTGCTGGAGAGACAAATTGCTCCCAGCTCGTGGTCCTGCACCTCCACTGCGGGTCACGTCAGAAGAAATGTTTCCGCGACCCAAGGTTATCTGTTGAAGACCCGGGTGGTAATGTAAAATCAACATCCCCCCCCCACCTTCTAGCTACGAACTACATCAATTGAATGAATAGCCTACCAGCGAACAGTGCTTTCCTCAAGAATATGTAGAATCAATAAAACTAATCATCGATGTAATTGTTGGGACATTCAAATTTGGTGTAATTTTTAAATTTTTGATTATGTAATAATTTTGTTTGTTAAGGTGTAATATGTATTGTTTTAATTAATCCTGGGGCGCCCCCTTTAACTTTGTTATTTACTAAGATTTTTATTGTCAGGTTTGAATAATACGAACACAAAATTCCTTAATAATAAAACAGGGAACCTATAGACCAAGCTACTTGTGTAGTGTTAATTTATTTATGATATACCTTGTTCCCTTAAAAGATCCACCAGCTCCCCTGTTGCTTGTGTCAGGGAGTTCCAAATTATCTTGTTCTCCACCTCGTGCCACCTCTGGTCAATAACTTAATTGTCTCATTTTTCTTACCCAGCAGTTTCCAAGGCTCTTTTTTAATTAATTTAAAATAATTCAACTTTGAGGCACGAGGGGCGTTACAATATGATATTACCTTTTCTTCTGGATCAATCATTTCATCAATGTTTTGTTATGACGTCACGTTAAACTATCGTCCGTAAACCGACTTTACAGACAACCAATTTTTTATTTTTTATTTTTTTCAATAAAAAGATTCACCAAGGAGGTAAACATTTTTTAAAGTGTAATTTGGTAAAGTTTCCGTTTGGCTTCCCATCGCGCGGCACGACACGACGAAATTAGAAATACAATCTACTTGCACGTATTTCGTCGTGATGAAGTCTCGGCTATCCTGTACCTCATTGGCTGCTGGCCGTGGACACCATGGCATCCAGACTCCAGCTCGAACTACCAAGAAGATTCCGACGCGTCTCACACTATCTTGTATTTGCTATTTTATGTATTCCTAAAGTGTTTAATTGAAAGCTCATGAATAATACTGTGTTAGTCAGCGCTATCATCGTTGTGGTTTTGAAAATATCTGTTTCTTTCGCTCAACTGTTGCTTACGGTGTTCGCCTGTGCTGTCATCACTGTTTATTCACATCGCTGGGTTCACCTGTGCGTCTCTGTATAGCCGTTGTTTTTTCAATTTTTATCGGTTAAGTTTCGTCGTTGAGTTATTCTGTTTGCCGTTGTGCACCGTAAATTTTCTTTGTAAATGGAACAGAAATATTCATGTAAACTTACATATTTGTTAATTTGTACATTTACATGAAAATAACTGTATCACTACAAAATAGTGTTACCATTTATGCTTCGTGTTGCTCCAGTACCTCCCATATTAAGTTATTTGCAAACAGTTGTTTGAATAACTTTCCAGGGATAAGCTGTGCATGTTAACCACGGTAAAACAAAAGAAAGCCAAAAGTAATATAAAAAAGTTAACTTTTCTGTGCCTTTAAAACCAAATAAATAAAATGTTTATGCAATAACTTCATGCTTGTAAGAACACGCATATTTTAACCAAACACACTCTTTTAATATCTAACATTTATTTCAAAATAACTTTACCATCGACAGTGCAAGCTCTTACATATGTTTTTACTAGTCTATATTTCTATATAATTATTGTAAAGCGGAACTGTAAGTTTGTTTGCAGGAAATCGACTAAAAAATTGCCAGACTAGTTATACTAATTATATTTCACTGTTATGAAATTACATAATTCATGCTGAACGAACAACATAAGAACACATAAATTTGTTCGTTACCATGGTTAGATGTTACTGCATGTACTGCACGTGTTAACGACACACGAAACAACAGTAAACTCGTGGAATAGCATCATGTCAGTGTTAAGAAGACTGCAAGTATCCGCTCTACCACTCTGGTTCTGGGGTAGAGCGCCTGCCTTGTGACTTGTAGGACCCGGGTTCGCGCCCCGGCTCCTCCAAGGCGGATTGCCCAGAGAGAATGGTGGCATTTTCTCTGGTAGGAATACAATCCCTTGCAACAAGTCAGGCTACCAAAGAAACGGTGGGTGGAACAGAAAAAAACCTTCCAGGTGGCTTCCAAATGGGGAGCCCGTTTCTTTTCTTGGGCTCCCCATGCGGTGGCCATTCCGGGGGTTTCTCCGGGGGAACGGAGTTTTGCAAAAATATTTTTTTTATTTTGTAGCGTTTTAGTTTTCAGTAACTGTAGCATTATCATTCCAACATTTTTTAAATTTTTAAAAAATTTGCTTTTGTATTTGAATTAAGTGTGTATCAGTCAGTGAGTTGTTGTATACCGATGTTGTGTGTTCAACCATTTATTGATATATATTTTCTTGAAATATTATTGACAGTTAAATTTTAGTCACAAACTATTGACCAATACCTTGGTTATGTAGTTTTTGACGAAAAAAATATTTATAGGCACACACATTAATTTTATTCCTAAAAATATCATTTCTGAAAAACCAAACAGTTTTCAATCAGGAAGACCGTCTTTAACACACACAGTATTATGAGTGTGTGTGCGCGCGCGCGCGTGCGCGCCAGTATAACATCTAGATATAAATACAATATTCTATTTATTTCAAAATGAGCAAAGCTTTGATACTTTCCAACCCAATCTTATTATTAAAAAATTATCAATTTTAGGCCTCGTCAAGCAATGCGTGGTATATATATTTGTTTTAATTATCTTACAAATAGACGCTTTGCATTCAAATTTGCAAATGCAATTTCATGGTTTTAGGTGTTCCGCAAAGAATAAGTTTATCTCAACTACTTTTTAATATTTAATATATGATATTCCAACAGTAATCAGAATTGATCAAGAAAAAATTGTGATAAAAAATATATAATTGCTTAATTGGGAAATATGTTTGTGAAACTATTCAGCAAGATATTTCACTTGTCCGGATCTGGTTTTCAAGTTAACAAATGTCTCTGAATTACGATAGCATTTATTGTTTAACCTTTAGTAAAAAAAAACTAATTTAATTAATCAGAATTATCACATAGTAAGTAATGACATTAAACGTGGTGTCCTCTTTTTAGACCTTCGAGTTATATTGGATGCCAAGCTTTTTTTTAACCACATGAAGATCTTTAGGTCTCTGCATCAAATGATTTTGATTAGAAAATAATTGAAAGTATGCAGAAAAAGTTCTTAAATTAATATTTAAAAATTACAGGCATTTAAATTATTTTGAATATTCTACATTCCTATAAAATATATTTGCATTTTCTATTTATTAGACGTTCAATCAGTGATGCACTTTTTATTATATACATTTTATAACCATTTTTGTTGGTTCAGACATAATGACTCGGTTTGGATTAAGAATTTCAACTTGCAATTACAGAATAAGTAACACTTTTAAAACCATTAGTAACTATAAATGTGTAAAAAAATTATAACTCCTTTTAAATAATCTACAAATATTCATTGGTAAAACTTTTGTAATCTACATATTTATTTTGTATACACCATTTTAGTTTCGGTTTAAGATTTATCAATCTTTATATATCTGTGTGTTGTGTTGTTTCTTGTTTTGTCGCATTGTATGTTTTTGTTGTTTTTTATGTCATAATTCGTTTATAGGTGCTGTAAGAAACAAAAACGGAATTCCAATTTTATCTGACAGTTTTAATGAAGTAGGATAATATGCCAATATAAAAAATACTTAAATTTCAGCAGAGTTTATTTTTGAAAGACTGCAAGCCTGTGCAAAGCCCACCAACATTCGATGTACGAGCCTATGTCTCCCCTAGAGCGCCTGTGCTGCTTGACCTGTGCCAACAAACTACACTACACAAAAATATTTCCCTCGCATTTCAGCATCTTAAAAACACATTTTGTGGACTTTAAACAATTTATTATAGACATTTGTTCAGTCACCCTAATAATAAAAAATTACATAAGAAAATCCTTGAATATTTGCGTTGGATTTGCACTCATTAAATAATGATCTACCAATTCAATTATTCCAGTGTGCAAAAATGTAAATTATATGAAGCTAGTTACATTACAATTTTACGAGTAAGGCCGTTTTCCTCATTCCGTAGAATGTATAAGAAATTTTAGCAGAATGGTTTACTAGGTACCACATGTATTTTTTATAAATCGTCGTAATTCGAATAGAGTGCTGCCTTTAATACATTTTTTGAAACATTTCCTTCTTCTTGTCCGAGATCTGGAAGTGATTTGTTAATGCAACTATCACCGTCAGAAGCGCTATCTGTAATCCTTAAAGTTAACCTGAAAAACAGCTAGAGGGTTGACAGTGCTACCTACCGCGTATTCTATACACTACTTCAAGGACAATGCTGCTGTACTCTTTCCATGATGGGTGTAAGAAAATATGACAGAATTTCGTTTCGTCCTTTGGACGTATGGCAACTTTCCATTTCGAAGAGGCCAGGCGGAATACTGCCATAATGGTAGTCTTCCGATGTAGCAGTCTTCCGTCGCTCCCCACAGAGAGAGTACACGCGCAGAGTCTCTTCCATCACCCTCTTCACAGAGAGAGTACACACACAGCGAGTCTTCCATCAGTGTCTTCACAGAGAAAGTACAGACGCAGCGAGTAATCCATCACCCTCTTCACAGAGAGAGTACACACGCAGCGAGTCTTCCATCACCCTCTTCACAGAGAGAGTACACACACAGCGAGTCTTCCATCAGTGTCTTCACAGAGAAAGTACAGACGCAGCGAGTAATCCATCACCCTCTTCACAGAGAGAGTACACACGCAGCGAGTCTTCCATCACCCTCTTCACAGAGAGAGTACACACACAGCGAGTCTTCCATCAGTGTCTTCACAGAGAAAGTATAGACGCAGCGAGTAATCCATCACCCTCTTCACAGAGAGAGTACACACGCAGCGAGTCTTCCATCACCCTCTTCACAGAGAGAGTACACACACAGCGAGTCTTCCATCAGTGTCTTCACAGAGAAAGTACAGACGCAGCGAGTAATCCATCACCCTCTTCACAGAGAGAGTACACACGCAGCGAGTCTTCCATCACCCTCTTCACAGAGAGAGTACACACACAGCGAGTCTTCCATCAGTGTCTTCACAGAGAAAGTACAGACGCAGCGAGTAATCCATCACCCTCTTCACAGAGAGAGTACACACGCAGCGAGTCTTCCATCACCCTCTTCACAGAGAGAGTACACACGCAGCGAGTCTTCCATCACACTCTTCACAGAGAGAGTACACACGCAGCGAGTATTCCATCACTCTCTTCACAGAGAGAGTACACACGCAGCGAGTCTTCCAACAGTGTCTTCACAGAGAGAGTACACACGCAGCGAGTCTTCCATCAGTCTCTTCACAGAGAGAGTACACACGCAGCGAGTCTTCCATCAGTGTCTTCACAGAGAGAGTACACACGCAGCGAGTCTTCCATCAGTCTCTTCACAGAGAGAGTACACACGCAGCGAGTCTTCCATCAGTCTCTTCACAGAGAGAGTACACACGCAGCGAGTCTTTAATCAACCTCTTCACAGAGAGAGTACACACGCAGCGAGTCTTCCATCACCTTCTTCACAGAGAGAGTACACACGCAGCGAGTCTTCCATCACCCTCTTCACAGAGAGAGTACACACGCAGCGAGTATTCCATCACTCTCTTCACAGAGAGAGTACACACGCAGCGAGTCTTCCATCACTTTCTTCACAGAGATAGTACAGACGCTGCGAGTATTCCATCACTCTCTTCACAGAGAGAGTACACACGCAGCGAGTCTTCCATCACCCTCTTCACAAAGAGAGTACACACACAGCGAGTCTTCCATCACCCTCTTCACAGAGAGAGTACACACGCAGCGAGTCTTCCATCAGTGTCTTCACAGAGAAAGTACAGACGCAGCGAGTAATCCATCACCCTCTTCACAGAGAGAGTACACACGCAACGATTCTTCCATCACCCTCTTCACAAAGAGAGTACACACACAGCGAGTCTTCCATCACCCTCTTCACAGAGAGAGTACACACACAGCGAGTCTTCCATCAGTGTCTTCACAGAGAAAGTACAGACGCAGCGAGTAATCCATCACCCTCTTCAAAGAGAGAGTACACACGCAGCGAGTCTTCTATCACCCTCTTCACAGAGAGAGTACACACACAGCGAGTCTTCCATCAGTGTCTTCACAGAGAAAGTACAGACGCAGCGAGTAATCCATCACCCTCTTCACAGAGAGAGTACACACGCAGCGAGTCTTCCATCAGTCTCTTCACAGAGAGAGTACACACGCAGCGAGTCTTCAATCAACCTCTTCACAGAGAGAGTACACACGCAGCGAGTCTTCCATCACCCTCTTCACAGAGAGAGTACACACGCAGCGAGTCTTCCATCACCCTCTTCACAGAGAGAGTACACACGCAGCGAGTCTTCCATCAGTGTCTTCACAGAGAGAGTACACACGCAGCGAGTCTTCCATCAGTCTCTTCACAGAGAGAGTACACACGCAGCGAGTCTTCCATCAGTCTCTTCACAGAGAGAGTACACATGCAGCGAGTCTTCAATCAACCTCTTCACAGAGAGAGTACACACGCAGCGAGTCTTCAATCAACCTCTTCACAGAGAGAGTACACACGCAGCGAGTCTTCCATCACTCTCTTCACAGAGAGAGCACACACACAGCGAGTCTTCCATCAGTCTCTTCACAGAGAGAGTACACACGCAGCGGGTATTTAATCAACCTCTTCACAGAGAGAGTACACACGCAGCGAGTCTTCAATCAACCTCTTCACAGAGAGAGTACACACGCAGCGAGTCTTCAATCAACCTCTTCACAGAGAGAGTACACACGCAGCGAGTCTTCAATCAACCTCTTCACAGAGAGAGTACACACGCAGCGAGTCTTCCATCACTCTCTTCACAGAGAGAGTACACACGCAGCGAGTCTTCCATCAGTCTCTTCACAGAGAGAGTACACACGCAGCGAGTCTTCCATCAGTCTCTTCACAGAGAGAGTACACACGCAGCGAGTCTTCAATCAACCTCTTCACAGAGAGAGTACACACGCAGCGAGTCTTCAATCAACCTCTTCACAGAGAGAGTACACACGCAGCGAGTCTTCCATCAGTGTCTTCACAGAGAGAGTACACACGCAGCGAGTCTTCCATCAGTCTCTTCACAGAGAGAGTACACACGCAGCGAGTCTTCCATCAGTCTCTTCACAGAGAGAGTACACACACAGCGAGTCTGCTAGGTCCCTTATCAGCTCGCCCGGCTGGATGAATGGCTCTGGGCTCTCGCAGCTGACCGCTCGTACATAAACACAGTGCGTGCCTCGCCGCGTGGGATTTACAGCGCGGATTGCGGCAATCACCGGGTGTTTGTCACCCGGCGGTCACCCTCCCCTCCCTAGTCCCTGCTCCCCTTCCAGTCCCCGCCGCGCTAACTGACCTGTCCTCCAGGTGGTACCGGGTCTTGCCAACTCATTTGGTCCAGCAATTTTGTATTCTCTTTCTCTTCACCCACCCCACATATTCTGATATCTCTAAAAAAAAAAAAATTGGTTGTCTGTAAAGTCGGTTTACGGACGATAGTTTAACGTGACGTCATAACAAAACATTGATGAAATGATTGCATACTTTTATGAACAAAATTGAATCATTTTTATTTAATTATCACTATTTTGTATGGACAAAAAGAAGGAGTGAATTGAAATCTACAATTTAATTGATAATTTTACTTTTGTTTGCACTCATTCATTCAAATATGTTTATTACTTTAACGATGAGATTATTTTAACTATACCGAACTTTTATACATGTTTGCTATTTAACTTCTTCCAATCTGTGTTATTCTGTTAAGGATAGGACGATGATAGGAAAAGTAGGAAACGAATGGGAGTGTTTTAAGTTTAATGTGCCTCGAAAAAGTCAAATCGATGGTTGTTCCAATCGAATGGAAGAGCGATAGATGCGGCGCAAGCGTACAATGAGCGTAACGGGACACAGCGTAACGGGACAATGTGCGTAACGGGACTTTGTTTTGTGCGTGCAGCCGGCGTTCATCGATATTAGATGTTGTCACGTCAAAAAATATAAATAATATTCCTGTTTTAAGTTCTGAATGTGATCCGTGTGGATTCCTTATCAAACGTATCGTTCACAAAAGCAACAAAAATACTGTTTCATAAAATAAATTTGTTCTCACTTATGAAATTTGCCGCGTGTTTTATATTGAACTCTTGTTAATATCTAAGGTATATTTATCATGAATGGTTGTTTTTCAATTCAATTTTTTTTTCCAACTTTAACATGTGTTCATGTGCCTTGCAGTTTTTTTTATGTAACATTTGTCGGGAAATGTTTTATTTTTTCCAGGTTTTAGGGGTTGTCATTCTCTTGTAAGTAATTTATGGTTAAAGTAATGTTTCTGATAAACTATGGGTTATGTTAAGTTGTCATGTTAACTGATTTCTGTGCCGGCAGGGCTGTCGACAGCCATTTATCAGGGTTTTGTGGTGGGGGAAGGGCTATAGTGCTGAGCCATGAGCAGTTGGTTTTTTTTTCGAGATTCTTTTCTGATAGCTAGAGACCGGAAAAATTCGCGACTTCATTTCGGGATATGCTAAAATACAAATAGTTATACCTCAGTGCTGCCGCTGCTATTGGCTCACAACTCACCTGGATGACTCTGGGCCAATGAGAAACGCCCGACCAAAGTTTTATCGAATCACAGGCTGCTACGTTGGGACGTCTCACAAGACAGCAGCCAAAGAGTGGGTGACATTTGACCGAGTGTACGTAGAACTGTGGAGTTCATCCTACAGGTCATTGAAACCGCGAATTTTTCCTGTCCCTACTGAAAGCAAATACCGATACTTATTTAACATGTGATTACAACGAGCGTGTGTTTGCGAATGTGTGTGTATGTGAACTCGGCTTTAGTGCACCTCACCCTTGATTTTCTGTGTGCATTTTAAATGGGCATTTACTTTCTCTTTCCAATGCAGGATGTCTGCCATCAGCGTTGCCTTTGTTTCGATGCGCTATTCTGCCAGATTCGCGCCATAGAGCACAAAGTTTCAGACAAAACTTTGTATTGTAATGAAAATTTGTTTACTCGATCGTTAAAATTGTATTCTGTAACGTAAAATTTTAGAGTGAGAATTGTGGAAATACATTTTTTCTGGCGTATTTCATCAATAATTTCTGATAATTTCCATTCCTTTTTATATTTCTATGAAGATTTCATTGAAAACGCCATCTTGTTTTCAACCTTTTTTTTTTTTACATTTTATATTTAGAAGTATGGTAATAGTAACTGAGTGATGAAAATAGTTTTTCCTGTGAAACAATAAAAATAATGTTTTGTCAGAATGCCTCAAACTGTAATAATACTGTCAGTTGATCCAATTTTTTTTTGGTCTTAGAAAAATCAGCGAATAGTAAAATTGAAAAATAAAATTAAAACTGTTTACAGTCATCGATGGTGATCAAAATAAGACTGTCAATGAATATGGCAACGGACAAAGTGCCACTTGCACTATACTGCAATCTAAGCGTGGGACAGGCTATAGAAACGGGAAGCCTTCTTTTCACAGACGAGAGAGCCAAACGCCCGATCGTGCATCTTCGGTTTTTTTTTATCATTGTAAATAAATATGGCGGTGTTCATAAAAGGAAAGACCATAAACAACGCAACGGTATTTATTTGTACGCCGCCATATTTTTCGTTTGCCGTGTGTCCGTGAATGTTTATTTTGGACAACTCATGATAACTAATGGTCAATTAGGTTAGGTTAGCTACATTATCAATACTTTAAAACACTGTGGACGGTTGATTTGGTTAGGATAGCTACATTAAAGATACTGTGAAATCATGTAAACGGTTTCCTAGCGCTGGATAGCTACATATTAAAAAGTTATTTGCTAAGCAACCATAAAATGATTTTACAGTATTTTTAATGTAGCTATACTTACCTAATATAACCAACCATCCACAATGTTTTAAAGTATTTATAATCTAGCTACCTATCCTAATCGACCGCAAAATTTAATGCCACACCGGTTTATACAATGAGATAGAACGAAAAAAAAAAACCGAGCATGAACTTCGGGTGTTGCTCTCTCGTCTGTGAAATGAGGCTTCCCTATAGAAACACTCGCAGCAATCTAGCTGCGTGAGGCCACTAGTATCCTCCAGAACTCGGGATATCTGCTCGGTGAAGAGCCACCCCCGTAGCCACTTCTGCAGGCCTCGAACAAAGAGACACACTCGGTCATCCAACCGCGGAGCCACATAAGGTCGCACAGGACATCATTCGGAGGGCTTGTTGTGACCCTTAGTGGCATGCAATCATGTGTTCCCTCCCAACACCCAGCCCGGCACGGCTCACACACAGAAGCGGCAGGGATTTGTGTTGCCAAGCATGCTGCTTTGGAACACGTGTTATCTGTAATCATGTGTGCTTCGTGTAAGCATTAATACATATGAATTTATGACTTCTTTTAAAGAAATCACAAAACAATAAATTGACTTGAGGGGAAAAAAGTAATAAAAAACAATCAAATTAAAAATCACAAGATCAAAAGTTTAGGTTTATTTTTCTCAGGCAAAAATTATTGCTTAAAAATTCTATGTGTAAACGTTGGACTTCTAAAAGTCTGCTGTTCGCTTAGATTTTAAAATGAAAATTTTCTTTTAAAAGAAAATTATAAAGAAAACTTACTCATAAAAAATTATATAATGGATGTACGGGACTTCCTCCTAAGAGTCCTGGCTATTTTATTGCCGCCAGGCGACCTCTAGTTTTTAAGTTGAATTTTAGGTTTAAGGGACTTTTATTAAAATAATAAATCAACCAAAATTTTTTTTTTCTGTACTCTTACAAAAGATTCCTTGGAAACAGGTAACACCACAAGAAAGATACAGTATCTTTGTACAACACAAGGCTATGGTTATTTATTGCATATATGAAATACGTTTTTCGAGATGATACTGAGTATTACGAAAATTGGCTCATAAGTTGTTCAAACCGTGGAAAATTTAATCGGGTATCCAATACTTACACTTTATTTTGTTTTAATGTGCTAATTAACGCGCGCAGTTAATACTGGAAAGCCATTCAGGGAACTGTTTACAAACAACTTGAACTGTTGGTGGTACTGGAAATAAACGTCCGGGTAAGAATCCCAATCCAGTATCACTGCGAACAGTATTTTGTAGTGCTACATTTTTTGTTTTCGTTTAAATATACAAACTTACAAATATCTGTAATTTCAAATGAATATTTCTGTTCCATTTACAAAAAAAAATACAAATATATTGTACAGTGTCAAGAAGTTTTTTTTTTTTACTAAAAGGTATTAGTGTTTGGGCTTATCTGGACACGTTCAAAAAAAAAATCGTGGGTAATTAAATACGATGAGCTGGGAGTTAGTTGGTTGTTTATCTGCGCAGATATCTGTGCTGCAACAGTGCTGGAAATTATTGTTTGATTTGAGTGTATTTTTTTATTATGAATTACTAGCTAATGTCCGGCATACGTTACAATTTTTTTTAAGTAGGTACACATTTACAAAATACCTCTCTATCCCTCTCTCTGATTCTCTGTATATCTATCTCTCTATGTGTAGCTTTATATCTATATATCTCTATATCTCTCTCTTCTATATACGTATGTGTATATATTTTCATATATCTATGGTAATGAAAATATTAAAAATCAATGTTTTTACTTATCTATATTTTTATGAATCTTTTTGCACGCTTTATATTAGCTTCACCTGTATGTTTGTTTGTTTGTTTGTATGTTTGTAACCGACTCCTTTGGGTGCGATTTTGACCCACTTTAAACGGCCAGATTTCATTCAAACTTTGTAGATTTATCGAGGACCGATGACAATACACTCATTTGATAATTATCACCTGTCACATTGTGTGACATGGGTATAAAAATTCGGGCGCGTATTTGATTGCGACGTAGTTTCAAAATGACAAAGCAATCGGGGAAGAACTTTCGGAGATTCAAGCTTTTCAACGAAAAAAAAAAAAAAACATTTACATTTATATAGATTGCATTTATCCTTAGTAGCAGTAGATGTTGGTTTGCGCACTAGATATTCGTTGAAGTTGCGATTGGCTGTTTGTGAGACACAGGAGCTCCTTCGCCCGACACCTGGCCTTTCTCCGCCATTTGCATACGCGACACTCTTTCCGTATTCCTAACCGTTCTCTCTCCCCGACAATGGCTGCGAGTGCATTGCGAGTTAAAAGATTCCAGTACAGGACGAGGTGCAAGAGAATAATCTTAGCGGAGTTGGGGGGGAAGTTCTGCCATCTTGCCTTGAAACTTCTAATGCGACTTCCAACAAGGTTGCGTTAAACGTTTAACGTTCCTGAGGAGGGGGAATAGAAAGAGACAGAGCGAGAGTGAATGCGTGTTTCATAGACACATAAATAGTGAGTGTGTGTCATTTCTCTATGTCCACGAGGTCTCGCCGCGTCAATTTTCTCCTTGGGGCGAACCCGTCCGCTTAATTAAATAAACAGCTTTTATCGTTGAATGATTTCATGATTTATTTTAGTTTGATTTGATACAATATGATTTCACTAAAAACCAATTTCTACCCCTTCCTATTTTCATTTCCACATTACGAAGTTACACTTCTTCCGCGCGGAGGGACTCCACGCATTATTTTTCCTTCGACAGATGAACGCGACACGGTTCCTGTTCGGTTAATTATCCACATGTGGTGGAAGAGTACGGCCAAAAACCAGCACGGAAAACAAAACAAAAACGTGTATTCCGAAAGTGTTCAAATTAAAGCTCAGGAATAAAATTATTCAGGTGTGTTATTTCACTCCATGTTCAGTTGGCAGTGGTACACGCAGCATGAGTGGGGGGGATAGGGGTTGCAATCTCCCCCCCCCCTACACGAAATTATGAAAACGTTGCAAAATATCAGTGAAACATTTCCTATGTTACTGTGAGAAAAGTCACGGCACCTATGACTACTACCGTAGGCCCATGTGTCAGTGTGTTTGTGTCAATAGTATTTTTTTTAAGACATGTTCCAATTTTAACTTTTTTTTCTATATTTTTTTTTAATCTTCCTTAACCCCCCCCCCCTTTTCCTCCTCTGGAAAAATTTCTCTAACTGCATCTGCAGGTGAGGTTGAAACTAGAAGGCGAAACCTCGTTAAGACAATCTTTAACAAAAAAAAGGCTACTTGTTTAATGCGTACAGAACAGCATTAGTGTTGTTGATTTTATTTACTACGAAAATAATTTATGGATAACCAAAACAAGACTTTTTTTTTTTTTTTGGTTTTTAACTATAATAAATTACTCGAAGGTTCCTTAAAAAGTTTAGAACTCCTATGCTCTGAGATTCAGTGGGAGATATTGGTGATTCGCCATTTTATGGTATCTGTCCGTCGCAGAGAAAATAAAGAATGAAAAAATAAAACGTTTAAAAAACATAGTAGATAAAACATTAACGAAAAGCGAGGTCGGCTACTGTCAGAAACAAGTCAGTTAACTCACGTGGAGTTCCAGATAAGGAATAATGTCAGTAAAACCATATCAAACGAAATATAAGAACAACAGGGCATGATCAAACGACGATACATCAGAGAAAAAAAAAGCCCTGCATGACACAAGGAGGTTAGCACGGACGAACACAAAAGGCTTATAACAAAACTCAAGAAACTTTTTTTTTGTCGCCAATAAATATTTTTGTCTATACAAACCCCACCGAATATTTTGTGTTGAAAACAATATACTTTTGAAGTTCCCACGATATGATATTTATAAATGAGAGAAAATATTTCGAATATTTTGTGTTGAAAACAATATACATACTTTTGAAGTTTCCACGAAGTGATAAATGAGAGAAAATATTTGATTGTCAGATCTATTTTTTTTTTTACTGCGGACGAAACAGTAGCGAAATTTCGGGAACTCGGGGTCTTTTGCCAGTCATCAGACATTTCACCAGACTTTGCGAATATTTTGATGTGACAACGTCTAATAAATCGGTGAACGCCGGCTGCACGCACGAAAAAGTGTCTCGTTACGCACATTGTTCCGTTACGCTGTGTCCCGTGCCACTCGTTCCGTTACGCTGTGTTCCGTTACGCTGTCGGCGAGTGCAGTAATAATAGGTTATGTTAAAATTGACTAAAACATTATGGTGATTCATATAATTTATGATATATATTTTATTACACTTTATTCATATGAAAACTTGTTCATAATTATATTTAAACTTTATAGCTAAACGCCAGTTTTTAAAATTAATTACAAGTCATCTACACGTGAACTGTTTCGTCGACTGTTTATAAAGTGAAGTGAAAAGTTAATGTGGTTTTCATCGCTTATTACAACAATTTCGGCAATAAAGGTTAAGAATAAAGGTTAATTACTCTTGCATTTCAAAAATCTGATTACTAGTATAATTTCAAGTATTTATTATTTTATTATTAAAATAAAAATGATTCAATTTTATTCATAAAGTATGCAATCATTTCATCAATGTTTTGTTATGACGTCACGTTAAAATATCGTCCGTAAACCGACTTTACAGACAACCAATTTTTTTTTAAATTTTAAATGATGGCATTTCTCAACAGCTCCCCCGAGCAAGCCCAGTTTGCTGGCGGGAACTTGAAAGAGGAGGGGCAAGGAGGAATGGGAAGAACCCCCCCCCCCCCCACAACATGGAGATAAGAGCGCGGACCCGGAAAAGGTTCACGTGGGGCGGGGGACGGACGTACCTAACCTCTACGCGACAATTTACAGCGCGCGCCATCCAGCGGCAGACATGCGAGAAGCTACCCCCCTCCACTCCCTGTTCCACCCCCCTCCACTCCCTGTTCCACCCCCCTCCACTCCCTGTTCCACCCCCCTCCACTCCCTGTTCCACCCCCCTCCACTCCCTGTTCCACCCCCCTCCACTCCCTGTTCCACCCCCCTCCACTCCCTGTTCCACCCCCCTCCACTCCCTGTTCCACCCCCCTCCACTCCCTGTTCCACCCCCCTCCACTCCCTGTTCCACCCCCCTCCACTCCCTGTTCCACCCCCCTCCACTCCCTGTTCCACCCCCCTCCACTCCCTGTTCCACCCCCCTCCACTCCCTGTTCCACCCCCCTCCACCGGGTTCTGGTGTCTCGTGGGCTTCCATCCGTACCTCGGAGGCACAACACACTATATCCACTCTTGGGCCAGATGCACATCTACCTATGAACCTGACCACCTGACCACCGTTTGTCGTTCTTTCTATTGGCGTTCAACGATGTATCAGAAATTCGTATTTTTTGACGTGACAACGTCTAATAAATCGATGAACGCCGGCTGCACATACGAAAAAGGATGACTCATTGACCCGTTACGCTCATTGTACGCTTGCGCCGCATCTATCTCTCTTCCATCGATTGGAACAACCATCGATTTTACTTTTTCGAGGTACATTATTAAACTTGAAACACTCCCATTCGTTTCCTACTTTTCCTATCATCGTCCTATCCTTAACAGAATAACACAGATTGGAAGAAGTTACATAGCAAACATGTATAGAAGTTATAGTTAAAATAATCTCTTCGTTAAAGTAATAAACATATTTGAATTAATGAGTGCAAATAAAAGTAAATTTATCAATTAAATTGTAGATTTCATTTCACTCCTTCTTTGTATCCATGCAAAATAGTGATAATTCAATAAAAATGATTCAATTTTATTCAAAAAAGTATGCAATCATTTCATCAATGTTTTGTTATGACGTTATCACGTTAAAATATCGTCCGTAAACCGACTTTACAGACAACCAATTTTTTGGGTAGAAAATAGTTAAGTAAATAAGTATGGTACTTTCTAAAATACTTTTAACAGCTCTCAAGGAAAAAAAACAAGGCTTTTGTTACATAGTGTCTTATGCCTCCAAGGTGAAGATATCTACATAAATTCCGCAATTATTTCGGGCCTAGACTGCAGGGTTAAAAAAAGGGGAAGGAGTGTAAGTATAGTCTGTGTCGTATCAATTGTCCTAAAATTTGGAAATTCTCGAAATTCCAGTAGCCACCGATGCTCTTTGTATTCTGCCGCTGTTGTTTCGTAGGTAGTGTTTGTAAACAACCTGTGCCATCGTTGTGAAACAAACCCCATGTATTGATTTGCAAAGAGACTTTTGGGAAATGCGTACCAATAGTAGAACTTTGGAGAATTGTTCAATTTTGGACAAGTTAATTTACACGGTCTTGAAAAATCGCTGAATACGTACTTCATCCCGGTAATATAAAATGTATTAAATCCTATTTAAAGTTTTGTTTTCAGTTCAGAAGGCGTTAAAATACAAAAAATAGTAAGCCAGTCTTTCAATACTCACCAGTGGTAATGTAAACGTCTAACCTTTGTAACGAGCAAATTGAGTTCTCATGTTGTTCATGTTGCAAATAAACTTATAACTAGAGACCTGAAAAATTCGCGGATTCAATGACCTATAGCATAGCTTCCATTATCCTCTGCATTTCTCAAACAAACACGCGTGTTCATTGGGTGCTAACTTGTGAGTCGTCTCCACTGGGTGGCTTGTGATTCGACGCTTCTTTGGTAAATAGTCTGCCATTGGCCCGCAGAGAGCTCCAGTTAAACTGCGAGCCAATAACTGAAACCAGCAGAATTGTTCACAAGTTTGAATTTCAGCCTATCACGAAATGAATCCGCGAATTTTTCCGGTCTCTACCTATAACACGAAACTCGGACACGAAATTTAACGCAGAATCCATCAAAATTTTGCCGAAAGGAGATAAATGTACGGATAAATAAAATATTCGCTTTTCAAAAACAAAAATTTCCTGTTTCGAATCGCACACATACTTTATGCGCCCGCCGCTAGAATTCGCTGCCTGGATCGTAAACGTTTCTATTAATAGCTGGGAAGCCTTCTTTTCACAGACGAGAGAGCCAAACGCCCGATCGTGCATCTTCGTTTTTTTTTTTGTTCATTGTAAAAGGTTGGGTTAGCTACATTATAAATACTTTAAAACATTGTGGACCGTTGATTTGGTTAGGATAGCTACATTAAAGATACTGTGAAATCATGTAAACGGTTTCCTAGCCCTGGATAGCTACATATTAAAAAGTTATTTGCTAAGCAACCATTAAATGATTTTACAGTATTTTTAATGTAGCTATACTTACCTAATATAACCAACCATCCACAATATTTAAAGTATTTATAATGTAGCTAACCTATCCTAATCGACCGCAAAATTGAATGCCACACCCGTTTATACAATGAGATAGAACGGAAAAAAAAAAAACGAGCATGAACTTCGGGGAACTTCGGGTGTGGCTCTCTCGTCTGTGAAAAGTAGGCTTCCTAGAATAGCTACCATCACGCGCAGATATCAGCAAGATACTACGGACAGAAATACTGGTCGAAGTTAGTTCAGTTCGGCGAGGGAACGTTTTCGCTCGCGTCTAAGTGATTCTGGTGTGTGTAACTGTGTGTGTGTGTGTGTGTATATATATATATATATATATATATATATATATATATATATATATAAACGGAAAGGCAGTCATGGGGACTGTCGACAGAAGTGAAAAATTAAAAATATTGTTTTTAATGTGTAACACATCATTTATACGTCAAATGTACGTAAGAAAATTATTTTGGTATTATATCACTAGCATGTCGGTGACGTGAACCTATATAAGTTTTGCCCCTACCAATAATAACTTTAAAATTACGTAATTAAATAAACAATTACAAAGCATAACCTCAACTTAACTACCTACTAAAAAAAAATAGCCAATACTCGCAATATGTACCACACAATAACGTTATAATTTCCTTGGAAAATAAACATAAAATGAAAAACTTAGAACTTTAAAATTAGAATAAATGAAGTTTATCCTTGAAAAAAATATTATGTTCTTAAATCCAAAAATAATCAACATTCACCACGTAAATAAATAGACAAATAAAATCGCTCATCGCGGTTAATTAAACTTCACTTACTGCTACTACAGACATGTCGGTGACGCGAACTCACAAGATTTTACCCATCCAAAAAAAGAGTCCAACACGCACATGATACAGTCGAGTATATACAATGTATCAGTGTATATATGCGTATACATGTACATCGCCAGTCTGGCGCAACACGCCACTAGCATGTCGGTGACGCGAACCCGTATGTTTTTCCCCTACCGAAAAAATTGCCCAACGCGGCTGAAGAAGTTCTCACTTCAAAAATCGTCCGCGCTTGGTGACGTCAGCATGGAACATGCGCACTTCGTACCGAGCTTGGCGCACAAGGCTGCTTGCACGGGCGCACCGGAGGCAGTTAAGCACCGAGTGCGTCACCCCGCCTGCCGCACAGTTTCGGAACGAAATAAACGCTACAAGGGTGTGGGGAAGGAAAGAAAAGGGTTAAATGCATAAGCCGCGCTCGCCGAATGACGTCACGAGGATACAGTTAACGGCCTAGGTCACACTCTGCTGATCCCTACCGGAAAGGATAGCCTCTCCTTGTTATCCTCTCACGCGTGAGAGATTGTAGTGTGTTCGAACCTTGATTCAAGCACGTTGCAAATTTATATAAATATAAATGTAAATTTTCGTTTAAAATCATAATCTCCAAAAGGTATTCACCGATTGCTTTGAAATTTTGACACAACGTTGTATTCGAATACGCGGGTGTTTTTATTTACTTATGTTACACCTGTGACAGGTAAAAATAGGTAAAAAATATATGTATAAATGAATGTTTGTGTGTTCGTCTTGTTTGTAAAAATAAAGACATGGATAGGAATCTGTAGACATAGATAGAGAGAGGGCGATACATAGATATATAGAGATATAGCGAGGGATTATATTGATATATAAAGAGATGTAAAGATATATCGATAAGGAGATAGACTGAGCTATAGATCTAAACATATATACATAGAGAGATCGAGTGATATGTAGAGTTATGTGTGTATGTATATATAGTGAGTTTTATAAAGGGACATGTATAGAGAAAGATAGATGGAGAGAGATGCTTTGTGTATGTGTACCTACTTCAAACAAATTACAAAAAAAAAGAAAGAAATAGGCATAGCAATGAAAGCCGAGCATTGCCTTGTTAATAATTTAAAAAAAGTTTTTAATTATTGTTACAGACCAACTATTATAAGATTATTAGCCAACAATATAATTTTATTGCAATTTAATAATTATTTAACAAAATATGTATCGTTTAATTAACACATTTTATTTCGAATGATTCATCAAATATTTTGGTATGCAATTGTAACCGCAATTCAGATTCTAATTTTATTCTACTGCAGTCAAATATCGCAAATGCTGCAAAAAAAGAAACATGTTTGCCAGTAAAAAAAACCGCGCAAATTTCACTGCGACGCCATTACTTTTCCGCCAGAAAAAGGAAGCCACCAAGTTTGTGCGGGAACACCGAGAGACGCATCAGCCGACATGGCGTGTTGCGAGAACGTGGAAATGAGATCGTTCCTTTATTAGCTCCGTTTGCTTCTGAAGAGGCTGCGAGTAGCTTCCCGACTGCCACGAGCAACATTTTAATCAGGCGCGCCCAGCCAACTCCCTCACGTAACACGTAGCGCGCGGAAAAACTGGCGCGAGCTTCGCCTGTTTCCCGCACTGCCGTGGCGCGCTGCTGTCTGTCTCTGCGGCCACGGGGATGCACCACAACGCCGAACGTACAATAACGCCGAATGCCAAATTAACTACAATGCCGACAGCTAGAAAACTGCCGTGTACCACAACGCCGAAATACATTAACGCCGAAAAATGTCATTGCAGGACTGCCACAAAGGTTAGGTTAGGTAAGGTTAGCACACAAATTAATTCAGTTGTTTTTCATTTTGCTCCTGTGCCTCCCCCCCCCCCCCTTCTCCTCAGCAACATTTTTCGGCGTTACTGTATTTCGGCGTTGTGGTACACAGTAGTTTTCTAGCTGTCGGCGTTGCGGTCAATTTGGCATTCGGCGTTATGGCATTCGGCGTTGTGGTAACGACCCTGCGGCCACGGTCTTTCCGCGCGTTCTTCGTGCTGAGGGGTGTTCGGTACCTTGGTTAGGGGGGCGGGGGGCTGAATCGTATCGCCTTGGAAAGAGTACCTTTCATACTTTTGGTGGCGGTAGTGTAGCTGGGTAGAAACTGGAAAGGTACCTACCCTTTCCGATTTATTAAAATGTTTTGGTTTTAATGCAAATATGGACTGGAAAGGTATCCCCTCGGAAAGGTTAGGCCAGGTTAGGTTAGAGGGGATAACTGCCACGATTTTAAAGCAGAAAATGATATGCACTTTAAGAATTCGGAAAAGGGTACCTTTCCAGTTTCTGCCCAGCTACACTACCGCCACCAAAAGCATGTAAGGTACCCTTTCCGAGGGGATACAATACTATCGTCCCTTCGCAACTGCTTCACGTTCGTGACACGCCCCTGACATCCTGGGCCAATCATGACAAAGGCGAAGAAGTGGTTACCCAATCACGTGTGACCCGGGCTCGACCAACGAGCACACAGAAGAAAAAATATTATGTACTTCTATTACAAATTCCTTTGGAATATATTCTGTAAATGTGTACAACACAAGGCTATGGTTATTTTTGCATATATTGAAATGAATTTTATTTTTCGAAATAATACTGAGCATTTCTCTTAATATTCCATTCAAGCATTAATTTTTTTTAACCATGGAAAATATATTTGAATATTAAAAACTAAGGCTGTATTATTATGTTCGCAGTTAATACTGAAAAAGCTGTTCAGGGAACGGTCTATAAATAACTTTAACTATCAGAGGTACTGGCACAACACAAGGGCACGAATTCCCGGGTACGAATGCGAACCCAGTAATTACTGCGAACACTATTTTGTAGTGATACAGTTGTTTTCATGTAAATGTACAAATTGCACACTTACGGCGCGCAGAGCATTAGAAACAAAAACACGTGATTTTAAATTGCCCGAGATATCCGAGTAGCTTCCGTTCACGAAAAGCATTTAAGATTACACCCAGGGCGTAATTTTTTTTCAAACAGAATATTTAGAAGAGTTAAAATGACAAAAAAAAAAAAAACGCGTGTTTTTGACGTGACAACGTCTAATAAATCGATGAACGCAGGCTGCACGCACAAAAAAAGATAACTTATTGTCCCGTTACGCTCATTGTCCCGTTGCACTTCGTCCCGTTACGTTCATTGTACGGTTGCGCCGTATCTATCTCTCTTCCACTCGATTGGAACAATCATCGATTTGACTTTTTCAAGGCACATTAAACTTGAAACACTCCTATTCGTTTCCTACTTTTCCTATAATCGTCCTATCCTTAACAGAATAACACAGTTTGGAAGAAGTTAAATAGCAAACATGTATAAAAGTTATAGTTAAAATAACCTGTTCGTTAAAGTAATAAACACATTTGAATTAATGAGTGCAAATAAAAGTAAATTTATGCAATCATTTCATCAATGTTTTGTTATGACGTCACGTTAAACTATCGTCCGTAAACCGTATTTACAGACAACCAATTTTTTTTTTTGGCTTGAAAGATTCGAAACATTTTTTTGAAAGCACCCAGGGGACTTTCATTACACCTTCACACAATGTTATATGTCTGCGCGCCAGTTCAGAGTCTTGCGCTTAGAGGCGACACCGCGCTAGAAGCACATGGCGAACGTCGCACTTATCACCCCGCGCTTCGCCAACTCAAGGCCACCGCTGACACGGCGGGCGCCTTAATTACGTACGAGTCGGGAGTCTGTAGTGAAATGAATCCGCGAAATAATCGCGCCTCCCTTTTGTTTCCTGGAAGCTTATTTCCTCTTTACCTTTCCTTATCATCGCCGTCGCGTACCGCGCAATTGTATCGCATCAGCCGCGCCCCGAAAGGATGGTTATTACGTCTCGCGTGTTCGCGTGTCTCCCCCCTCTGGAGGGGGATAGGGGGTGGGGGAAGACGAGCCCAGGTGGAAGAGGAAGGTCATTAGAAGGAACGGCCTCTGTTCTTCATCCGCACGCCCTCCTAGTGGCAGCCGTCACGCGACCGATATCTGCCGAGGCGCCCAGGTCCGCATAGCCCATACATTATTAGAGACCGGAAAAACTCGCGGATTCATTCGGCGAGAGGCTAGAAGTCAAATACATATTTCTTTTAGATGATTTTGTTATTGGTTTACTGTTCATATAGGCGAATCTCAACCAATTATAAACCCTCAACCAAAGAAGGATCGAATCACAGACTAAACCAGCTGAGACGACTCACAAGTCAGCAGCCAATGAACTGGCGTTATTTGCCCGAGTGTACAGGGGAATGTGCAGTCCATCCTGAAGGCCATTTAAACCGCGAATTTTTCCGGTCCCTAGTAATTACCGATAAACTTGTAAACTTTTGACGTGATAAAGTCTTATAAATCCATGAACGCCGGCTGCACGCACGAAAAAGCATGACTCATTGTCACTTTCCGCCTGAGCCGAGCGTGTAAGAACCAGCCAACCACCGTGCGAGAAAATCTTCTATAATATAAAACAGGTTAAGGCGGGCTTTTTAACTAATTGTTCGTGATTATATTTAAACAAATTATTTAAATTAATTTGCAAAATCTGTAAATAATTGTTGAAAATTAAAAATGGTATGCATTTTTTCAATTTTTTCTTATGACGTTATCACGTAAAATTATCGTCCGTAAACCGACTTTATAGACAACCCCCTTTTTTTCAATTGTTTAACCTTCACTGAATGATAAATATATACAGCGCATACTTTTCTCATAATTGGCTGCCAAGGTTACATTTTTAACGTTTTTGGGTTGAACAACTAAGGAGAATTTAATTTATTGCAGAACTGAAACTTTTAAGGTTTAACTGCGATGTCACTGGCTACTTCAAGAAATGGTTTGAATTTCTTTCAGAAAATATTAATTAATTTTACCTGGCATTTCAAAATTATCATATTTGTTACTATTTTGACAGCCAAAAAAACATGAAGTGAGTTTTTGTGATAGAAATGCAAAACCATATCATGAAGTATAAAGTGGCATTGCGGTTAAACCTAAAAAATATTTCAGTTCTGCAATAAATTAAATTATCCTGATTTGTAAAACAAAAACAAACACGTTAAAAATGAAACTTAAGCAGCTAATTATGCAAATAATATGCGCAGTAGGTATATATTTTTTTATTTTCGTGAAAGTTAAACAAATGAAAAAGTCTAAAAGTTGATCAGTGATTAATCTAAATCTAATCTTAATCTAAATTATATATAAAATGCTTTGTTAGTACGTAAATACACAGTTTTCTCAATCACCATCAACCCCAATCAACTTCCCATTAGGGTGGTAAATACCCCTTGGTCTCCAGGTGGTAGTAAGGGAGTTTGGTCGCGGTGGGTGGTTGTGGGTGGTTGTGGGTGGCGAAAATGTTAAAACATATATATCTGTCCTTTTCTAACGCATGAGGACTTCTGAAAAGATCTCAAAATTTCTTGAATGGTCTAGAAAGTTCCAAAATGTGTTAAACGGTTATAATTGATCTGGAATGTTCTAGAATGTTCTAGAAATATCTGGAACGATCTAGAAAATTCTAGAATGAGTGAAAACTATTATAATCTACATAGAATGTTTGAGAAAGTTCTACACATGTCTGGATTCATCTAGAAAGTTCCAAAATGTCCAAAACTGTTATTATCGAGTTAGAATATTCGAGAACGTTCTAGAAATTTCCCGAATGATCTGGAAAGTTCCAAAACGAATGCAATTTATTATGATCGATTTGGAATGTTCGAGAATAGAAATCTATAATATCTATGTTTAAAAAATGTATCCTTATATATTTTTTAATACCATTAAACATGCGATGTATCTTAACCCGAGCAACGCCGGGTTTCGCTGCTAGTATAAATATGAAATGATGACCTGGAATTGGAGGCACCCCCGACTGCTACTTCTGGAACTGTGCACCGTGCTCAAGGTGCACGGAGGTGAACATGGACGGTGACGAACTAGAAGCTGGTCGCGCGTGATTGGCTGCTGGGGTCCCACTGCGCACCGCGAACAGGAGACGGAAGTAGGTACATCGCGCGGAACACGACCCGGGCGCGCAGACTGAATAACCAAACGAGGTTCGGGGGTAAAAAAAAACACCGATACACCCCGGGACTGCACGAACACACGTCACCGATATTACGACTGCGGTAAACCAGGGGTGACCAACCCGACCAATGGCTAGAGACCGGAAAAATTCGCGGATTCAATTATCTCTAGTATGTATAGCTTCTATTATCCTCTATATTTCCCAAGCAAGCACGCGTGTTCATTGGGTGCTAACTTGTGAGGCGTCTCCACTAGGTGGCTTGTGATTCGACGCTTCTTTGGTAGTCTGCCATTAGCCCAGAGAGCTCCAGTTGAACTGCGAGCCAATAGCAGAACCAGCAGAATTGTTCAAAGTTTGAATTTTTGCTTGTCACGAAATGAATCCGCGAATTTTTCCGGTCTCTACCAATGCAATGGCAGATATATAACTCCCCTCGATGTTATGGAAAAATTTCCTAATTATCAGTGAAGACAGTAGGTACGTTGTAGCTTGGCTCCTGGGTTGTAGCCGCGTCCTTGGCAAATAGTTCACCGACGGTTTCGGTCGACATTGCACTCACCGTCATCAGGGAGCAGTTACCCACTGAGGTGATTAGGTAACTGCTCCCTGATGATGGCGACTGCAATGTCGACCGAAAAGTCGGTGAATTATTCGCCAAGGACGCGGCTACAACCCACAAGCCAAGCTACTTTGGACAATGGCCGTGAAAGCCTGCGAACATTATTAACACAACTATACGTTACTGTGTGATAAACCCCGTCGCCTACGGCTACTTCCCGTAGCCTATTAATAGAGACTGGAAAAATTCGCGGATTCATTTCGTGATAGGCTAAATTTCAAACTTGTGAACAATTCTGCTAGTTCTGCTATTGGCTCGCAGTTTAACTGGAGCTCTCTGGGCCAATGGCAGACTATTTACCAAAGAAGCGTCGAATCACAAGCCACCCAGTGGAGACGCCTCACAAGTTAGCACCCAATGAACACGCGTGTTTGCTTGAGAAATGCAGAGGATAATGGAAGCTATACTAGAGGTCATTGAATCCCAGAATTTTTCAGGTCTCTACCTATTACGTCAGAGTGTTAGTGTCAACAGTAATGTAAGCTGTTTTGAATACACATGTTTGTTTGACGTAAATTCGATGAACGTCAAATGTTTCATACCATATAGGGGGGGGGGGAGGGTGGTCACGACAGGATCTTGGTGACACGAAAACTGGATACTTTGGAACGCCCGCCACGACCGAACTATACCTACACTCCAGGCTAACAATAGCTATAGTGTCGTAAAGCCCGCTCTGACGGCAAATTTCCCCCCGCATCACCCGAAATGATGTCACCCCGCGGCAGCGAACACTAGAGACCGGAAAAAATTCGTGGATTCATTCGGCGATAGGCTAGAAGTCAAATACATATACCTTTTAGATGATTTTGCTATTGGCTTACTGTTCATCTGTACGAATCTCAACCAATTATAAACCCTCAACCAAAGAAGGATCGAATCAAAGACAAACCAGCTGAGACGACTCACAAGTCAGCAGCCAATGAACTGGTGCTATTTGCCCGAGTGTACAGGGGAATGTGCAGTCCATCCTGAAGGCCAATGAAACCGCGGATTTTTCCGGTCCCTAGCGAACACTAAAATACGTAATAGGCAAGGCTAGCCGTTCAGTCACAAGGGCTAGCAATGAGAGTACTTGGTTGATTTGCTCCGAACGAATTTTATTCTTTACGTCAGAGTGTAAACTACGTTCAAAAACTTCACTATTTTGTGCACTATATATATATATTTACGCCAGCAGCAAGGAATAATGCCCAAACCGAAAGTGAAGAAATCGAAGAAGCAACGAGGGACACTCATTTCTGACCGGCCAATTGGAGTCTCCGATGCAGAGAGATGTCCGCTCTGTCTATTAAGGAAGAAATAAGCCCAGGAAAATGCAAAGGAATCGGCCCAGGCAACGACAGACTCTACAACAGTCCAACACAACGGCAACGCATAGAATATTAAATAAATGGACGTGGACAACCCAGAGAAATCAGAAAATCACAACATTGCACTTTGGAACTTGAGTCGAATTCACACAAAAAACACAGATTGTTCCGACCTACAGCCAACATTCTCACGGTCCCCTCCCACTTCTGCGCCCTATTGGGGGTGGGGGGAATAATTACAGTTAGTTTTTTTACATTCCAGAGCTATATAAATTAAACAGGACTGCTAGGGATCACTCCCTCTTTTTTGATCGGTAAGGTTTTAGGGCTTCGGCAATGACCAGCGGCTGGGGCCACCAACCCAGCATGGTCACCGCCTCAGCCCCGGTACCACACTCAGTTGGCTGTGTCCTGAGCCCTGAGTCTTTATCAGCACTGCTGGCGCCTACCCCGATCTCCCACATCACACTGGGACCCAGTGAACCCGTGGTCCGGTGGAGGCCTAGCTGTCCAGGCTAGCACCGGAGCTGTGTCGTCGCTCACCACGTCGACTCAGCATCAGGGCTAGGAAACCCTTGGAGTCTGTTCCCAGCGATCGGAGCACCACCACCAAGTACGAGTCCTACCCAATCAGAATCCAGGGCCTTGGAGGAAACATCAACGGGGGCACATTCAAAAGTACAGTGATAGTCGCCCCGACTTAGGACCACCCCAATTTTTTTTTGTTCGGTATCTCATCCCCCCTCCCCCAAAAATAATTCCTGTATCCGCCACTGAAGCACACCTAAACCTCTGGCAGCACGCTTCCAACGGTATAGTTGACTACCAGCACAGTCACATGTGTGGCTAGAGTCCTGGCAACCCCTCGACTTTATCAAATGTAGGGAAATATCAGTTTCCCATCGTTTTACTTTCCGCAGTAATCCTTGGTATTTATAAGTAAACGGTTGGGAGGCATCGGTCACGAAGATTCGGTACTGTGTAGCCTCACACACTTTTTTTTTTTTTACGTGAAAACGTCTTATAAATCGATGAACGCCGGCTGCACGCACGAAAAATTGTCACGTTCCACCTGACCCGAGCGTGCAAGAACCGGACAACCGCCGTGCGAGAAAATCTTCTATAATATCAAAAAGGTTAAGGCGGGCCTTTTAACTAATTAGTAGGTAGGTTCGGTATGCTCTGGGACAGGGGCTGGGGGCTAGGGATTCAGGGGATTAGAGGCGGCCATCTTGGATTACGTCACTTCACTAAACAAGATGGCTGCCTCCAGCTGACTATAATGGTATTTTTTTATTTTGATGATAAATTTATTTTTAAGATGTCGAAGTAGGAGTGGGGAGCTCGATATTGATGGCATCGTAACGAAAAGTGCAACAAACAGGAGTGAGGAGCTCGATGACGAAGTCATCAAGTTTTTAAATTACAATTTTATCTATATTTTTTTATATTTTTCCCCCGATTTTCTAAGCTAATATTTGAGGGTTTTCAAGATGGTGGACGTGACGTCATAATTCGGTTGAATTTTCTAGGAAAAAAATGGCGGAATCCAAGATGGCCACCGGGGTCAAAGGTCAAGGTCAAATCCAAGATGGCAGCCGGAAGTGACGTAATCCAAGATTGCCGCCGGAAGTGACGTAATCTAAGATGGCCTCCGGAAGTGACGTAATTCAAGATGGCCACCTCGAATCCCCTGAATCCCTAGCCCCCAGCCCCTGTCCCAGAACCTACCTACTCTAATTGTTCGTGATTATATTTTTAAAAAAATTAAATTAAATTTGCAAAAACTGTAAATAATATTTTCAATTAAAAGTCTGCAATTTTTCATCAATGTTTTGCTATGACGTTATCACGTAAAATTATCGTCCGTAAACCGACTTTACAGACAACCCCCCCCCCCCCCCTTTTTTTAATAACTTTTTTCCAACCGTAACTAAAAACTAAGTGTAGCATTACAAACTATTTCTTGGCAACTGGTCTCCACAGGAATCTCAACGCCAAACCCAGAACTGTTTATAGGCCAGAATATCCATTTCGGCACTATGTATTCTCCGCTAAAGTTTGTTTTACTCTCCTTGTTTGCGTGGGTGTAGACAGCGCGTTTAATTGGTCGTTTTTTGTGAGATTACAGCTGGTCTACACCCAAAATTTAAGTTGAGGCCCACCCTGTGGGGTGGTTTAATGCCTCACAGCCCACAGGCGTGTGTAGATTTAGAATTACCTATTTTGTTCTTGAAATATTTTGGAAACTTCTATAAAACTCTGGAACATTTTGAGAACATTAAGTTCTTAAATTTTTTTGCATAATATAACAAAATGATCGTTTATAATTTGCTCATTTTCCCATGCAGCGAAAATATTAAGACTATTTTTAACTGAATGTATCCACCATTGAATATCTTCGTACGAATTTCATATAATTAGGGGCATGCAGATTTCGCGAAAAGATTTCGAGACTAGATGAAAGTCAAAACACTGTAGCATCGTCTGTGTTTCGTGATTGGGGGAGTTTATCCCAGGTACACATCTATTGTTACAACACCAATCACAGTGATTCAGTGCGGAAGCAAACACGTCCTGAGTGGCTCGGTAAGATAAGGCATCGACTTCTCTTGCAGACGGCGGCCAATCACAAGGAAGAAAAATGTGGGCGCGGGTATATCTTGTTGCAGTCTAATAGATGTCCAGATCTTTTCGCGAAAAATGCCTGCCCCTACATATTATATGTCAAACGAGGTAATTATATAATTGTTTCAACATTCAAACACAATTTTTTTTTAAACTTTGCAATAATGACGTAGTCGTATAAAAATTTTCTTTGCAAATAGGTTTACGGTAATATTAAGATGGTTTAAAATAAATTCGAATGAATTTCATACTAAGAAATTTTGAATGTTTGTAAATTTGAACCCCTGTTTTTACGGTAATAATTAGTTTCATCAAAAATTGTTTCAGTCAAAGTTTTAGATGAAGTTTAGCATTTATACAATAATTTATATAGGATTTGATAGTAAATCTATTTTAAAAACTTAACTTTCAAACGTTGTTCTATCCACCCCTTGCAGTAATGGTTGGTTGGATAAAAAAATTATTTTAACAATAGTTTTAGTCAATATTTAGAAAGTTAATCAAAAATAAGAATGGATTCGGTAGTGTACATGGTTGGGAAGTTTTATTTATATTCGTATTCCAACCCCGTGATTTGATAGTGCGCCTAATAAGGGAGTTATGAATTTTGTTGCCTCATTAAAATATTTTCTAGTACAAAGTATTAAATTGGATCATCAGCATATCACCGGGTTACTGTAACAATTTAGAACATAACAGAAACACGTGGTGTTCAATTTTTTTGACTTCTGAATACAAAAACCGTTCTCTTTGTCGTGGTTATTATAAAATACCAAATTTAAGAAACCGGACTTACCAACATTTTTACCCTACCCCACGATATATCATATACATGTGTATACACACACACACACACACATATATATATATATATTTGGACGAATACAAACTAATGTACTGTTGAAACCTTTCTCTCAATGTATAGAGTACGAACATTAGTGTCTGGATCCACAACCATCGCAAACTGGTAGCGGTCGTAAAAATGATTTTTTTTGACGTGACAACGTCTAATAAATCGATGAACGCCGGCTGCACCCACGAAAAAGTGTCCCGTTACGCACATTGTTCCGTTACGCTGTGTCCCGTTACGCTCATTGTACGTTTGCGCCTCATCTATCTCTCTTCCGCTCGATTGGAACAACCATAGATTTGACTTTTTCGAGGCACATTAAACTTGAAACACTCCCATTCGTTTCCTATTTTTCCTATCATCGTCCTATCCTTAACAGAATAACACATTTTGGAAGAAGTTAAATAGCAAACATGTATAAAAGTTATAATTAAAACAATCTGTTCGTTAAAGTAATAAACATATTTGAATTTATGAGTGCAAATAAAAGTACATTTATCAATTAAATTGCAGATTTCATTTCACTCATTCTTTGTATCCATACAAAATAGTGATAATTCAATAAAAATGATTCAATTTTATTCATAAATGTATGCAATCATTTCATCAATGTTATGTTATGACGTTTTCACGTTAAACTATCGTCCGTAAACCGACTTTACAGACCACCAATTTTTTTTTTATATATAGAATTAGGGGTTACAACACTTCAAAAAAAATGGATGGCAAATTAAGGTGTTGCCACTAATTATTTCAATGAAATCAATTAGCGACAGCGAAAATAAATTGCGTTTGGTTGTACAACTTTGTTTCATTACGCATTAGAGTTTAGAGTTACATCCCAACAATGCTCGGTTCAATGTTTTCTGAAATTATTTTTAGTGTAGAATCTGCAGCAGAAGTTTGTCTCGGTAGAATTCACTGAAACAGCCGTCCGAATCAAAATCAAACATGGAAGATGCACTGGGTATACATCGAGGATGACGTTATAACAATGCAAGCTTAGGTTTAATTGCTGTGCGTGATGATCGTTGGTTTGCCTGCGTCTCTGTGTTGTCCAATGTAGGTTTTTTTTTTTAAATTTTTTGTCCGTTATTGAGGTTTCCTCGTGACATACAGTGTACACATGATAAACCAGTGTTCCCCGGTACAAGTGCGAGAGCGCGTGCAGACTTCACTATTCACACCGAGGTATCTGTGGTACCAGGGGATAGTCACTAGATAGGGCCTACGATGGCTTATTGAAGACTGTGGAAAAGACTTGTGCCAACGCGAGAAAGCTATTTTAAACTAAATAATGTTATAATTTTATGTTGAATAATTTGACCTTGATGAAGGAATCTGATTTTATTTTCTAAATTTACTTTAGTTTACTTGTTTAAAATCATTCATGCTAAATACATTATTTCTTTGATATTTTGAATGTAGGTGTTGGTGTCACTGTTGGTTTAAAAATTTAAAACTGTTATAGTTTGAATTTGAAACGAATGCAATTTGGTATTACTTTGAGTTATTTAAAAATTTGAGATGGAAAAAGTTAAGAAGAAAACTTTTGAAGAAGATGTTGGGTGCCGCACTGTGAAAATATTAAGCCTAGAAACGACGTGAAAAATTTTAGTTGAAAATGAATATTTGACAATCTAAAGTAAACATGGAGTTGTTAGGTTATGTGTATTTGTTGGACTTCAGAAAAAGTTATTAATTTGATGGATAGATGATAACCGAAGTTATTCTCCGAACGATTGTAATTAAAAAAAAAAATTTAGTTTTTTTTTGGGGGGGGGGGGGAGATTAAAAATATTTCTATTAATCTGGAATAAAAATAACACCCTAGATCCTATACAATATTAAGCCCTAGATCCTGCGGTATTGGGACAAACAAAATTACCTTCTTAAACAATAACATTGAATTAAATTTTTGTACAAACATTTAATAATTAAAAAAACCGTTTGAAAACTATTTTAAAACCATAATTTAACATCATGCATTAATAAAATACGTATTTAAAATACATTTATGCATGGTTTATTTCACGCTAGTTGTTGGTATTATTACTTTACGTAGTGGCGGTTATCCGAGAAAGAAATAAGGAAAGAGGTTCAACCTGGGAGTGAAATCTCTCTCTACTTCTATACTCCTTAGGTGGGAACTCACCGCTGTCAGACGATCTGCGGCGGAACACGACCCATGTCTGCAACCCTCCCGACCACACGAACCACACTGCGGCCTCGTGCCGGCCAGGTGCGCCGATTAGGAAAGGGGGGGGGGGGGGGGTGTTGGCCCCGCTCGGCGGCCCCCCCGACCAGTCCCGAACACGCCCGAACTCAACCGAAGCTCATCGCTCGCACTTGCCGCTTCCTCGCCCGCAAAATATTTGACGTGTAAGTTACCTGCTTGCTTAATGCATTATATTTTATCCCCGCATGACCCGGCCCAGGGTTTTCCCTGTGTCTATGCAGGTTTTACCTGGGTCACATTAGCTAGCTTTTAAGCTAGACGACCAATGGGGCGTCAGCCATGGCGCCAATCGCAGCCATGGCTGGCCAGTAAAACCCCAATTAGCACATGATGCACGCGCCCTTGTCCTGCATGGTTAAAAAAAAAATCCATATGGTAGAGTGTATAGGCTTCGGCCTGAGACACACTTAGGTCCTCCCCTAACCTGGACCCTCCCCTTACACACTTAGAATAATTTAGGCTAGGAAATTTTTTAATTTATAAATCGTAGAGTTATATGAAATAATGCCGAGCATGATAAACATACGCTGTAACTCCCGCAGGAGGAACTGCTTCATTTGATTTGCAGTGTGAAAAAGACTTGAAAAAAACTCCTGATTTAAAAAATAAAATACATTAAAATGCTGCCCATATTATTAAAAATCATCAAACAGTTGATACTGTATAGTTTTCATTTGTCTATGTTGTTGTTCCACATTTCCGTTTCTTTACGTCCGTTGCATTCACGATATTATTCCCACTAATAAGATGTTACATGTTACATGTTTTTCAAATAACAGTATTAGTCTATAGAGTGGCTTCTGAAGTTGAAGTCAATCTTAGCCGTATAAAGGCTAATATGCTATAAATTTGTTTAATAGCTTGAAAGGTAATCAGCGTCGAACTGATGTACACCAGCTTCCTTCTTCAGGCCGGGTGTAGCCACTTACCATCAGGGGCGCTTGTGATTATCGAAAGTGAGACCCCATTCGAATATGACAGCAGAGCTAGCGTCCAAGTCCGCCTCCCGAACAATTGGTAAACTCTTTATCCATGCCATCCTGTATTCTCCTACACTTCATGCGTGCATACTGCACCCCGGGCCCAAATTAACATCTAGATCAAAAGCGCCCCATACATAGAGAACGAATTCATTTCGCGATAGGCAAAAATACAAATAGTTATACCTCAGTGCTGCCTCTGCTATCAGCTCACAACTCACCTGGATGACTCTGGGCCAATGAGAAACGCCCAACCAAAGCTTTATACGAATCACAGGCTGCTACGTTGGGACGTTTCACAAGACAGCAGCCAATGAGTGGGTGACATTTGACCGAGTGTACGTAGAACTATGGAGTTCATCCTGGAGGTCATTAACCAGCGAATTTTCCCGGTCCCTACCCATACACTAGCGGATATGCTCGCCGCATGGCCGCTACCACACACTACACGAGCATGCTCGTCTCTTTCTCTACAAAGACAGTCGGTGTTGTACTTACATAATGGCTGCAAGCAGCATTGCACTGTTGGGCGGATTATTTTGTTTGGATGTTTTAATTTATTCGCAGTTCACGACGAAAGCTTGCACGTAAATTGTCAATATTTTTCTTCACAATGTCAACGTCGGCGTCTGGTAACATTTCTCTGGCTTTTTTCACTAGCTGTTCGTAGCACTCTCGTTTGATATGCCTATTGACATAGTCGTTTCTCCCTATATCCCGCACTGATCAAAACGTGCGATATAAATTTATGAACTCCTCCCAAAAAAACTTTATTGTAATTAAAAGACACGGTGATGCGACAACAGACAGCTCGGGGCGAGCAAAGAGTATATAAGGATAAGAGTTGTAACTCAATGTTATTACGAGCGAACCTTATCTAGCTCATTTGTTTGCCGAACATACCCGAAGTACGGACCCCAATTGTGCCAACTGCTAAACACACTAAATAAATAAAATTTGATTTGTCATCGCTGCCACCATCATGTTAAAATTATTTATTAAATTATATTAAAATACAATAATTAAACAAGTTGTACACGTTTTAATTAATATTACACCATTTTCTTACTTTCTGTAGTACATTTTTATTAAAATAATGGTCATTTTTTTATATTACAACGTTTGCAGCATGTTAGACCGAATCCTCGGAATTATTCGGTAAGGAATTCGTTGCCCTATTCAAGTTGGAGGGGCCTGGGGGTGAGCATGTTGGGACCTGCCACACACTGGCGGATATGCTCGGTCTGGGGCCCGGCTAGGAGGGAACTGCCGTCCGAGCTACGCTCAGTCAGAGGCCGGACCAGCCCACACACTGGAGCCAAGTCGGCGAGCGTGTCCGCTAGTGTGCGGGGCGCTTAAGATAGGGAATGGCTAGCCAATCCGCGCACACGATGCATGCGACCCTCTTCTTGCTTGGCTAATCCCTGGGGAAAAAAAAAAAAAACTTAATTTTAGTCGCGATCACCTAGACCAGTGATGGTCAGCTCACTTTTTTTTCGAGATATGACTGCTGGCTCGAAAAAAAGTTAGTTGGCCGTCAATTACCTAGTCAAGTGAAAAACTAGAAGAATGTTTAACGATTTACGTGATACATAACTAATCTGACATTTCGTTTTAAATGCAATCTCAACTAACCTATACTTATTTTTTTTTAAATTATTGCAACGTAAGACGAACGAACTTTGAATATGGTGGGTGGCGTGTGACTCGGGTTAAGTGGATCGTAAGTCTTCTCCGAGCGGGAAGCCTTCATATCACAGACGAGAGAGCCACACCCGAAGTTCCCCGAAGTTCATGCTCGCTTTTTTGTTTTCCGTACCACAACAGGTGTATTTATTTGGGATGTAGCTTACTCATACGTCATACGCCGTTCTATGTCATTGTATAAACCGGTGAGGCATTAAATTTTGCGGTCAATTAGGATAGGTTAGCTACATTATAAATACTTTAAAACATTGTGGAACGTTGGTTATATTAGGTAAATAAAGCTACATTAAAAATACTGTAAAATCATTTTATGGTTTCTTAGCAAATAACTTTTTAATATGTAGCTATCCAGCGCTAGGAAACAGTTTACATGATTTCACAGTATCTTTAATGTACCGTAGCTATTCTAAGAAAATCAACCGTCCACAATGTTTTAAAGTATTTATAATGTAGCTAACCTAACCTAATTGACCATTAGTTATAATGAGTTGTCCGCAATAAACATTCACGGACACACGGCAAACGAAAAATATGGCGTCGGCCGCACCAATATACAGATGTATGTTAAATGAACAAACGGCGATTTATCGTAAACGTGTTGGAATTTCGTAACTCGGCAAGTTATATTTATTTATTTACAATGAACCAAAAAAAAAAAATACCGAAGATGCACGATCGGGAGTTCCCGGCGTCCCTTGCGACGCGCCGTCGCTAGGCAACGCGCGCCGTCGGTTGACTCCGGGTGGTGGATTGTGCGTGCACGAGGAGGGGTGGGGGTACTTTTGGCGCATGCAGCTGCCCGCAGGAATTCCCTCTCTCCCCTCCCCTAGCAACATCACGTCACGTGACTCTCTTCTCACCACACCTGCGGCGCGCTTGTCCCACTCGCCACTCGCTCACTGCGGCAACGTTCTGCAGAAGCTGCGCAGGTGGTTCCTGTGTACCCGCCGACCAATCACAGCGCTAGAAGCCTCGCTGGAGGGATGCTGACTGGGCGACTCGGGCATGTGACGTTTTGCCTAAAGGCGTTTTGCCTAATTTTAGGCAAAACGCCGTTAGGGAAAACGCCGTTAGGCAATTCGGCGTTAAGGAAAAACGCCGTTAGGTTAGGTTATGTTAGGTTAGGCAAAACCGCCGCTAGGAAAATCCCCACTAGGCAAAACGCCGTTGGCCAAATCGTTGTTAGGCAAAACGCCGTTAGGCAAAATGCCTTTAGGCGAAATGACTTTAGGCAAATCGCCGTAACGAATTCATGTTTAGGCAAACCGCCTGTTACTCGACGACTCACCTCTTGACCAAGCACCCAAGCACTTGACCAACCTTCACAGCCCACCCGGGCACACAAACGGCGCGCAGAGCTCCAGGGAAAACAAGGCGACTTCAAAACTACTCAAGATATCCCAGAGGGGTCTGCTCACGAATAGCATTTAAGAGTTAGCTGAGGGCCGAAAAGTACTTCTGATTTCGGATTAAGTTTTTAAACTGTATTTTTAGAAGCTTTAAAATTGCTAAAAACGCATGTTTTCAGAGTAAATTTCAGGCGTAAAACAACCGGTACAGATTCTTGAAATCACTTAAGTGACTTGCATAGCACCTTTGTCATCATTTCTCAGCCATATAATGTTACGGTCACCGCTCATACGCACGACGAGAAGAATGCGCGCCAGTCCAGAGGAGACACCGCGCTAGAAGCACCAGCGAGCGTCGCGCTTATCATCCCGCCTCGCTGACACACACACACCCCTGACGAGGCGAGTCGTCCCTTAATCCGCTCTCACTCTGCATGCCTGTGTGTGCCTGCAGGTTTCACCTATCTCTAGTTACAGACTAGAGTTCAGATAGGGCACTGTTGGGATACGACCAGTAAAGAAACAAATTGGCAGTATAAAATAAACTATAAAATATAAAACCATTAATACAATTTTTATCCTAGAGATAGTGTACAAAATGTATTTCAGAATATTCCCCGATATTCACGAATCTCTGGACCATCAGGACGAAATCAACAAAAAAAAAATATTGGTTGTCTGTGAAGTCGGTTTACGGACGATAGTTTAACCTGACAACGTCATAACAAAACATTAATGAAATGATTGCATAATTGTATGAATAAAATTGAATAATTTTTATTGAATTATCACTATTTTGTATGGATACAAAGAAGTAGTGAAATTATATCTACAATTTAATTGATAAATTTACTTTTATTTGCACTCATTATTTCAAATATGTTTATTACTTTAACGAAGAGATTATTTTAACTATAACTTTTATACATGTTTGCTATTTAACTTCTTCCAATCTGTGTTATTCTGTTAAGGATAGGACGATGATAGGAAAAGTAGGAAACGAATGGGAATGTTTCAAGTTTAATGTGCCTCGAAAAAGTCAAATCGATGGTTGTTCCAATCGAGTGGAAGAGAGATAGATGCGGCGCAAGCGTACAATGAGCGTAACGGGACAATGTGCGTTACGGGACACTTTTTCGTGCGTGCAGCCTGCGTTCATAGATTTATTAGACGTTGTCACGTCAAAAAAAAGTGAGCTCTGTGCAACAGATAAGGGACTGGCAGTGTCCTATATTGCACCAGGAATACGGGTAGGGAACAGGTGTAGCATATTCAGCTCATAAAGCCTTATTTTTGTGACGAGAAAATGAGAAGGAGAAAAAAGGGGGAGGAGGCTGTGTTGGGACACACGGCCGTTGGTTTAACCTGAAATGTCGCTCATAGCGTAAGGGAGTGAAATGAAAACGACATTGAAATCCGTTCGAGCGCCACAGCTTCAGGTAGGCCTACCACATAAACCGTCTGTCGGACCAAAGTCGATCACAAACGATAGGCGTGAATTATATTTTCTGCTGACTCTTGCACGGGCTGAGGCTGGCACATTGTCCACAATACACTATTTTAGTCTTAAAACGAACGATTCTAGAACAACTCTATACACAATCACCGCGCTATCACTTCTTTTAGAAAGGAGCGAGAGAGCTGGTTTTGACCAATAATTCCCTTCCCCGCCAAATTTATGCGTTAAATAATAAAAATAGGTCTCTAACAAACGATTATTAATGCGTGAGACCTGAAAAATATGCGGTTAAATGACCTCTAGTATAGCTTCCATTATCCTCTGCATTTCTCAAACAAACACGCGTGTTCATTGGGTGCTAACCTGTGAGGCGTCTCCACTGGGTTGGCTTGTGATTCGACGCTTCTTTGGTAAATAGTCTGCCATTGGCCCAGAGAACTCCAGTTAAACTGCGAGCCAATAGCAGAACCAGCAGAATTGTTCGCAAGTTTGAATTTTAGCCTATCACGAAATGAATCCGCGAATTTTTCCGGTCTCTATTAATGCGAGACGATATAGATTATTTTCGTTAAGGTACAAATTTCTGTTCTGTTACCTGGTTGTTTGGGTGTGACGTCAAAAACCAACATTTCCCCCCCCCCCTTCCCCCCCCCCCTCCCACCACGGCCCAGGACTTAGACCTGCGGCCGTGCAGACTTGTATTGAAATTGTTATTTGCCAGTAATTTAATCTACACGTTAATAAAAAATAATTTCCCTTTTTCCTTTAATTTAAATCATTTAGCAGAATGCCAGAGCTAAGCTGGTCTCTCCCGATGGTTTTGGTTGAAGCCACTCCAGGCTGGGATACTTGGATAGGGGAAGATTGATTTATAATATAAGATTTTTTTTGACACACACCCTTGTAACGAACAAAACAGACAAAAAAAGGTTGCCACATTCATACTATACGGTTTATTAGCATTTAAGTATTTAACTTCATACCATTTGTAATTATAATAAGTAGAGACAGTAGGTGTATTTGGTTCATCCTGGGACAGGGGTGTGGGGTGGGGGATCCGGGGATCCGCGGCGGTCATCTTGGAATACGTCACTTCCAGCGGCCATCTTGTAATACGTCACTTCCGGCGGCCATCTTGGATTACGCCACTTCCGGCGGCCATCTTGTATTTGACCTTGACCTTTGACCCCGACGACCATTTTGTTTTTCTAGAACATTCCGCCATTTTGTTTTCTAGATCATTCCGCCATTTTGAGTTTCGTACACCATCTTGAAAATCTTTATGTATTATCCGATTTTAATGGGAAAAAAATTAAAATTTATAAAAAATTAAATAATCAAAATTTTAAAATAAAATTTAAAAATATATTATTTAATACAATTTTAATTAAATACCTGCGCATCGAACACCCAATTCCTCTATATTACGTATATACCATCTAGCACCCCACTCCTATGTTACAATGATATCGTTATCGAACACCCCACTCACCCCTGTTACAATTTTTCGTTACACCGCATTCTTTAAAATAAATTTATTATCAAAATAAAAAATATATACCATCGTTGTCTGTCGGAGGCAGCCATCTTATTTATTGGAGACCGCCATCTTGATTTCATCTGATGGATGTAATCATCGGGTGTAGGTTTCTAAAGTACATTAGTGTATGTAAGGTCGATTTCCTATCCCGTACCAGCATTATTATGACCGTTATAGACGAAAACCACAAAATCCACAGTCATTTTGCTGTTGTAACCACCATTTTTTCTTAAAGTCTTATCATTTATAGGTTTTAACTAAAATATATGTTATCGATACTATCTTTGTGGATGCGTTAGTTAAAGTAATGATAATTTAAAAAAAAAAAAAAATTATTAACCCATCATAGCGGACCAGAAATTTTTCAGAGTTCTAACTCACAAGTAATATTCTCTTCTCTTGTTTGCGTACTCGTATTTAAAAAGCTGCATGGTAGCAGATATTTTTAATGTCTGTGTATAATTACATTCCTAAACAAGTCCGTGTTTGCGTACTCGTGTTTAAAAGCTGCATGGAAGCAGATATTTTAATGTTTGTGAATAATTACATTTCACCATTCTGTAAGATATTTATAAGTATCAGTACCTCGTGGGATATAGGTTCTATATTAAAAATAATAAACAATATGTAGGTCAAATTGTATTTATTAAATTAAGAACATATTTTACACAACAAAAATGGAGCAAAACAGAAACTATACATCAAAACACTTAAACTTTACAACAAAAATGGAAAATATACAGCAAAAACACAAACTGTACAACAAAATGAAAACTATAAAACAAAAAACAAAAAAAAACTATACAACAAATGGAAACAACTACCAAACTGCCAAACTATTTAAATCAAAAACTATTTACAGGAAAAAAAATTATTCGTCACCTCATACATATCCGTGGGGGACTGTGTGGATACCATCTTCGCAGATCAGCCGTTTGTCGTCCTCCCACGTTATGGCCAGCTTATTGCTGTACTCAGTATAGAGTATGTGCTGACGGGAGCGAATTGCTCTAACGCCTGCTCTCATTGTGCGGTGGTCTTGCAGGGCATCCAGGTAGTCGTCGAATGTTATGTGTTTTTTGACCACACATCGCTGGATGCCCTTGGCCTTTTTCTCGCTCTTACCACCACACCTGTAAGCGTAGAGTTTGGCCCGTAGGCTTACAAACTCCTCCATCACTTCTCCCCCACATTCATCTTTGAATTTACCGACAACTTTCTTGTTGATGGGGGAGAAGCATGGGTGGTCGGAAGGGTAGCAGCTGGTGTCGAATTTGGCCATCAGTGTAGGGTCAGCTTTGAGGTCTGAGTAAAAGTCTGTTGTCTGGATCTCATACACAAAACTGTCTGTATCCATATACATCAGGTGAATATTGTCATGGTAACGGGGTTTCATGGTATTGTAGTGGAAGTCGTACATGAGAGTCTTTGAAAGATCTAGTACGGCCAGTCCGGCATAGATCGGCTTGTCGAAAATGATGGTCTCGTGATTAAGGTGGACTAGAGACAAATTCGGTTCGTACATTGTACGGTCCTTGAAGGACGGACGACACACCAACTTCTTGAACCTCTTCTCGGAGCACACCAACTCCATTTTGAGCCTCCGCCTTTTATTTTCCATCAGTTTACCAAATGTCGAGTTCACAGTGAGCTTAAAGAACTCCTTCTCGAACTCGTTGGCTGCTGCTTTCCGCTTGTTGGTATTCAGCCGAATATAGGGCTCCAACCATGCCGACTGCTCAAACTGTAGGACTCGGTGTATCTTAGTCACTCTCAGCCCATGAGATACTGCTTGCTGTAGATTTTTGTAGTGGAAAATGTAGTGCTCTTTATTTTCAAGAGTTGTCATCAGCTTTGATTGCTTTGAGCCGGGCGGGCACTGATTTACGGGGAGAAATGGCAGGTCTTTATGACTTTCGTGGAGCTCGGGAGGGTACTCCACATCACACTCAATAATGTAGCCTGTAGGAGAATCATCTGGGACAGACACGACATCAATTGATGTGTCTGCCCATTGGAAATGCCGAATTGGAAGCGGCAGAGACATCGCCCACCCGTACAAATTATTTGCATCAATGTACTCCAGGAATGTGGATGGCTTGGATGCATCATATGTCTCAGGTATGTAAGAGTTATTGGCTACGCAATGACGTTTAATGCTTTGCGCTACTCCTCCCCTAATACCAGCCTCCACAAACATATACATGTCGTAATCTGTGAGAAGCTCTAGCTGTACACCTGTGGTTCGAAGCATCGCATCGAAAGCGAATCCAGGACAAGAAATATAGTGAGACGGATCTAAACTATATGTCTCCAAACATATGGAACGGAAATTCTCGAATACGTCCGCCAAAATCAGAACATCCGTCTTTAGGTACAAGTCAGCGTACTCCCCCAAAGTAGCACACTGAAACTTATCCCAGACTTTCACTGCATGAGCGTACTCCATCTCTGAAATCATGGAATCAGTCAGACTATTGTAGAAATCGCCGATAGGTGGAAGACTAGTATCATCTAGTCGAGCAAAAGAATCGACAAAATCATACGGGAAGACACCCTTGCGGGTAACCAACTCCAACTCATCAGGCGCGAAAAACTCAGCAGTACTGACAAACTTGTCTGCCGGCAAGAACTCAGCGAGCGAAGCAAGACCCCGACTCATGAAACGGAACGTATCGACAAACTGAATGCTGAACTTATCATGCAACTTCTTGGAAAAAGTTATCAGCTTCTCCTCTGAATTCGGGATTATGAAGATGTCTTTACTGTCGTACCCCAACTTCCTGATAATGAAGTTCTGGTCGTACGGCAGGTTGTGGAAGAACACAATTAACTTATTTGGTCTGCGCCTGAGAAGGTTGCAGTCATTACATGCAGGTCCCAGATATTCACCGGTAAAGTGATTGTGATCACGAACTTTCATTGCAGTTCTTCCGAACTTTCCTCCACAGTAGCAACACACACCTGCTTGCAGAAAAGCAGTGTTCTGTGCATGTGTGAGCAGAGTCATAGGAACAGATGTAAAAAATATTTTTTGTACATCATGACCAATCTCCACAATGCGAGAAATGAATTTATCTTCTGCGTCACAACCGCGATACAATTCAGGCTCTGATGGAAGTGCTGAAGTGAGGTGTGCTGGAATGACTGTATTATCTGCTTTCACATAAATGCAGTAGCTGTATGCTTTATGCTTTTGGTACTGCAGCGTGTATGCTTCATCAGGATTCGGGTGACACATATGGATTTTCTCCAGAATTGCTTCAAAGTCGCAATAAACCACGATGGGCATCTTATCAGCATGGTGGAAGTTTTTGAACTGCAGAACAGGAGGCTGGCCATTTTCATCAAGCTGAGGCATCTCCATCCGAACAGAAGCATGCTGTTTGCAGAGCTCACGGTGTTTTTCCAAACACTGAAAACCAGTGAGCCCGCTAACCCTATCCCGATCATCATAATGCTTGAAGCATCTTTTGCAAACATGAATAGCATCATGATGTGTAGTTATTTGGGACCGAACAAGGGCAGAAAATTTTTTAATGTAGGTGAAATGGGATGAATTGTCATTGACCAAGAGCAGAAGGTCGAAATGATGTTCTTTTTCTTCAGGAGCGACTCGTGCAGGTACAACATTCAGATTCTCGTCGATGCTGTAGATGTTGATGGAGACTCCAGGGTTCTGTTTTTCGAACAGCGGTATTTGTCTGATTGGAGTAGGAAACTCGATGTTCGTGAAGTTGAATTTCTCTTCCAAGTCATGGTATCGCTGGTTGACACGCTCTGGATGCTCTCCTTCCACGTACTTCACAAGAATAGACCACTTAAAACACATGTGGTCTTCGAAGTTTTGTGGATTTATCACCGCATGTCTTGACTCGATGGTGGTAGGCAGTTCGATGTAGGAGCTGGCACGGAGTGGATCGAGCTTGTTTATGCGAAGTTGAAGTCGCTTAACGGCCGACAAAGTCCATCCGGACCCTTTTCCCATGTAGTCTTCCTCCTCCTTGCAGATCTTAGAGATGGATTCAGTTACTGCTTCCTCCACCTCATGAACTGCGTAGAGGGGCACATTAATGGTTTTGAATGCTCTCTTGTCTTCGCTGACATCCACAGGTTTTTCGTAATCACACTCAAGCACGATGTTGAATTTGAGTGGACCGTTCTCCTCTATCTCCTCTACAAGTTGGCTCATTATTTTTGCCTTGATGGAGTTCAGATACGAGCAGATATCCTTGGCAGTACTTGACGTGTTTTCTGCCACATACGTCTTCAAGTTGCCCTTGAATCCTACTTCAGCGATGATGAAGCCATGGAAATTGGCCAAACCAGCCCCAGTCACCACCTTTGTTCGGCTGGTCGAAGGCTTGGGCGTAACTGCAGGCTTAACTGCTACCATCCTCTGCTTCTTTGTCGGAGGTGGAGCAGGCCTCTTGCATATCTTGATGTGGGCTTTTAACTTATCAGCCCTGGCGAACTCCTTAGCGCAGTTCTCGCAGGAATTCACTATGCGGTTTGGGTTAAGACCGCAAGCCGACTTCTCATGTAGTCTGGCGACATCAGCACGGGCGAAGGCCTTGTAGCAGAAGCTACACCGGGTGCCTGATGTCGTGGCGACAGCTCCAGTACATGATGCAAGGTGCTGCTGCATCTTATCGCTGCGTGCGACCATCTTTCCACATAGGTGGCACTGCTGGTGGTTACGATGCTGGTTCTCAGCACACTGACGCTCGTGCCGGTAGCGGTTGTTGCCTGCCGTGAATGTAGCAGAGCAGAAATGGCATTTCTGGACGGTAGACGCCATCACGACAATCGGTAGACTGGTCTCAACGTACGGAACACGCGAAGGAAGCTCGACGTACGGAGAACTATAAAAAAAGAATTAATAATACAATGTAGCTAGATGTTACATGAAAACAAACATAACCTCAAAACTCTAGCCCTCAAGCTACTAACCTAAAGTGTTAGCAATGTTACTAAATAAAAAAGTTACAAACATAATCTCAAAGCTGCTCCTTCATGTACAATCCTAAAAATGGTAGAATTTTTAAAGTACTGATAAAAGTTAAAGCTGAAAAAGTATTCAATGTTAACTAAAAATGATTGATTACATAACCTCAAAACTACTCTAATGCACAACCCAAAAATGCTACAATATTTAAAGTACTGTTAAAAGTTTAAGCTAAACAATTCCTGGCTACCCACACATAAGTGTACAGAGAAAAAACTAGCTAGCTGATAACCTACGAAAAAGCTGAGAAACATTCAATGTTAACGAAACATGTAGCATACCTCAGAAAATAATGAAGTGGAGTTGTAGAACACGAAGTAGCGTTGGTGGTAGAAATCGTGGTAGCAGCGAAACACACACGAACTAGCTCTCTCAAACTCCAAGAACACAATGAAGCTCCGACAGCTAATCCCGGCCTTTTATAGCCGCGGACCTGCTTGTTCTTGGAAAAAAACAATTAGGAACATAGTATTTTTACCGAACCTACCAATAGGAATGTAGTATGTGGAGGGGAAGTACCATTGTCTTCGGAAAAACCCAGCATGACTCATGCGCAGGTCGTAGCAGGTATGTGAGGGGTGGGAGGTAGAAATGTAGGTAATAACTTAACATAGGAAACCACTCTCGGGTAAAACCACTAATAGCCTAGGTGATTAGAGATTAGGTCGCGAGGCACTGCATGCATCGTGACTCATCACTCAGGAATGTCGTCTCGCAGTGCCGAGGAGACCCGAACAATAGACTTGACCATGCATGTCACAACAGATCCATTAGTCGCCCGACTTTGTGGCGCCATGAGGCGCTCAGGTAGCAGTCATGGTCTACGGCAATAGACTCGTTAAAGTGTCATTACGAAGCACTCAAGCTGCGTTCGAGGAACATACAGCTAAATATTCATTATAGATATGTAAGGAAATAAATAAAAATAAATAGGGTAAGTTTAATACATTTATTAAAAGTAAGAACACATTACAAAACTATAACATTAAAAATTTATTCTACATTAGTTATGACCAACATTCGTTTAAATTTTTTTAGCATTTCATTGCGAACAATCAGTTGAACATCCATAGTATGACACATTTTGCTGATGTTCCAGGAACCACCCCGTTTCACAACCATTTAAGGAGACTTTCCTTAAGCTCTCTTTTCATTGGTCAAATAAAACATCTCCCTCTCTTCCCCTCATACAATGATGCTGCTTCACCATCATGCTAAAATTCTACAAGACCAAAAAAATTTGCTTCCCTTAAACCTTACGGTAGAAATTTCATCCTAGGATGCTGTTACTGCATCTAGAAATTAAAAATTATATTATCTCATACAGGTTTTATTTACATGTTAGACTTAACCATCCTACCACACACATGCACACACATGCACACACTTACACACACATGCATACGCATGCATGCACTGAGATGAAATACATACTCGCCCACATAATGTACTTATTTTTACAAAGGCAACATATTAAAACACATAATATTTAAATTTTGTGTAGATTGTATGGTACCAGAAACCATACTGCAAAACGAGCGGACAACACTAGTGTCTTTACTAGGATTGGGCTGATGGATTACCTCTGGAACGCCCTTGTTGCCTTCAACGACTCAGAATTAATACTTTTATCCATCAAAAAACAACGACAGTTTAACTAAGCAAACATACACCCCACACCCCTCAAAAAATTGTTATTACACAAGGCATTATTTACATGCCAGGAGACCGCACATACGAAGTGCGCAGCTTCAGGTTAGAAATATTGATTAAAATAACCGCTAAAGATGCTAATTTGTTTATGAAAAAATTGCACATGACATACAGACACTTGGTTATTTACACACACACACATACATACACCCTGCATGACTTCAGAAGGAAGCAATATTTTGAAAACCACTCAAGACTTACATCTGTTTATGAAAAGGAGCTAAAAATTAATATTTTTTCAAAGTTAATTTTAGAGATGAAACCTCATGTGCAAGTCCTTGCATGCGAGAACATTTTATTACACAATTATCTTCATTTTTTCCAAACCATAGGTCTGATGTCTGGATACCACACAAATATCATACTTAACATATGAACTACGAGATGACTGCATGCCAGTCCAAGCCCCCTACGCTTAGAGACGAAACTGCACGAGAAGCGTTAGCAAGCATTGCAATTATCTCTTTTCACTAATGCAGTTTCACCTCTGACTAGGTGGACCTCCTGAAACAGCAAACATAGGACAGTGAAACACATTAAAATAATGCATTTCAAAATAATTGAATCATATAAAACACTGCATATTTCTCGAAAAATCACCACGCAACTGACAGCCCTTTCAATCACAATTCTGCGAATGCTATCACAGAATGTTAGATTTAGAAAGAAAGGATCATTCATTCCTTAATTATGGAACACAGTAATACATCACATGAAGAGAAACAAAAAAGGCACACACTTCGTTCTTAGACTCGTGCCGCCTCCTTGACAGAGAGAAAAGATTTTACACATAAAATAGTATATATTTCTTTTCCAGCGATGAAGCTGTACTAATATAACCTTGTCAAGCTTAGATGATCTAGGGAGAGACAAAGTAAATAAATATATTAACAAAAAAAGTCGGCTAAAAATCATTTACAAACAAAATACTTAATGTTCCTTCGATTACATATTTGTCTCAATTTAATAAATGAGAGAACACAAACATTTGCTTAAATCACTATTTATCAATTTTAAACTCTCGTGTACATTAGGAAAAAATTTATATTATCATTCATTATTAGCTGTAATGTAAAAAATTCAAAACAGTTTCTTTGTGGGATGTAGAATGCTCACTCACGATCGAAAAAAGGAGGGGTCTTCGCTGTAACTCAAGGGGAGTGGGAAACCATCTTGAAAGTTGACGTTTCTCATATATTTGGATATATTAGTAATCAAGCAAGTAATAACATTTGGTGGTATAATCTCCGTCTGATTAAAGTTTATTTGCTAACATGAATTCACAAATTAAACGAATCTGTGAGTACATTTGCATATATTTTATAGAAAAAAATGCACAGATTGTTTTATCATGAATAACCAGGAGCACACTAAAAAAAACCAACGAAATTCTCGCCAATAATAACCAACAGCACACGAAAAACAGAAAAAAAAACGATTTGTCAGTAATAACATGCAGCATGCGGAGAAAATCACCAAAATATTGTCAAGAATAAAACATCTGTACATGTAGAATACCAATAAGTTCTTGACATGAAAAAGGCTGAAGTGCACGGAGAAAATCATCAAATTGTTGTCAGGTAAAAAAAAGCAGAAGCACATAAAAAAACCAACAAAATTCTAACACAGTAAAGTTGAAGCACATGTAGAAATCTATCGAAATTTCACGTGAAAAAATAGGAGCACTCAGAAAAAACTACCAGGGAGAAGACGTCGTTTAAAAACATCATAAATTATCAACTTTTTTAAAAAAAGTTCAAATTTTTTCATGCTAGAACTCTCATGTTAAGCAAAAACAGAGTTCTAGCACAAGTCAGCTTGTGAACTCTTTGCTTAAGCAAAAACAGAGTTCTAGCACAAGTCAGCTTGTGAACTCTTTGCTTAAGCAACATGAGAGTTCTAGCACAAGTCAGCTTGTGCTAGAACTCTGTTTTTGCTTAACATGAGAGTTCTAGCATGAAATAATTTGAACTTTTTTTTAAAAAGTTGATAATTTATGATGTTTTTAAACGACGTCTTCTCCCTGGTAGTTTTTTCTGAGTGCTCCTATTTTTTCACGTGAAATTTCGATAGATTTCTACATGTGCTTAAACTTTACTGTGTTAGAATTTTGTTGGTTTTTTTATGTGCTTCTGCTTTTTTTTACCTGACAACAATTTGATGATTTTCTCCGTGCACTTCAGCCTTTTTCATGTCAAGAACTTATTGGTATTCTACATGTACAGATGTTTTATTCTTGACAATATTTTGGTGATTTTCTCCGCATGCTGCATGTTATTACTGACAAATCGTTTTTTTTTTCTGTTTTTCGTGTGCTGTTGGTTATTATTGGCGAGAATTTCGTTGGTTTTTTTTAGTGTGCTCCTGGTTATTCATGATAAAACAATCTGTGCATTTTTTTCTATAAAATATATGCAAATGTACTCACAGATTCGTTTAATTTGTGAATTCATGTTAGCAAATAAACTTTAATCAGACGGAGATTATACCACCAAATGTTATTACTTGCTTGATTACTAATATATCCAAATATATGAGAAACGTCAACTTTCAAGATGGTTTCCCACTCCCCTTGAGTTACAGCGAAGACCCCTCCTTTTTTCGATCGTGAGTGAGCATTCTACATCCCACAAAGAAACTGTTTTGAATTTTTTACATTACAGCTAATAATGAATGATAATATAAATTTTTTCCTAATGTACACGAGAGTTTAAAATTGATAAATAGTGATTTAAGCAAATGTTTGTGTTCTCTCATTTATTAAATTGAGACAAATATGTAATCGAAGGAACATTAAGTATTTTGTTTGTAAATGATTTTTAGCCGACTTTTTTTGTTAATATATTTATTTACTTTGTCTCTCCCTAGATCATCTAAGCTTGACAAGGTTATATTAGTACAGCTTCATCGCTGGAAAAGAAATATATACTATTTTATGTGTAAAATCTTTTCTCTCTGTCAAGGAGGCGGCACGAGTCTAAGAACGAAGTGTGTGCCTTTTTTGTTTCTCTTCATGTGATGTATTACTGTGTTCCATAATTAAGGAATGAATGATCCTTTCTTTCTAAATCTAACATTCTGTGATAGCATTCGCAGAATTGTGATTGAAAGGGCTGTCAGTTGCGTGGTGATTTTTCGAGAAATATGCAGTGTTTTATATGATTCAATTATTTTGAAATGCATTATTTTAATGTGTTTCACTGTCCTATGTTTGCTGTTTCAGGAGGTCCACCTAGTCAGAGGTGAAACTGCATTAGTGAAAAGAGATAATTGCAATGCTTGCTAACGCTTCTCGTGCAGTTTCGTCTCTAAGCGTAGGGGGCTTGGACTGGCATGCAGTCATCTCGTAGTTCATATGTTAAGTATGATATTTGTGTGGTATCCAGACATCAGACCTATGGTTTGGAAAAAATGAAGATAATTGTGTAATAAAATGTTCTCGCATGCAAGGACTTGCACATGAGGTTTCATCTCTAAAATTAACTTTGAAAAAATATTAATTTTTAGCTCCTTTTCATAAACAGATGTAAGTCTTGAGTGGTTTTCAAAATATTGCTTCCTTCTGAAGTCATGCAGGGTGTATGTATGTGTGTGTGTGTAAATAACCAAGTGTCTGTATGTCATGTGCAATTTTTTCATAAACAAATTAGCATCTTTAGCGGTTATTTTAATCAATATTTCTAACCTGAAGCTGCGCACTTCGTATGTGCGGTCTCCTGGCATGTAAATAATGCCTTGTGTAATAACAATTTTTTGAGGGGTGTGGGGTGTATGTTTGCTTAGTTAAACTGTCGTTGTTTTTTGATGGATAAAAGTATTAATTCTGAGTCGTTGAAGGCAACAAGGGCGTTCCAGAGGTAATCCATCAGCCCAATCCTAGTAAAGACACTAGTGTTGTCCGCTCGTTTTGCAGTATGGTTTCTGGTACCATACAATCTACACAAAATTTAAATATTATGTGTTTTAATATGTTGCCTTTGTAAAAATAAGTACATTATGTGGGCGAGTATGTATTTCATCTCAGTGCATGCATGCGTATGCATGTGTGTGTAAGTGTGTGCATGTGTGTGCATGTGTGTGGTAGGATGGTTAAGTCTAACATGTAAATAAAACCTGTATGAGATAATATAATTTTTAATTTCTAGATGCAGTAACAGCATCCTAGGATGAAATTTCTACCGTAAGGTTTAAGGGAAGCAAATTTTTTTGGTCTTGTAGAATTTTAGCATGATGGTGAAGCAGCATCATTGTATGAGGGGAAGAGAGGGAGATGTTTTATTTGACCAATGAAAAGAGAGCTTAAGGAAAGTCTCCTTAAATGGTTGTGAAACGGGGTGGTTCCTGGAACATCAGCAAAATGTGTCATACTATGGATGTTCAACTGATTGTTCGCAATGAAATGCTAAAAAAATTTAAACGAATGTTGGTCATAACTAATGTAGAATAAATTTTTAATGTTATAGTTTTGTAATGTGTTCTTACTTTTAATAAATGTATTAAACTTACCCTATTTATTTTTATTTATTTCCTTACATATCTATAATGAATATTTAGCTGTATGTTCCTCGAACGCAGCTTGAGTGCTTCGTAATGACACTTTAACGAGTCTATTGCCGTAGACCATGACTGCTACCTGAGCGCCTCATGGCGCCACAAAGTCGGGCGACTAATGGATCTGTTGTGACATGCATGGTCAAGTCTATTGTTCGGGTCTCCTCGGCACTGCGAGACGACATTCCTGAGTGATGAGTCACGATGCATGCAGTGCCTCGCGACCTAATCTCTAATCACCTAGGCTATTAGTGGTTTTACCCGAGAGTGGTTTCCTATGTTAAGTTATTACCTACATTTCTACCTCCCACCCCTCACATACCTGCTACGACCTGCGCATGAGTCATGCTGGGTTTTTCCGAAGACAATGGTACTTCCCCTCCACATACTACATTCCTATTGGTAGGTTCGGTAAAAATACTATGTTCCTAATTGTTTTTTTCCAAGAACAAGCAGGTCCGCGGCTATAAAAGGCCGGGATTAGCTGTCGGAGCTTCATTGTGTTCTTGGAGTTTGAGAGAGCTAGTTCGTGTGTGTTTCGCTGCTACCACGATTTCTACCACCAACGCTACTTCGTGTTCTACAACTCCACTTCATTATTTTCTGAGGTATGCTACATGTTTCGTTAACATTGAATGTTTCTCAGCTTTTTCGTAGGTTATCAGCTAGCTAGTTTTTTCTCTGTACACTTATGTGTGGGTAGCCAGGAATTGTTTAGCTTAAACTTTTAACAGTACTTTAAATATTGTAGCATTTTTGGGTTGTGCATTAGAGTAGTTTTGAGGTTATGTAATCAATCATTTTTAGTTAACATTGAATACTTTTTCAGCTTTAACTTTTATCAGTACTTTAAAAATTCTACCATTTTTAGGATTGTACATGAAGGAGCAGCTTTGAGATTATGTTTGTAACTTTTTTATTTAGTAACATTGCTAACACTTTAGGTTAGTAGCTTGAGGGCTAGAGTTTTGAGGTTATGTTTGCAACTTTTTTTATTTAGTAACATTGCTATCAGTTTAGGTTAGTAAGCTTGAGGGCTAGAGTTTTGAGGTTATGTTTGTTTTCATGTAACATCTAGCTACATTGTATTATTAATTCTTTTTTTATAGTTCTCCGTACGTCGAGCTTCCTTCGCGTGTTCCGTACGTTGAGACCAGTCTACCGATTGTCGTGATGGCGTCTACCGTCCAGAAATGCCATTTCTGCTCTGCTACATTCACGGCAGGCAACAACCGCTACCGGCACGAGCGTCAGTGTGCTGAGAACCAGCATCGTAACCACCAGCAGTGCCACCTATGTGGAAAGATGGTCGCACGCAGCGATAAGATGCAGCAGCACCTTGCATCATGTACTGGAGCTGTCGCCACGACATCAGGCACCCGGTGTAGCTTCTGCTACAAGGCCTTCGCCCGTGCTGATGTCGCCAGACTACATGAGAAGTCGGCTTGCGGTCTTAACCCAAACCGCATAGTGAATTCCTGCGAGAACTGCGCTAAGGAGTTCGCCAGGGCTGATAAGTTAAAAGCCCACATCAAGATATGCAAGGGGCCTGCTCCACCTCCGACAAAGAAGCAGAGGATGGTAGCAGTTAAGCCTGCAGTTACGCCCAAGCCTTCGACCAGCCGAACAAAGGTGGTGACTGGGGCTGGTTTGGCCAATTTCCATGGCTTCATCATCGCTGAAGTAGGATTCAAGGGCAACTTGAAGACGTATGTGGCAGAAAACACGTCAAGTACTGCCAAGGATATCTGCTCGTATCTGAACTCCATCAAGGCAAAAATAATGAGCCAACTTGTAGAGGAGATAGAGGAGAACGGTCCACTCAAATTCAACATCGTGCTTGAGTGTGATTACGAAAAACCTGTGGATGTCAGCGAAGACAAGAGAGCATTCAAAACCATTAATGTGCCCCTCTACGCAGTTCATGAGGTGGAGGAAGCAGTAACTGAATCCATCTCTAAGATCTGCAAGGAGGAGGAAGACTACATGGGAAAAGGGTCCGGATGGACTTTGTCGGCCGTTAAGCGACTTCAACTTCGCATAAACAAGCTCGATCCACTCCGTGCCAGCTCCTACATCGAACTGCCTACCACCATCGAGTCAAGACATGCGGTGATAAATCCACAAAACTTCGAAGACCACATGTGTTTTAAGTGGTCTATTCTTGTGAAGTACGTGGAAGGAGAGCATCCAGAGCGTGTCAACCAGCGATACCATGACTTGGAAGAGAAATTCAACTTCACGAACATTGAGTTTCCTACTCCAATCAGACAAATACCGCTGTTCGAAAAACAGAACCCTGGAGTCTCCATCAACATCTACAGCATCGACGAGAATCTGAATGTTGTACCTGCACGAGTCGCTCCTGAAGAAAAAGAACATCATTTCGACCTTCTGCTCTTGGTCAATGACAATTCATCCCATTTCACCTACATTAAAAAATTTTCTGCCCTTGTTCGGTCCCAAATAACTACACATCATGATGCTATTCATGTTTGCAAAAGATGCTTCAAGCATTATGATGATCGGGATAGGGTTAGCGGGCTCACTGGTTTTCAGTGTTTGGAAAAACACCGTGAGCTCTGCAAACAGCATGCTTCTGTTCGGATGGAGATGCCTCAGCTTGATGAAAATGGCCAGCCTCCTGTTCTGCAGTTCAAAAACATCCACCATGCTGATAAGATGCCCATCGTGGTTTATTGCGACTTTGAAGCAATTCTGGAGAAAATCCATATGTGTCACCCGAATCCTGATGAAGCATACACGCTGCAGTACCAAAAGCATAAAGCATACAGCTACTGCATTTATGTGAAAGCAGATAATACAGTCATTCCAGCACACCTCACTTCAGCACTTCCATCAGAGCCTGAATTGTATCGCGGTTGTGACGCAGAAGATAAATTCATTTCTCGCATTGTGGAGATTGGTCATGATGTACAAAAAATATTTTTTACATCTGTTCCTATGACTCTGCTCACACATGCACAGAACACTGCTTTTCTGCAAGCAGGTGTGTGTTGCTACTGTGGAGGAAAGTTCGGAAGAACTGCAATGAAAGTTCGTGATCACAATCACTTTACCGGTGAATATCTGGGACCTGCATGTAATGACTGCAACCTTCTCAGGCGCAGACCAAATAAGTTAATTGTGTTCTTCCACAACCTGCCGTACGACCAGAACTTCATTATCAGGAAGTTGGGGTACGACAGTAAAGACATCTTCATAATCCCGAATTCAGAGGAGAAGCTGATAACTTTTTCCAAGAAGTTGCATGATAAGTTCAGCATTCAGTTTGTCGATACGTTCCGTTTCATGAGTCGGGGTCTTGCTTCGCTCGCTGAGTTCTTGCCGGCAGACAAGTTTGTCAGTACTGCTGAGTTTTTCGCGCCTGATGAGTTGGAGTTGGTTACCCGCAAGGGTGTCTTACCGTATGATTTTGTCGATTCTTTTGCTCGACTAGATGATACTAGTCTTCCACCTATCGGCGATTTCTACAATAGTCTGACTGATTCCATGATTTCAGAGATGGAGTACGCTCATGCAGTGAAAGTCTGGGATAAGTTTCAGTGTGCTACTTTGGGGGAGTACGCTGACTTGTACCTAAAGACGGATGTTCTGATTTTGGCGGACGTATTCGAGAATTTCCGTTCCATATGTTTGGAGACATATAGTTTAGATCCGTCTCACTATATTTCTTGTCCTGGATTCGCTTTCGATGCGATGCTTCGAACCACAGGTGTACAGCTAGAGCTTCTCACAGATTACGACATGTATATGTTTGTGGAGGCTGGTATTAGGGGAGGAGTAGCGCAAAGCATTAAACGTCATTGCGTAGCCAATAACTCCTACATACCTGAGACATATGATGCATCCAAGCCATCCACATTCCTGGAGTACATTGATGCAAATAATTTGTACGGGTGGGCGATGTCTCTGCCGCTTCCAATTCGGCATTTCCAATGGGCAGACACATCAATTGATGTCGTGTCTGTCCCAGATGATTCTCCTACAGGCTACATTATTGAGTGTGATGTGGAGTACCCTCCCGAGCTCCACGAAAGTCATAAAGACCTGCCATTTCTCCCCGTAAATCAGTGCCCGCCCGGCTCAAAGCAATCAAAGCTGATGACAACTCTTAAAAATAAAGAGCACTACATTTTCCACTACAAAAATCTACAGCAAGCAGTATCTCATGGGCTGAGAGTGACTAAGATACACCGAGTCCTACAGTTTGAGCAGTCGGCATGGTTGGAGCCCTATATTCGGCTGAATACCAACAAGCGGAAAGCAGCAGCCAACGAGTTCGAGAAGGAGTTCTTTAAGCTCGCTGTGAACTCGACATTTGGTAAACTGATGGAAAATAAAAGGCGGAGGCTCAAAATGGAGTTGGTGTGCTCCGAGAAGAGGTTCAAGAAGTTGGTGTGTCGTCCGTCCTTCAAGGACCGTACAATGTACGAACCGAATTTGTCTCTAGTCCACCTTAATCACGAGACCATCATTTTCGACAAGCCGATCTATGCCGGACTGGCCGTACTAGATCTTTCAAAGACTCTCATGTACGACTTCCACTACAATACCATGAAACCCCGTTACCATGACAATATTCACCTGATGTATATGGATACAGACAGTTTTGTGTATGAGATCCAGACAACAGACTTTTACTCAGACCTCAAAGCTGACCCTACACTGATGGCCAAATTCGACACCAGCTGCTACCCTTCCGACCACCCATGCTTCTCCCCCATCAACAAGAAAGTTGTCGGTAAATTCAAAGATGAATGTGGGGGAGAAGTGATGGAGGAGTTTGTAAGCCTACGGGCCAAACTCTACGCTTACAGGTGTGGTGGTAAGAGCGAGAAAAAGGCCAAGGGCATCCAGCGATGTGTGGTCAAAAAACACATAACATTCGACGACTACCTGGATGCCCTGCAAGACCACCGCACAATGAGGGCAGGCGTTAGAGCAATTCGCTCCCGTCAGCACATACTCTATACTGAGTACAGCAATAAGCTGGCCATAACGTGGGAGGACGACAAACGGCTGATCTGCGAAGATGGTATCCACACAGTCCCCCACGGATATGTATGAGGTGACGAATAATTTTTTTTCCTGTAAATAGTTTTTGATTTAAATAGTTTGGCAGTTTGGTAGTTGTTTCCATTTGTTGTATAGTTTTTTTGTTTTTTGTTTTATAGTTTTCATTTTGTTGTACAGTTTGTGTTTTTGCTGTATATTTTCCATTTTTGTTGTAAAGTTTAAGTGTTTTGATGTATAGTTTCTGTTTTGCTCCATTTTTGTTGTGTAAAATATGTTCTTAATTTAATAAATACAATTTGACCTACATATTGTTTATTATTTTTAATATAGAACCTATATCCCACGAGGTACTGATACTTATAAATATCTTACAGAATGGTGAAATGTAATTATTCACAAACATTAAAATATCTGCTTCCATGCAGCTTTTAAACACGAGTACGCAAACACGGACTTGTTTAGGAATGTAATTATACACAGACATTAAAAATATCTGCTACCATGCAGCTTTTTAAATACGAGTACGCAAACAAGAGAAGAGAATATTACTTGTGAGTTAGAACTCTGAAAAATTTCTGGTCCGCTATGATGGGTTAATAATTTTTTTTTTTTTAAATTATCATTACTTTAACTAACGCATCCACAAAGATAGTATCGATAACATATATTTTAGTTAAAACCTATAAATGATAAGACTTTAAGAAAAAATGGTGGTTACAACAGCAAAATGACTGTGGATTTTGTGGTTTTCGTCTATAACGGTCATAATAATGCTGGTACGGGATAGGAAATCGACCTTACATACACTAATGTACTTTAGAAACCTACACCCGATGATTACATCCATCAGATGAAATCAAGATGGCGGTCTCCAATAAATAAGATGGCTGCCTCCGACAGACAACGATGGTATATATTTTTTATTTTGATAATAAATTTATTTTAAAGAATGCGGTGTAACGAAAAATTGTAACAGGGGTGAGTGGGGTGTTCGATAACGATATCATTGTAACATAGGAGTGGGGTGCTAGATGGTATATACGTAATATAGAGGAATTGGGTGTTCGATGCGCAGGTATTTAATTAAAATTGTATTAAATAATATATTTTTAAATTTTATTTTAAAATTTTGATTATTTAATTTTTTATAAATTTTAATTTTTTTCCCATTAAAATCGGATAATACATAAAAATTTTCAAGATGGTGTACGAAACTCAAAATGGCGGAATGATCTAGAAAACAAAATGGCGGAATGTTCTAGAAAAACAAAATGGTCGTCGGGGTCAAAGGTCAAGGTCAAATACAAGATGGCCGCCGGAAGTGGCGTAATCCAAGATGGCCGCCGGAAGTGACGTATTACAAGATGGCCGCTGGAAGTGACGTATTCCAAGATGACCGCCGCGGATCCCCGGATCCCCCACCCCACACCCCTGTCCCAGGATGAACCAAATACACCTACTAGAGACCTGTAAAATTCGCGGATTCATTTCGCGATAAGATAAGTCCAAATACTTCTGACATTATTTTGCTTCAGTGATTGGGCCACAGTTTATCTGAAGGACTCTGGGCCAATGAAAAATATTTAACAGTAGAATTAGCGAATCACGATCATTCCAGTCAACAGGTGTTACGAGTCGGTAACCAATCAGCATATGTAATTTGCACGAGTGCATAGAGGATCATGGAGTCTATCCTTTAGGGATTTGAAATGGCGAATTTTACAGGTCTCTAATAATAAGCTTAAAATTTTTTTTTAAATTTTTTTAATACCGTTTTATTACATTCTGATAGATACCAATCCTATGCACCAAATGTTATTTTACCGTGGCCGAAGATTAAAAAGTATTTTAATAAAATTCCTTATCGGGGTGTCTTTTTCGCTTTTATCGGAGCCGATTCATTATACAGTCGGTTATTAAAGAGTAACATTCGCGAAATATTAATTACTAGATGGTGAACCTGTAAACTTTATTTGGCAACAGGATGGAGTCCCCTCCCCATTGGTAGGGACCGGAAAAATTCGCTGTTTCAATAGCCTTCAGGATAGACTGCACATTCCCCTGTACACTCGGACAATTAACGCCAGTTCATTGGCTGCTGACTTGTTGAGTCGTCTCAGCTGGTTTGTCTGTGATTCGCTCCTTCTTTGGTTGAGATTCGTACAGATGAACAGTAAGCCAATAGCGAAATCATCTAAAAGGTATATGTATTTGACTTCTAGCCTCTCGCCTAATGAATCCGCGAATTTTTCCGGTCTCTACCGATTGGAATCTCTTTGCAAGAGAGTGGTTGAACGTCCAAATCTCTGACCATTGGATTCGTAATGGCCGAGACGACAGACGCTCATCTGACACAACGCCATATGATTTTTCCTTTGTTTATGTTCCGCCGCTACCTAATGATTTGCCAGTTTTGAGACACAGAATTGAAGAGGCTATTGCTTACATTACTCCGGACGTTTTAACCAAAGTGTGGGAAGAATTGGACTTAGAAAGTTGGATGTGCACATATTCAATATTTGTAAAAAAAAAAAAAAAAAAAAAAAAAAAAAAAAGTTTGGTTTACCTTCAATATGATTACAAAGTTATGTTAAAGTTGCGGTTATTTATTTTTATGACTATAAAATATATTTTTGCAAAACTCCGTTCCCCCGGAGAAACCCCCGGAATGGCCACCGCATGGGGAGCCCAAGAAAAGAAACGGGCTCCCCATTTGGAAGCCACCTGGAAGGTTTTTTTCTGTTCCACCCACCGTTTCTTTGGTAGCCTGACTTGTTACAAGGGATTGTATTCCTACCAGAGAAAATGCCACCATTCTCTCTGGGCAATCCGCCTTGGAGGAGCCGGGGCGCGAACCCGGGTCCTACAAGTCACAAGGCAGGCGCTCTACCCCAGAACCAGAGTGGTAGAGCGGACACTTGCTGTCTTCTTAACACTGACATGATGCTATTCCACTAGTTTACTGTAGGTTGGTTTGTCATTAACACGGGCTTACGTATGGCAGTAAACATGTACCAATGTAGTGTATATAAAAAACACATGAGCGAGTGTTTTAGCACTTGTTACCTAACCTCGGTAACGAGCAAATTCATGTGTTCTCATGTTGAATATGCATTTATAATACGTAACTCAGACACGAAATATCACATATAATTCTTCACTATAATGCCAAGCATGGTAAGTATACGCTAAATGTGTTTTCAGTGAAAAGTTACACATGTTACACTTCAGAAACAAAAGACGGTTTATGTTACCAAATTCAGGGTTAATTATATATTTGAAACAAGCAAATTTCATGGCCTACATCAGCAATGACGTTTTTTTTCAAAGCATTTTTAAAGATGAACAATTTTTGTAAGAACAAGATGCTACCTGAAATAAAAAGCACATAAATAAAATATTTTAGAAGCAAAAGAAAAGGGCAAATAAAACAACGTTAAAAAAAACTGGTTGTATGTAAAGTCGGTTTACGGACGAAAGTTTAACGTGACGTCATAACAAAACATTGATGAAATGATTGCATACTTTTGATCGCGAGACGGGTGTCGAGCTCACGGTCCGGCGACTCAGCCGCAGGACGAGCATCTTTCGCAGCAGCCGTGCTGCCCACGCGAGTGGGTGCCTGAGTTGCGAGTACGTAAGTTACGTCACGCATCACGTATTACGGGACGCGTAAGCTTCGTTACGCGTCGCAGAACTTTCGCAGACGTTACGAGTCAGTACGTAGGGGCCGCGCACGCGTCACGTGCCATTACAACATAGTTGACTATCAGGAACTTAGTTACGTGGATAAAAGCCGGTACGCGTCGGGACGAGTGGGCCGTACGAGACGGTTACCGGGAGTCCGGGTCATCGTGGGAGAGGCGCGCAACCCGCGACGGATCCGCCAGGCCGCGGCAAGCTCTCTGAACGCAATAAAAGAGCTCGTGAACCGATTAACAGCGAGTGGTCCTTTCGATCTACCTGTCACTCTACCTCACCATCCCTCCAGGTCCCGGCCACGTCGGCCTGGACCCACACCTCTCCGACGAGAGCAGCACGGGCATAACGGACATTACAAGCCAACAGGGAAATAGGGACCAGAAGCCGAGGGACGTCAACATGTTTGCTATTTAACTTCTTCCAATCTGTGTTATTCTGTTGAGGATAGGACGATGATAGGAAAAGTGGGAAACGAATGTGAGTGTTTCAAGTTTAATGTGCCTCGAAAAAGTAAAATCGATGGTTGTTCCAATCGAGTGGAAGATAGATAGTTGCGGCGCAAGCGTACAATGAGCGCTACGGGACACAGCGTAACGGGACACTTTTTCGTGCGTGCAGCCGGCGTTCATCGATTTATTAGACGTTGTCACGTCATAAAGGATGTTTTGAATAAGAATGTCTTTAATCTCGTGTTGGATGTCACTTCGTCACCGCTCACAACTCGTAAACTATGAAAGCTACAGAGTTGAAGAATACCTGCGATTTAAACTCAACTTACCTTTCTTTGTTTGAGTGTGACGAGTACAGAGTAGGCATGGTTTGATTCTTTCTTCCGCCTTGAGGTGCCTGAGGCTGCTCTATTAACGTAGTCTACTACATATCAGTAGCAGAGGCGCACCCAGGAATTTTTTTTTTGGAGGGGGGGGGGGGGGGGGTTTTAAGTTTGTTTCTTTTATGAAGGAACACCGGTTTCAAAAATAAAGAAGGCGTCCGAGGGTCCTCTCCCGGGAAAATTTGGATTTATAGGTGAAAATTGGTGCTATTTAAGAATGTTTTGTATCTAATTTTTGAATATACCGCTGGTAGAAAAAAAGAATAATTTTTAGTATGGTACTAAATTTTGTTTTAGACAATAATCAAACAAAGATACCTTTTTTTCAAACCCAGGGTCTCGTCCGCTCAAAATCAGTAGGTATTATTTTAATACCATGAGAATCATAGCATCCCAGTTTTTGTTGACGAGTGCTGCCATCTTCACGTTGAGGTCTGAAAATTTTCAGACAACCTTAGCGTAACGAAAGTATTTTCCAGGAAATTTATTCAGGCAGCTCTTGGATTATTTTTGTTTTGTCACAAAATTTCTCACCATATATTTATGAAAATGTAATGTTTGGGTGTTTAAACTGTCATATAAGTGATTATAATTATAAACATCAGAATTTTACAGCTATTAGATAATCACAGAATATCTCATATTATTTGAGATGAAACACAACATTCAAGTGTGTTATAATATAAACTTCTAGGTAAAATCCGGTAGCACTTTTGTCAAGAAAATGAAATCATGGAACTTGAGACTAAGCTTTAATGTCCTAAGAATGAAGCCTACTTATGTGATATGTAGTGTAGAGACAAGATTTTAAGGTTTTATTTTTTGGGCCAATTTTGTTTTTAAAACTGTTTATTAAAGAAGACAAGACAATTTTCAACAAATACAACACTTACTTGTTCAATGATTCTGTATCATTTTAACTGATGCATGAGCACTGTTACAATATAATAATTTGTAATAAGCATGTCTAACTTCTGCATTTGAAAAATGTGCTTGTGACATAATGTACACATTAGATATGTACTAATAGTTGCAATATAATAAAACAAAAAAAATTTCCAATCTACTTTGTGGGGTATTAACTTGCATTGCGTTGTATGTTGTATCGATATGATTTACGGCGTTATTTCAGCTTCATCGCAATTCACCACATAACCCTGTCCCTAGTGATATGTTGAACATAGGGACCGGAAAAATTCGCGGTTTCAATAGCCTTCAGGATATACTGCACATACCCCTGTACACTTGGGCAAATAACGCCAGTTCATTGCCTGCTGACATGTGAGTCGTCTCAGCTGGTTTGTATGTGATTCGATCCTTCTTTAGTTGGAGGTTTATAATTGGTTGAGATTCGTCCAGATGAACAGTAAGCCAATAGCAAAAACATCTAAAAGGTATATGTATTTGACTTCTAACCTATCGCCGAATGAATCCGCGAATTTTTCCGGTCTATAATTATAGATAGATACATACATACATATTGTGATAAGAACCAGTTGTGACATCACATCTCACAACCAGTTACAAGCATGGTTGTTATCTTTGAAAGATTTGTGCAATGGGAGTGCATGACTTGATGTAAGCTTTTGGACATACGTCATTGCTATGCACTATGTCTTCTACAGACATACATGTGCATAGCAATGGCGTATGTCCAAAAGCTTACATCAAGTCACAAGCATGGTTGGTCATCCCTCCGAACCACGAGAACTGCAGAGGGCTTACTTGACTTACATGGTACATCTAGAGCAGCGGTTCCCAGAAGGTGTTCCGCCTGACGCTGGGGTTCCGTGAGTCAGGATGACTGCCATATAAGTAGGGACCGGAAAAATTCGCGGATTCATTTCACGATATGATAGAACCCAAACAACTGCCTGTACCTTTATATTGCTTCTGTGATTGGCTTAGTTTATCTGAAAGACGTTGAGCCAATAGAAAACCTTCAACCAGAAAAGTATCGAATCGCAAGCGTCCCAGCCGACAGGTGTCACGAGTCAGTAGCCAATGAGCAGGTGGCATTTGCCCGAGTGTGTTAAGGATTGTGGGGTCTATCCTAGAGGCCATCCAAAGCGCGAATTTTACCAGTCTCTACATATAAAGCAGGAACAATTATTGTCAAATAACTTTCTTTGAAGGAGTTCGGGTTCCGCCCAAAGAAAAGTCGATCATAGATTTCCCTGGCCGAAAACAATTGGGAACTGCTGATCTAGAGTGCCGACTTCTTTCCGATAGTTCCAGTAAGACACTGTCACCCAAAGCCTTTTACAGACATAACTTTAAGGCTTCTAAAAATTGGTACCTGTCTTGGCATAGGTCTATACCTCTTCCACCATGTATAATACATCTAAAAACTGTAAATTTGATAAATAATTGTACATAAAAAATTATTTTTAATTTGGATTTTTTGAAAAGAAAAAAAAAACCACATTCAAATGAGTATTTTAATTCTTTTGAACTATTAATCACCTCAGTACAGGTAAATAAAATAGTGAAACACACATGTATAAACCATTCACAATACATTACATTCATACCAACATTTTTTTTTTTCAACTGCTTACAGAACATTCACAAAAAAAACTCTATATTTGTCTTCTGAAACAAAGTTAAATGAAGTTATGAATTTACCTATGAATATATGATAGTAAAAATACATGTAGTTTACTACACTGTGATGTAGCGAAGTATAAATGTATAGTACTATAACTTATGTACGGTTAAAGCAAATAGAGCTTAAAGACAGATTCTTCTTAGGCACATAGACAGTCATATGTACAAGGATATATGTACATGCAGAGTCAAAATTGACAAGAGTGTAGGTAAAAAAAATTATAATTTGTAGTTTTATAATTGTAATTCAAGCTCATAAAAGGCAAAAGCAAAACAATTTTCAAAAACATTAAAACTTTTTAAATATGATTACTAAAATTTTGTTTGCTTATGAAGCTAATTCATGTAGTATTTTAGTGAACTTAGTGTGAAAACACATTCCAACCCAAATGTTTTATAAATCGCTAATCTTCAAAGATACTTCTTTTTCTCTTATCAGCCCAATACAATTATCTATTCTGATAAAGATGACGTATATTTACATCAATAATAAATCACCACGGCTACTATAACTGTAATTTATTTACTACAAAATATTTGTCACATTATTAGAAATAAAAAAATTCTAAGTTAATTAGTGGTATCCATTATCATCATATACTCACATGAACAAAATACAGTACAGATTTATAGTTCCAATAATTTCAGTTCAAAATATCAGTAAAATTTAAAGCCTTTTGATTTACATAGTTCATTTTGAAAAATAACTGTATAAAAATATATTTTAAGTATGAATACATTATGCCTGTGCTTATTTAAAACTCACAGTGATCAAAAGGCTGTTCCAAATCAAACGTTCTGCTACAATGTCACATTATGGCTGTAATATTGTGCTTCATTATCATTGAACAAGGACTATTGTAACAAACTGAATTAACACGACAACACAAAACTAGAGTATTTTAATAAAAGTAATACCGAATTAGTTTCAAAAATTTATTTCATTTAAATGGCACACACTGTAATATCATTGGCAATAATGAATGTAACATTTACAAAAAAAATTCTCTAATTAGCAATTGAAAATTATTAATAATAATAATAATATTTTTGTGAAATAACTAGCAAATATTTTAAAGTCAATTTTCTTCTTGTAAACACTCAAATTTATTTAAAAACATTCTAAATTTCTTTATATAAAAAAAGGAGACAAGAGATAATTTAATTCCGTGAATATATACTGAATAGTTTTAACTAAGGTCACCCAAGTGTGTTCTTACATATTCATAACTAATGAGCATTTAATTTAAACTGTACAGAAACTATTCCATTAAATAATTAAATTATATGTATAGGTGACATAGTACAATTTTTTGGCAAGTTTATTGAACAAATCAATCACAATACGATGTCTCAAGTCCAAGCAAACATTGCTGTAACAAACCCATAGAACCAAGTAACAACTGATACAAAGATTGGAGGATCGTACATACGATACTGCAAATCTAGAATACGTAGTACTCAAGTGCAACATATCCACAGCTGCTATCCATTATCAGGCAAAACTGCACAATTATGACAATACTTTTGCTTCATGTTTCGAGACAAAATGAAAGCAGTAAAAAAATAAACACACCGCTCTTTAAAACTTGCTGTTTCTCTTGGAGTTTCCATTTTGAAACAACAATCGTGAAGAGCTGTAGCAGAAGCCACGTATTATAATAAATGCATGTTCTAGCAATCTGAAGTAGGCAATCAGACACCATTTTCCACCCGCACTGTGTTTTTATCAATGTCAGTCATGTTTTCATCGGTACACGTGTCATCATCTGCAACAGCTCTGGAAAAAAAAAATAGAAAACAACAGATTAAGTGAAAGGAGACTATGTACAAAACATGCAAGACACGTTATTTATCACCATAATTTTAAGTGCAAAGCATCAGTTTCACATATTAAAATTACCATGGTAATGTAGTTAGTTTCTGAACAAATACGTACAACCATTTTTTTCAGTATAAACTGGTGATTTTAAAATGCAACATCAGTTTGTGAAAAGGCAATAAAAACAACATTAATTTTGCTCTAATAATCTACCCAAGTAACCAATTCACCACTTTATAAAAGAAAACATGAATTATATTAATATTATTATTTATTTAGGTTTAACGTCTGTTCACAAGCAGGTTTATTGGCTTTTTGTAAAACATAACTTTAAATGATTTTTGAGCAATATCCTAAAAGTAAAATGTGTTACAACCAAGGCCACACAAAAAACTGTCAAATCAAAACTGCAAATATAAAACACAATTACATGCTCTTTGTTCATGCCAGGATTGAACTATAATTTGGCATTTAAGTTTCTCAATACCATTAAACAAACATTTATTCAATTGATAAAAAGATCTATAAGCAATTACCTACAGTTATATTTCATGGTTCGTACCCTCTCGATAAATTAAAAATTAAGGACTTTTTAAGGATCTCTACTTCATTGCCTTCACCACTATCAAGTGGTAGAAAAATAATTGTTGTATCACAAAACACCTCAATAAAATAACAATGTCAAATATTAATGCAAAAAATAATAATTTCCTTAGTTGGTTCAATTGTTACAGTTATTATTGTCCATAATTGTCTTGAACACACATGTAACTCAAGAATAGTATCTAGCAGAAATTTGAAGCTCTAACATTTAATTTTATCACATTTGCATATACTTTTTAAGTTCAAAGTAAGACAGTAAAAAATAAGTTTTCAGTTTAAAGGTTAGATACAAAATACAAATAACGAATTCAGAGTGATTTTTAATCATAAAATCTAATCACGTGGCCATATATTCTCCGATTGTACTGCGCATGCGCATGGCGTTTTCTGCCAAGTCGGAAACAAAAAGAACTTTAAAGTGCTTGCATTTAGTCATTACTGGCATTCGATCAGTCTTAATTAACTACTCGGTGGTATTCTCAGTGGAATTTAAGGACTTTTAAGGGCCGTTATTCAGTTGGAGACAAATTAGGGACTCTCGCGTTGCATGCAATCGGCGAGATATCGATATTCTACTACGTGTGCGCGCTCTATACAGGAAGCAACATAACCCAACACGAATGACGCCAACTAGCGCTGGCTACATTTTTGTAAGTGGTACACCGCGGCGACGCAAACGAACAGATAAAGGTTTTAACGTTTAAAAACGTCTTTAACAGAAAATTTACACCTCAAGCAACTACGTATTTCCGTTAGTTAAATAAATAAGCGGTCATGTCCGAATAAACATTAGATTTCTACTTTAAACTACATCGTTTTGTAAGGAAAAAAATACCCAAACAAAGCGCTTGGAATCTAACAGCGGGACCAAAAACTTCCTGCGACGTTTACGCCAGAGTTTTTTGACTTTACAACGTCTAATAAATCGATGAACGCCGGCTGCAAAGTGTCCCGTTACACACATAGTTCCGTTACGCTGTGTCCCGTTACACTGTGTCCCGTTACGCTCATTGTACGCTTGCGCCGCATCGACAGAAGTGAAAATTTAAAACTTTGTTTATAAATGTGTAATATGAAATAATTTCTACGTCAAATGTACGTAAGAAAATGAATCTGATTACTAGTATAATTACAAGTATTTATTCTTTTATTATTTAAAAAATAAAAATAATTCAATTTGATTCATAAAAGTATGAAACAATTACATCAATGTTTTGTTATGACGTTGTCACGTTAAACTATCGTCCGTAAAACTACTTTCCAACCAAATTTTTTTAAATCCAAATTTATGCCATAAAATAAAGGTGCGACGATTATGCACGTGCGACGATTATGCGAGAAAAGTGGGTATTTACAACCATGAACAAACTGACCAATATATAGAAACAAAACTATTTAGGCTACTACCCCCTCCACAGAGTGAACTGGAGCGGCACTCACTTCCCGAACTGCTCCCCTTCCTGGATGGTGTCCGGCAGCTTCTTGTTCATCGTCTCCGGCAGCAGCAACGACAGCAGGCCGGCCGCCAGCGCCAGAGAGCCGAATATCAGGAGCGGGAGCGGCTGCCAGTAGTCAGCCTGGGAACAAGTCCGCAATCCACCGGCATCCAAACACTCGCCACACACTCCGGCCAACAACTTTAAACCAAGTGAATTACAAATCACTCAAAGCATTCAAAAACCACTGTGTCTCTTCAGTGACTGGAAAAAATGTGAAGGTTCAAATACCAGCAGGCGGGACGGACCTCACCAGGGGCGGGACGGACCTCACCAGGGGCGGGACGGACCTCACCAGCAGGCGGGACGGACCTCACCAGCAGGCGGGACGGACCTCACCAGCAGGCGGGACGGACCTCACCAGGGGCGGGACGGACCTCACCAGGGGCGGGACGGACCTCACCAGCAGGCGGGACGGACCTCACCAGGGGCGGGACGGACCTCACCAGCAGGCGGGACGGACCTCACCAGGGGCGGGACGGACCTCACCAGGGGCGGGACGGACCTCACCAGGGGCGGGACGGACCTCACCAGCAGGCGGGACGGACCTCACCAGGGGCGGGACGGACCTCACCAGGGGCGGGACGGACCTCACCAGGGGCGGGTCGGACCTCACCCGCAGGCGGGACGGACCTCACCAGCAGGCGGGACGGACCTCACCAGGGGCGGGACGGACCTCACCAGGGGCGGGACGGACCTCACCAGGGGCGGGACGGACCTCACCAGGGGCGGGACGGACCTCACCAGGGGCGGGACGGACCTCACCAGAGGCGGGACGGACCTCACCAGGGGCGGGACGGACCTCACCAGCAGGCGGGACGGACCTCACCAGCAGGCGGGACGGACCTCACCAGCAGGCGGGACGGACCTCACCAGGGGCGGGACGGACCTCACCAGGGGCGGGACGGACCTCACCAGGGGCGGGACGGACCTCACCAGAGGCGGGACGGACCTCACCAGCAGGCGGGACGGACCTCACCAGGGGCGGGACGGACCTCACCAGCAGGCGGGACGGACCTCACCAGAGGCGGGACGGACCTCACCAGGGGCGGGACGGACCTCACCAGAGGCGGGACGGACCTCACCAGAGGCGGGACGGACCTCACCAGAGGCGGGACGGACCTCACCAGCAGGCGGGACGGACCTCACCAGGGGCGGGACGGACCTCACCAGCAGGCGGGACGGACCTCACCAGAGGCGGGACGGACCTCACCAGGGGCGGGACGGACCTCACCAGGGGCGGGACGGACCTCACCAGAGGCGGGACGGACCTCACCAGGGGCGGGACGGACCTCACCAGGGGCGGGACGGACCTCACCAGAGGCGGGACGGACCTCACCAGGGGCGGGACGGACCTCACCAGCAGGCGGGACGGACCTCACCAGAGGCGGGACGGACATCACCAGCAGGCGGGACGGACATCACCAGCAGGCGGGACGGACCTCACCAGCAGGCGGGACGGACCTCACCAGCAGGCGGGACGGACCTCACCAGGGGCGGGACGGACCTCACCAGAGGCGGGACGGACATCACCAGGGGCGGGACGGACCTCACCAGGGGCGGGACGGACCTCACCAGGGGCGGGACGGACCTCACCAGGGGCGGGACGGACCTCACCAGAGGCGGGACGGACCTCACCAGGGGCGGGACGGACCTCACCAGGGGCGGGACGGACCTCACCAGGGGCGGGACGGACCTCACCAGGGGCGGGACGGACCTCACCAGGGGCGGGACGGACCTCACCAGGGGTGGGACGGACCTCACCAGAGCGGGACGGATCTCACCAGGGGCGGGATGGACCTCACCAGCAGGCGGGACAGACCTCACAAGCAGGCGGGACGGAAGTCACCAGGGGCGGGACGGACCTCACCAGGGGCGGGACGGACCTCACCAGGGGCGGGACGGACCTCACCAGGGGCGGGACGGACCTCACCAGGGGCGGGACGGACCTCACCAGAGGCGGGACGGACCTCACGGACCTCACCAGGGGCGGTACGGACCTCACCAGGGGCGGGACGGACCTCACCAGCAGGCGGGACGGACCTCACCAGCAGGCGGGACGGACCTCACCAGGGGCGGGACGGACCTCACCAGGGGCGGGACGGACCTCACCAGCAGGCGGGACGGACCTCACCAGCAGGCGGGACGGACCTCACCAGAGGCGGGACGGACCTCACCAGCAGGCGGGACGGACCTCACCAGCAGGCGGGACGGACCTCACCAGCAGGCGGGACGGACCTTACCAGCAGGCGGGACGGACCTTACCAGCAGGCGGGACGGACCTCACCAGCAGGCGGGACGGACCTCACCAGAGGCGGGACGGACCTCACCAGAGGCGGGACGGACCTCACCAGAGGCGGGACAGACCTCACCAGAGGCGGGACGGACCTCACGGACCTCACCAGGGGCGGGACGGACCTCACCAGGGGCGGGACGGACCTCACCAGCGGCGGGACGGACCTCACCAGGGGCGGGACGGACCTCACCAGAGGCGGGACGGACCTCACGGACCTCACCAGGGGCGGGACGGACCTCACCAGGGGCGGGACGGACCTCACCAGGGGCGGGAAGGACCTCACCAGGGGCGGGACGGACCTCACCAGGGGCGGGACGGACTTCACCAGGGGCGGGACGGACCTCACCAGAGGCGGGACGGACCTCACCAGGGGCGGGACGGACCTCACCAGGGGCGGGACAGACCTCACCAGGGGCGGGACGGACCTCACCAGGGGCGGGACGGACCTCACCAGGGGCGGGACGGACCTCACCAGCAGGCGGGACGGACCTCACCAGGGGCGGGACGGACCTCACCAGAGGCGGGACGGACCTCACCAGGGGCGGGACGGACCTCACCAGAGGCGGGACGGACCTCACGGACCTTACCAGGGGCGGGACGGACCTCACCAGGGGCGGGACGGACCTCACCAGAGGCGGGACAGACCTCACCAGGGGCGGGACGGACCTCACCAGAGGCGGGACGGACCTCACCAGGGGCGGGACGGACCTCACCAGGGGCGGGACGGACCTCACCAGGGGCGGGACGGACCTCACCAGAGGCGGGACGGACATCACCAGGGGCGGGACGGACCTCACCAGGGGCGGGACGGACCTCACGGACCTCACCAGGGGCGGGACGGACCTCACCAGAGGCGGGACGGACCTCACCAGGGGCGGGACGGACCTCACCAGGGGCGGGACGGACCTCACCAGAGGCGGGACAGACCTCACCAGGGGCGGGACGGACCTCACCAGAGGCGGGACGGACCTCACCAGAGGCGGGACGGACCTCACGGACCTCACCAGGGGCGCGACGGACCTCACCAGAGGCGGAACAGACCTCACCAGGGGCGGGACGGACCTCACCAGAGGCGGGACGGACCTCACGGACCTCACCAGGGGCGGGACGGACCTCACGGACCTCACCAGGGGCGGGACGGACCTCACCAGGGGCGGGACGGACCTCACCAGGGGCGGGACGGACCTCACCAGAGGCGGGACAGACCTCACCAGGGGCGGGACGGACCTCACCAGATGCGGGACGGACCTCACCAGCAGGCGGGACAGACCTCACCAGGGGCGGGACGGACCTCACCAGGGGCGGGACGGACCTCACTAGCAGGCGGGACGGACCTCACCAGCAGGCGGGACGGACCTCACCAGCAGGCGGGACGGACCTCACCAGAGACGGGACGGACCTCACCAGGGGCGGGACGGACCTCACCAGAGGCGGGACGGACCTCACCAGGGGCGGGACGGACCTCACCAGGGGCGGGACGGTCCTCACCAGAGGCGGGACGGACCTCACGGACCTCACCAGGGGCGGGACGGACCTTACCAGGGGCGGGACAGACCTCACCAGGGGCGGGACGGACCTCACCAGGGGCGGGACAGACCTCACCAGGGGCGGGACGGACCTCATCAGGGGCGGGACGGACCTCACCAGGGGCGGGACGGACCTCACCAGAGGCGGGACGGACCTCACCAGGGGCGGGACGGACCTCACCAGGGGCGGGACGGTCCTCACCAGAGGCGGGACGGACCTCACGGACCTCACCAGGGGCGGGACGGACCTTACCAGGGGCGGGACAGACCTCACCAGGGGCGGGACGGACCTCACCAGGGGCGGGACGGACCTCACCAGGGGCGGGACGGACCTCACCAGGGGCGGGACGGACCTCACCAGGGGCGGGACGGACCTCATCAGGGGCGGGACGGACCTCACCAGATGCGGGACGGACCTCACGGACCTCACCAGATGCGGGACGGACCTCACGGACCTCACCAGGGGCGGGACGGACCTCACCAGGGGCGGGACGGACCTCACCAGGGGCGGGACGGACCTCACCAGGGGCGGGACGGACCTCACCAGGGGCGGGACGGACCTCACCAGGGGCGGAACGGACCTCACCAGAGGCGGGACGGACCTCACGGACCTCACCAGGGGCGGGACGGACCTCACCAGGGGCGGGACGGACCTCACCAGAGGCGGGACGGACCTCACGGACCTCACCAGGGGCGGGACGGACCTCACCAGGGGCGGGACGGACCTTACCAGGGGCGGGACGGACCTCACCAGGGGCGGGACGGACCTCACCAGGGGCGGGACGGACCTCACCAGGGGCGGGACGGACTTCACCAGGGGCGGGACGGACCTCACCAGAGGCGGGACGGACCTCATTAGGGGCGGGACGGACCTCACCAGAGGCGGGACGGACCTCACGGACCTCACCAGGGGCGGGACGGACCTCACCAGGGGCGGGACGGACCTCACCCAGGGTGGCCACTCTTCTGGGATAATAAAATTCCTGGTTTTTTCCAGGTTTTTTCAAGGGTGGTTTTTATCAATATTTGCATACAATTTGCATTTTTGTTACACAAAGCACACACAATATGATGTTTTATTGCCGTTAAACAATAGACAACTTAACTATAGGCTTAAAAATTAAATCAATGAACTTGCTTAAAACAAAACCTACCACCAACAAAAAATTTATAATCTCACGTCACAAAAATTACTTGACACCAAACGCACGTGTTTTGCCCCTCTTGCGTGGCTGGCTAATGCTGTTCTTCCCATCCATGCTACCGATATAGATTTTAAGATTACAGAAATTGCAAATAGCGTTCGTCCCGCACTTTGGATCTTTCTCCACCCATTCAAACTCTTCCGTACATTTGTCATTTTATGTGGTGACCGAACTCGTTGACATTTTGATAGTCTGCGCCAATTACATGTTAGATTAAAAGATTCAAAACAACGTCCCGCACAACTAAACTTTTAAAAAAAACTCGAGAAAAGTATCCGTGATACCGTGACGCAACAACATGAGCGCAAAGTAAAAACAAATATACATACAAAACTAGTGCTACCAACATGCCGTGCGAGAAATTACTACCATCCTACAACAACATTTTCAGCCAAAATGCTGTTGCTTTTGAATACAGAAACATAATAAGTATGGAAGTCTGAATTGTTAACGGTTTCTTACGTACTACAAAAGTTTTTAAATGCAATATGAACAAATTAACTTTCACAAAATATAGCACACGAGCACACTGTCGTGCTTCGACGGGTGGTGAACGTGCTCATTTAACAGCCGTATGTTATTGTGATCGTTACTTCATAAAAAAAATTCCCGGTTCTAATAAAAATTCCTGGTTGATTCCAGGTATTCCTGGTTTTTTTAAGAAATCCTGGCTATTTCCCGTATTTCCCGATTTCCCGGTTGGCTGGCCACCCTGTCACCAGGGGCGGGTCGGACCTCACCAGGGGCGGGACGGACCTCACCAGAGGCGGGACGGATCTCACCAGAGGCGGGACGGACCTCACCAGAGGCGGGACGGACCTCACCAGGGGCGGGACGGACCTCACCAGAGGCGGGACGGACCTCACGGACCTTACCAGGGGCGGGACGGACCTCACCAGGGGCGGGACGGACCTCACCAGAGGCGGGACAGACCTCACCAGGGGCGGGACGGACCTCACCAGGGGCGGGACGGACCTCACCAGGGGCGGGACGGACCTCACCAGGGGCGGGACGGACCTCACCAGAGGCGGGACGGACCTCACCAGGGGCGGGACGGACCTCACCAGAGGCGGGACGGACCTCACGGACCTTACCAGGGGCGGGACGGACCTCACCAGGGGCGGGACGGACCTCACCAGAGGCGGGACAGACCTCACCAGGGGCGGGACGGACCTCACCAGAGGCGGGACGGACCTCACCAGGGGCGGGACGGACCTCACGGACCTTACCAGGGGCGGGACAGACCTCACCAGGGGCGGGACGGACCTCACCAGAGGCGGGACGGACCTCACCAGGGGCGGGACGGACCTCACCAGGGGCGGGACGGACCTCACCAGAGGCGGGACGGACCTCACGGACCTTACCAGGGGCGGGACGGACCTCACCAGGGGCGGGACGGACCTCACCAGAGGCGGGACGGACCTCACCAGGGGCGGGACGGACCTCACCAGAGGCGGGACGGACCTCACCAGGGGCGGGACGGACCTCACCAGCAGGCGGGACGGACCTCACCAGCAGGCGGGACGGACCTCAAAAAACAGGCGGGACGGACCTCACCAGAGGCGGGACGGACCTCACCAGCAGGCGGGACGGACCTCACCAGCAGGCGGGACGGACCTCACCAGCAGGCGGGACGGACCTCACCAGAGGCGGGACGGACCTCACCAGAGGCGGGACGGACCTCACCAGAGGCGGGACGGACCTCACCAGAGGCGGGACGGACCTCACCAGAGGCGGGACGGACCTCACCAGCGGGCGGGACGGACCTCACCAGCGGGCGGGACGGACCTCACCAGGGGCGGGACGGACCTCACCAGAGGCGGGACGGACCTCACCAGGGGCGGGACGGACCTCACCAGGGGCGGGACGGACCTCACCAGGGGCGGGACGGACCTCACCAGAGGCGGGACCGACCTCACCAGAGGCGGGACGGACCTCAGCAGAGGCGGGACGGACCTCACCAGGGGTGGGACGGACCTCAGCAGAGGCGGGACGGACCTCACCAGCAGGCGGGACGGACCTCACCAGGGGCGGGACGGACCTCACCAGAGGCGGGACGGACCTCACCAGAGGCGGGACAGACCTCACCAGGGGCGGGACGGACCTCACCAGGGGCGGGACGGACCTCACCAAAGGCGGGACGGACCTCACCAGAGGCGGGACGGACCTCACCAGGGGCGGGACGGACCTCACCAGGGGCGGGACGGACCTCACCAGGAGCGGGACGGACCTCACCAGAGGCGGGACGGACCTCACCAGGGGCGGGACGGACCTCACCAGGGGCGGGACGGACCTCACCAGCAGGCGGAACGGACCTCACCAGCAGGCGGGACGGACCTCACAAACAGGCGGGACGGACCTCACCAGAGGCGGGACGGACCTCACCAGCAGGCGGGACGGACCTCACCAGCAGGCGGGACGGACCTCACCAGCAGGCGGGACGGACCTCACCAGAGGCGGGACGGACCTCACCAGAGGCGGGACGGACCTCACCAGGGGCGGGACGGACCTCACCAGGGGCGGGACGGACCTCACCAGCAGGCGGGACGGACCTCACCAGGGGCGGGACGGACCTCACCAGGGGCGGGACGGACCTCACCAGGAGCGGGACGGACCTCACCAGAGGCGGGACGGACCTCACCAGGGGCGGGACGGACCTCACCAGGGGCGGGACGGACCTCACCAGGGGCGGGACGGACCTCACCAGGGGCGGGACGGACCTCACCAGCAGGCGGGACGGACCTCACCAGGGGCGGGACGGACCTCACCAGAGGCGGGACGGACCTCACCAGAGGCGGGACGGACCTCACCAGAGGCGGGACGGACCTCACCAGGGGCGGGACGGACCTCACCAGCAGGCGGGACGGACCTCACCAGGGGCGGGACGGACCTCACCAGAGGCGGGACGGACCTCACCAGAGGCGGGACGGACCTCACCAGGGGCGGGACGGACCTCACCAAAGGCGGGACGGACCTCACCAGAGGCGGGACGGACCTCACCAGGGGCGGGACGGACCTCACCAGGGGCGGGACGGACCTCACCAGGAGCGGGACGGACCTCACCAGAGGCGGGACGGACCTCACCAGAGGCGGGACGGACCTCACCAGAGGCGGGACGGACCTCACCAGGGGCGGGACGGACCTCACCAGGGGCGGGACGGACCTCACCAGAGGCGGGACGGACCTCACGGACCTCACCAGGGGCGGGACGGACCTCACCAGGGGCGGGACGGACCTCACCAGGGGCGGGACGGACCTCACCAGGGGCGGGACGGACCTCACCAGGGGCGGGACGGACCTCACCAGAGGCGGGACGGACCTCACCAGAGGCGGGACGGACCTCACCAGAGGCGGGACGGACCTCACCAGAGGCGGGACGGATCTCACCAGGGGCGGGACGGACCTCACCAGCAGGCGGGACGGACCTCACCAGGGGCGGGACGGACCTCACCAGAGGCGGGACGGACCTCACCAGACGCGGGACGGACCTCACCAGGGGCGGGACGGACCTCACCAAAGGCGGGACGGACCTCACCAGAGGCGGGACGGACCTCACCAGGGGCGGGACGGACCTCACCAGGGGCGGGACGGACCTCACCAGGGGCGGGACGGACCTCACCAGGGGCGGGACGGACCTCACCAGGAGCGGGACGGACCTCACCAGAGGCGGGACGGACCTCACCAGAGGTGGGACGGACCTCACCAGAGGCGGGACGGACCTCACCAGGGGCGGGACGGACCTCACCAGAGGCGGGACGGACCTCACGGACCTCACCAGGGGCGGGACGGACCTCACCAGGGGCGGGACGGACCTCACCAGGGGCGGGACGGACCTCACCAGGGGCGGGACGGACCTCACCAGGGGCGGGACGGACCTCACCAGAGGCGGGAAGGACCTCACGGACCTCACCAGGGGCGGGACGGACCTCACCAGAGGCGGGACGGACCTCACCAGGGGCGGGATGGACCTCACAAGGGCCGGGACGGACTTCATCAGAGGCGGGACAGACCTCACCAGGGGCGGGACGGACCTCACCAGAGGCGGGACGGACCTCACGGACCTCACCAGGGGCGGGACGGACCTCACCAGAGGCGGGACGGACCTCACCAGGGGCGGGACGGACCTCACCAGGGGCGGGACGGACCTCACCAGGGGCGGGACGGACCTCACCAGAGGCGGGACAGACCTCACCAGGGGCGGGACGGACCTCACCAGAGGCGGGACGGACCTCACGGACCTCCCCAGGGGCGGGACGGACCTCACCAGGGTCGGGACGGACCTCACGGACCTCACCAGGGGCGGGACGGACCTCACCAGGGGCGGGACGGACCTCACGGACCTCACCAGGGGCGGGACGGACCTCACCAAGGGGGGGGACGGACCTCACCAGGGGCGGGACGGACCTCACCAGGGGCGGGACGGACCTCACCAGAGGCGGGACGGACCTCACCAGGGGCGGGACGGACCTCACCAGGGGCTGGACGGACCTCACGGACCTCACCAGGGGCGGGACGGACCTCACCAGAGGCGGGACGGACCTCACCAGCAGGCGGGACGGACCTCACCAGGGGCGGGACGGACCTCACCAGGGGCGGGATGGACCTCACCAGCAGGCGGGACGGACCTCACCAGGGGCGGGACGGACCTCACCAGCAGGCGGGACGGACCTCACCAGCAGGCGGGACGGACCTCACCAGCAGGCGGGACGGACCTCACCAGCAGGCGGGACGGACCTCACCAGGGGCGGGACGGACCTCACCAGGGGCGGGACGGACCTCACCAGGGGCGGGACGGACCTCACCAGGGGCGGGACGGACCTTACCAGGGGCGGGACGGACCTCACCAGGGGCGGGACGGACCTCACCAGGGGCGGGACGGACCTCACCAGGGGCGGGACGGACCTCACCAGGGGCGGGACGGACCTCACCAGGGGCGGGACGGACCTCACCAGGGGCGGGACGGACCTCACCAGAGGCGGGACGGACCTCACCAGGGGCGGGACGGACCTCACCAGAGGCGGGACGGACCTCACGGACCTCACCAGGGGCGGGACGGACCTCACCAGGGGCGGGACGGACCTCACCAGGGGCGGGACGGACCTCACCAGAGGCGGGACGGACCTCACCAGAGGCGGGACGGACCTCACGGACCTCACCAGGGGCGGGACGGACCTCACCAGCGGCGGGACGGACCTCACCAGGGGCGGGACGGACCTCACCAGAGGCGGGACGGACCTCACGGACCTCACCAGGGGCGGGACGGACCTCACCAGGGGCGGGACGGACCTCACCAGGGGCGGGACGGACCTCACCAGGGGCGGGACGGACCTCACCAGAGGCGGGACGGACCTCACCAGGGGCGGGACGGACCTCACCAGAGGCAGGACGGACCTCACGGACCTCACCAGGGGCGGGACGGACCTTACCAGGGGCGGGACGGACCTCACCAGGGGCGGGACGGACCTCACCAGGGGCGGGACGGACCTCACCAGGGGCGGGACGGACCTCACCAGGGGCGGGACGGACCTCACCAGAGGCGGGACGGACCTCACCAGGGGCGGGACGGACCTCACCAGGGGCGGGACGGACCTCACCAGGGGCGGGACGGACCTCACCAGGGGCGGGACGGACCTCACCAGCAGGCGGGACGGACCTCACCAGAGGCGGGACGGACCTCACCAGAGGCGGGACGGACCTCACCAGCGGGTGGGACGGACCTCACCAGCAGGCGGGACGGACCTCACCAGAGGCGGGACGGACCTCACCAGAGGCGGGACGGACCTCACCAGGGGCGGGACGGACCTCACCAGAGGCGGGACGGACCTCACCAGAGGCGGGACGGACCTCACCAGGGGCGGGACGGACCTCACCAGGGGCGGGACGGACCTCACCAGAGGCGGGACGGACCTCACCAGAGGCGGGACGGACCTCACCAGCAGGCGGGACGGACCTCACCAGCAGGCGGGACGGACCTCACCAGGGGCGGGACGGACCTCACCAGGGGCGGGACGGACCTCACCAGGGGCGGGACGGACCTCACCAGGGGCGGGACGGACCTCACCAGGGGCGGGACGGACCTCACCAGGGGCGGGACGGACCTCACCAGAGGCGGGACGGACCTCACCAGAGGCGGGACGGACCTCACCAGCAGGCGGGACGGACCTCACCAGAGGCGGGACGGACCTCACCAGAGGCGGGACGGACCTCACCAGAGGCGGGACGGACCTCACCAGAGGCGGGACGGACCTCACCAGGGGCGGGACGGACCTCACCAGGGGCGGGACGGACCTCACCAGGGGCGGGACGGACCTCACCAGGGGCGGGACGGACCTCACCAGAGGCGGGACGGACCTCACCAGCAGGCGGGACGGACCTCACCAGGGGCGGGACGGACCTCACCAGCAGGCGGGACGGACCTCACCAGAGGCGGGACGGACCTCACCAGGGGCGGGACGGACCTCACCAGAGGCGGGACGGACCTCACCAGGGGCGGGACGGACCTCACCAGAGGCGGGACGGACCTCACCAGAGGCGGGACGGACCTCACCAGGGGCGGGACGGACCTCACCAGAGGCGGGACGGACCTCACCAGCAGGCGGGACGGACCTCACCAGGGGCGGGACGGACCTCACCAGGGGCGGGACGGACCTCACCAGAGGCGGGACGGACCTCACCAGAGGCGGGACGGACCTCACCAGAGGCGGGACGGACCTCACCAGGGGCGGGACGGACCTCACCAGAGGCGGGACGGACCTCACCAGCAGGCGGGACGGACCTCACCAGCAGGCGGGACGGACCTCACCAGAGGCGGGACGGACCTCACCAGGGGCGGGACGGACCTCACCAGGGGCGGGACGGACCTCACCAGGGGCGGGACGGACCTCACCAGCAGGCGGGACGGACCTCACCAGGGGCGGGACGGACCTCACCAGGGGCGGGACGGACCTCACCAGAGGCGGGACGGACCTCACCAGCAGGCGGGACGGACCTCACCAGAGGCGGGACGGACCTCACCAGAGGCGGGACGGACCTCACCAGGGGCGGGACGGACCTCACCAGGGGCGGGACGGACCTCACCAGGGGCGGGACGGACCTCACCAAGTGCGGGACGGACCTCACCAGAGGCGGGACGGACCTCACCAGGGGCGGGACGGACCTCACCAGAGGCGGGACGGACCTCACCAGAGGCGGGACGGACCTCACCAGCAGGCGGGACGGACCTCACCAGAGGCGGGACGGACCTCACCAGAGGCGGGACGGACCTCACCAGAGGCGGGACGGACCTCACCAGCAGGCGGGACGGACCTCACCAGCAGGCGGGACGGACCTCACCAGAGGCGGGACGGACCTCACCAGGGGCGGGACGGACCTCACCAGAGGCGGGACGGACCTCACCAGGGGCGGGACGGACCTCACCAGAGGCGGGACGGACCTCACCAGCAGGCGGGACGGACCTCACCAGAGGCGGGACGGACCTCACCAGGGGCGGGACGGACCTCACCAGGGGCGGGACGGACCTCACCAGGGGCGGGACGGACCTCACCAGGGGCGGGACGGACCTCACCAGGGGCGGGACGGACCTCACCAGCAGGCGGGACGGACCTCACCAGAGGCGGGACGGACTTCACCAGAGGCAGATTCAGAAGCTCGTTAAAGTGTCCAACAAAGACCTCTATAATGAATTCCCTCACTTTTAGCAGACTCATCCACATCGTCTATAATTTTCTACCTACACAAAATGTGGAAAACAGCCAAAATAAATTAGTTGGCTTCAGAGTCACTTACAGATTCTTCAAAGTTGTGACAAAACTGTTTACACATAAACAAAAAGCTCTGAAACCATGCACAGAGAGCAGTTTTTTACATCACATTTAATAATAGGGAGCAGGGGCAGACCCAGGATTGACATCTGGGGGGAGCGGGGGGCACCGGTAGTCTGGTACTAGTATACCTGTATACTGTACCTGTTTACTGCTTCAGAAGTCTTTTTATCCAGTGCATATTTTACCCTTCTGGGGGAAACTGCACTTGCCGCCGTGCCCCCCCTCCCCCCTCTCACCTACTAAATCTGCCACTGACAAGATTATTTGCCACCAGACCTTAACTTTATCTTAACAACCCTATCCAAGGCACTAATGTAACGGTGTGTGATTTATTTTCGCTAAAATGATTGCTGATACTTTGGTGATTGTGATTTAGATGGAAGAAGGCCCCAAGGAAGACCAAGGAGGAGGTGGGAAGAGCAGATAGATAAAGGAGTGAGAGAGAGAGAGAGAGAGGAGAAGAATGGAACAGAGTGAGGTAGGGGAATGGTGGAGTGACAGAGAAAGCTGGAGGTATTGACTTTGCTGACCCAGCCACAAGCTGGAAGCAGATGAAGAAGAAGATGAAGAAGAAGAAGAAGATGCAAACTCCTATGGTTTGAAGCAGTGTTGGCCAAATTACTCTTTTTGAGGGTCACATATAATTTTTCAAACTTACCCACGGGCCGGACATCGTGAATTAGTATTCCTTTTTAACAATTTTTTTATGTCATATTTGTTGTTTTTTTACAGTGAATAATAAATAAAAATAACAAAAAAATAGAGTCTTTCAAATCAGCATTCAAAAAAATTAAAACATAAGAATATAAACACAATTATTACTGAACAAAACAGAAAAATAATTGAATAAAAATAGAATACATGAATAAAGTGTCTTATAAACATGTCATTCTACATAGATGCAAACAAAGATGGCTAATACATAGAGACCTGCAAAAGTCGCAGATTCAATGACCTCCAGGATAGACTCTACTACACTCTACACACTCGGGCAAATGCCACCTGTTCATTGGCTGCTGACTTGTGAGTCGTCTCGACCGAGTGTCTGTGATTCGACACTTTTTTGAGCGAGGGTCTCTAATTGGCCCTCATTACTCCAGATTAACAGTGAACCAATGGCAGAAGCAGCGCTAAGGTATAATTATTTGAATTGTAGCATATCACGAAATGAATCCGCGAATTTTGCAGGTCTCTACGGTAATACATTATAGTAGACATAATATTTCTTTGTTGAGAGAGCGACCACTGGTTTGAAGAACAGCGAGCTCTCGCCTCTCATCGCGGGATGGATGGGACGGGACGGGAAGGGACGGGAGGAGACGGGACGGGACGGGAGGAGAGGAGACGGGACGGGACGATACGGGATGGGACGAGACGATACGGGAAAGGACGGAAGGAGACGGGAAAGGACGGGAGGAGACGGGACGTGACGGGAGGGGACGGGACGGGAGGAGACGGGACGGGAGGAGACAGGACGGGAGGAGACGGGACGGGAGGAGACGGGATGGGACGGGAGGAGACGGGATGGGACGGGAGGAGACGGGACGAGACGGGACGGGAGGGGAGGAGACGGGGTCCCTACCAGCAGGTTGATGTATGGGGCCAGCACGCCGCCCACCCGCGCGCTGGTGGAGCTCGCCCCCAGCGCCACGTTCCGTATGACCGTGGGGAACTGCTCCGCCGAGAACACGTACACCGTGCCATACGACGCCGTGATGGCTAGCTTGCCGACCATCGCCAGCGTTATCACCAGCCACTGCATGTCTGCAACAGTCACGCACGCTCACGCTCACGCTCGTACCTACAGTAGGGTAACTGGCTCCCTGATGACGGCGACTGCAATGTCGACCGAAACGTCGGTGAATTATTCGCCAAGGAAGCGGCTACAACCCAGAAGCCAAGCTAAAAAATATGTTAATAATTGGCTACATAATTAAACTGATGAAGAGATGGCTTTAGTATTTAAGTAGGTTTTATATATTGTTAGAACTTTATACCTGTACTTTACTTAAATACTAATTTTATTTAATTATGTTTTCATTTATTCATGTGACAATGTTATAATTTATACGTTTTTTGTTTATACATAATATTGAATTTTTTTTTAAATTGCTATTTTTAACTTTCATCTTTATTTAACAAATGTAAAGTTTCTTAGGTTATATTTTATATATTTATTTCTCAGTTATTATACATTTACAAATGTTTACAATCGTCAAAATACCGCATGTAATTTGAAGTGGCTAGATGAACTCACATACTTTCGTGAGTGCCAAATTTCCTGGTTAATTAAATGTTAAAAAAATGGGAAATAATAATTATTATTACTACTTCACTATTTGATTGACCTCGTGTTCCGGCGGCAGACGCACCTGAAGGCACTGCCAGGGTGAGCAGCAGCGCCACGCCCGCCACCAGCATGCAGCCGCACAGGATGGACTTGCGGCCCCACCGGTTCAAGGTCAGCAGCAGGAACGAGTAGGCGGGCACCTCCACCGCCCCCGAGATGAAGAAGTTGAGGTAGTCGTTGCCGCCCAGGTTGGACGTGTTCCACGACAGCCCGTAGTACGTGCCGCTGTTCACGAACCTGCGAGGAGGGAGGGAGAAAAAACCCCGTCCCCATTACTGCACCAACAACTTCAGCACATCGAAATCAATTTTTTAAGGTTTCCGAATGCATTCCACCAGCAATAGATTCACACTTTTCAATTCTATCAGCGTAAACTAATGCGTTGAAACATGTCACAAATATTAACCGGGCATCCTGATACCTGGGCTCCGGGGATTTGATAGCGCAAACTTGCACCAATTTTGCCTGTTACAAAAACACATTAATTACAAAACAGTTTGTGTTTCAAAAATTATTCACAAAAATTAAAATATATTTAACAAAACCTTTTCTAATTAAACTACACAAGCCTTCAATAAACTAAAAAATCAAATTATGCTAATGTAAATTTTTAATGATGCTACTTAATAATTATTAATAAGATGATAGTCTATAAACAAATAAAAATCATTAAAACAACACATAACGAAAAATGCCTTCACACATGGCACTGCTTCCAGCCCTCGGGTTCTCAGATGTGCCACTCGTGCAGTCAGGGTGACCACAGTTAGTACTTTCCTACTAGATCTAGTACTTATATATTTTTTTTTAGTGGTATAGTACATTTACGCTCAAATCTAGTACTTTTTTCTTTAATATAATAATATTATAGTAACTCCAATATGATTAATTATTAAGCGTAATTATTTTAAAAACTATGGAATGTATGTGTGTGTGGTGTGATATTTAAGTTCGAGTATTGCAATGTCATAACAACTTCGTAAATTATTAAAACCATAACAAATTATAATTTGTTACTTTTTTTTCTTTCAATCTAGTACTTTTTTCTCGCCTAAGTTGGTACTAAATATTTTTTTCCTTGTGGACACCCTGTCGCGCGGGAAGCCTTCTTTTCACAGACGAGAGAGCCAAACGCCCGATCATGCATATTCGGTTTTTTTTTTTTTCATTGTAACTCATGATAACTAATGGTCAATTAGGTTAGGTTAGCCACATTATAAATACTTTAAAACATTGTGGACGGTTGATTGTGTTAGGATAGCTACATTAAAGACACTGTGAAATCATGTAAACGGTTTCCTAGCCCTGGATAGCTACATACATTAAAAAGTTATTTGCGAAGCAACCATAAAATGATTTCACAGTATTCTTTAATGTGGCTATACTTACCTAATATAACCAACCATCCACAATGTCTTTAAAGTGTTTATAATGTAGCTAACCTATCCTAATCGACCGCCAAATTTTAACGCCACTCCGGTTCATACAATCAGATAGAACCGGTGGGTAGAGGGGAGGGGGGGGGGGGGGAGGGGAAAGCGAGCATGAACTTGGGGTGTGGCTCTCTCGTCTGTGAACAGAAGGCTTGCCCCCACGAGGTCCAAGGAGCCGCTCACCAACAGAAGAATATGTTGAGCGCCTTCCTGCGCAGGTTGGAGTGCCGCATGAGGTCCAGCAGGGACGGCCTGGGCTGCTCCGCGGCCTCGTCCTTGTCCTTGTCCCCCGGGGCGGGAGGCAGCAGGTTGTCCAGCACCTCCTCCGGGATGGTCACCTTGTTCTCCCGCGCCGCCGTCAGCAGCAGCTGCTTCGCCTCGTCGGCGCGGCCCTGCGCCAGCAGCCAGCGCGCCGACTCCGGGATGAACCTGGTGAACAAGCGACACCGCGTCTCTCACGAGGGCGACACATTGTGGACGTTGCAGCTACAGCGACACCGCATTATATATATAAATAATAAAAACAATAGCAAAATCTCCTGTGTTAAATAGCGCTAAAAATTTAACCATAAAACACATCCGTAGCCACGGGCGATAGTAGGGAAGGGAAATCGTGACGACCGGACAGAAACTGATTTAATGCAGTTTTTTTATATACGCCATTACATCAAAATTCATTATCAAAATCAAAATATTATCTAAATTCTCTGCAATAAATCAAAATTCATTATCAAAATCAAGAATTCATCATAATTCATTATCAAAATCAAAATTCATTATCAAAATTCACTGCAATAAATCAAAATTCATTATCAAAATCAAGATATCATCATAATTCATTATCAAAATCAAAATTCATTATCAAAATCAAAATATTATCTAAATTCTCTGCAATAAATCAAAATTCATTATCAATATCAAGATATCATCATAATTCATTATCAAAATCAAAATATTATCAAAATTCACTGCAATAAATCAAAATTCATTATCAAAATCAAAATATTATTGAAATTCACAGCATTAAAATCAGAACTCCCCCACAGCATGAATCACTACACGCGAGGTCGCGAGAGAGAGAGTGAGAGGACGCACCACCAGTAGGAGAGGAAGACGACGCCGGGCAGAGACAGCGCCACCTGCAGCATGCGCCAGTCGTCGATGAAGTAGGCGAACAGCGCGGTCAGGATGAAGCCCGTGGTGAAGAACAGCTGGCACACCACGCCGGCGAACAGCCGCTTGCTCGGGCCCACCATCTCCATGGCTGAGCGGAACAAACGAGCACTCAGGTCGGGGCAATGCGCGGCGCTGGAGACAGAACAACGTGGACTGTCCATGAGTATGGGGGAAGCATTCTTTTCACAGACGAGAGAGCCAAACACCCGATCGTGCATCTTCGGGTTTTTATATTTTATTTTGAACAACTCATGATAACTAGAGACTGGAAAAATTCGCACTTTCGATGACCTCTAGGATAGACTCCACAACCCCTTACACACTCGGGCAAATGCCACCTGCTCATTGGCTACTGACTCGTGACACCTGTCAACTGGGACGCTTGCGATTTGATACTGTTTTGGTTGAAGGTTTTCCACTGGCTAAAAGTCCTTCAGATAAACTGTAAGCCAATCACAGAACCAATATAAAGGTACAGTTGTTTGGATTATAGCATATCGTGAAATGAATACGCGAATTTTTCCGGTCTCTAATGATAACTAATGGTCAATTAGGTTAGGTTAGCTACATTATAAATACTTTAAAACATTGTGGACGGTTGATTTGGTTAGGATAGCTACATTAAAGATACTGTGAAATCATGTTAAACGATTTCCTAGCGCTGGATAGCTACATATTAAAAGTTATTTGCTAAGCAACCTTCGGGGAACTTCGGGTGTGGCTCTCTCGTCAGTGAAATGAAGGCTTCCCGTGGTTTATCACGTTGTGCGATCCAGCACCAATCGAGTGGACTCCAGCAGTTGACCCTGGTCGCGTTATTGAGCTGCCAGCGATTTCAGTTCGCTCAGAGTTTTATCGTTACTGTCAGTTTACACCTCAGTGAAGTGTTTCCTGATTTACAGCGAGGTTACATTTCACATTTGCTATCCCCCATTAAAACTTGACTGACGTTCAATATTCAACATCGTCACTCATTCAGAATGGCCAAGGTCCTGAGCTGGAAGAAAGACCTTTCATCATACTTCTAAAAACTGTTAAAACATTACTCTAGTTTATAAATCTACGACATATACCTAAGGAATTAAAAAAAATTATGATGAAACTAGAATATCAAAATTTAAAACTAAGGCAACTTGGAACATATTAAAAAAAAAAGGTGTTTTATCCTGTGAAATAATTTAATTATTTTGACATTTTACATGATAGTTTATTATGTATATTATTGAAGAGTTTTGTGTGTTTGATTGCTTTGCGTAACTTGCAACAATTTTGTTACGTCAATTGCTCCAGAGCAGCATGGCTTTTCAGCCAAGAGTCTGCCCCCACCGTGGAATTTAAATGCCCCTCACAGCGGGACACACTTGCACTTACAAAATTGTAACTGTGAAATGGAAATGACCCTCTACCGGTACCCCTGTAATCCTACAGATTGATCTTAACCTAAGTTTGTAATAGTTAGGGTTGAGTAAAAATTTATTTTATAAACTAACTGATTAAAAACCTTGCTGCAAAATGAATGTATTTCAATTCAACATTTGCCTTGTACTGCTAAGTTCGATTGGCTGGCAAGAAGTATATATAAGTTTCAAATGTAGGAGTTAGTTAACAGATAACTGAACTCCCACAAAGGCACAATGTGGGTTTGAAACCCAATAGATCACCTTTATTTATATTTATTTAAAACCAAGAACAGTGGATACTGTCACAGCCAGGGAGTTTTCCCAAGTTCTCCATTCCTTCCGCTAAACAATTTCTCAGCCCTTTCATGCCATCACTGCTCCGCGCCCAATGGTATCATTCGTTCGTTCGTTGGGTTGCATCCAAAATGTTCAGTCGTAGTGCCACCGGCCCCATTCGTTCCTGAAGAGCTGACCACACCGATGCAGTTAAGGCCTCGTCACGCTCATGAATTTTAGTCTCCAACTTTGTTGTTAAATAAAGTTTGAGATGTAATAGGCTATTGGAAAAATTTTGACTTTAAATTCCTTCTATTAAATAAATTTGGAAAGGTGAACTCGAACATGTGCAAGGCTGGCCCGCTGGCTAATGCGTCGGCATGCAGGAGGGCACGATGCACGTAGCGCCCGTCCCTACATTACCACTACACGCCTTGTGTGATTAGCGGCCTTCCCAAAGAGTTTGTGGCGCCTCTCTCCGTCTCAATTGGAGAATTCCGAGGACACCCCCCTCCCCCCCCCACCCCCCCCCCCCACCAGGACAAGTGTGAAGTGGTGTAGCTAGGATGCCATTGTTCTCGCAGCTTCGAGTGTCAAGTCGGGGATTCGATGACATGACTTCGGAGAGCTATACGACCTTCCCAGACTGGAAGTTCGCAGATACAGAAGGACGACGTCGCCCTCCGAAGAGACTGGTGGTTGTCTCCGGAGAATCCTCGGGCAGTGAAGTGAAGAGGCGGGTGACCCTTCCATGAGCGATAGTGAACGACGAGCAAGGGGCTTCTTGTTGGGACCAAAGGTGCGCGGTAGGAGACGGGCAGTAGGGAGAGGAACTGTTGAGCAAGGGGCTTCTTGTTGGGACCAAAGGTGCGCGGTAGGAGACGGGCAGTAGGGAGAGGAACTGTTTGAGCAAGGGGCTTCTTGTTGGGACCAAAGGTGCGCGGTAGGAGACGGGCAGTAGGGAGAGGAACTGTTGAGCAAGGGGCTTCTTGTTGGGACCAAAGGTGCGCGGTAGGAGACGGGCAGTAGGGAGAGGAACTGTTGAGCAAGGGGCTTCTTGTTGGGACCAAAGGTGCGCGGTAGGAGACGGGCAGTAGGGAGAGGAACTGTTGAGCAAGGGGCTTCTTGTTGGGACCAAAGGTGCGCGGTAGGAGACGGGCAGTAGGGAGAGGAACTGTTGAGCAAGGGGCTTCTTGTTGGGACCAAAGGTGCGCGGTAGGAGACGGGCAGTAGGGAGAGGAACTGTTGAGCAAGGGGCTTCTTGTTGGGACCAAAGGTGCGCGGTAGGAGACGGGCAGTAGGGAGAGGAACTGTTGAGCAAGGGGCTTCTTGTTGGGACCAAAGGTGCGCGGTAGGAGACGGGCAGTAGGGAGAGGAACTGTTGAGCAAGGGGCTTCTTGTTGGGACCAAAGGTGCGCTGTAGGAGACGGGCAGTAGGGAGAGGAACTGTTTGAGCAAGGGGCTTCTTGTTGGGACCAAAGGTGCGCGGTAGGAGACGGGCAGTAGGGAGAGGAACTGTTGAGCAAGGGGCTTCTTGTTGGGACCAAAGGTGCGCGGTAGGAGACGGGCAGTAGGGAGAGGAACTGTTGAGCAAGGGGCTTCTTGTTGGGACCAAAGGTGCGCGGTAGGAGACGGGCAGTAGGGAGAGGAACTGTTGAGCAAGGGGCTTCTTGTTGGGACCAAAGGTGCGCGGTAGGAGACGGGCAGTAGGGAGAGGAACTGTTGAGCAAGGGGCTTCTTGTTGGGACCAAAGGTGCGCGGTAGGAGACGGGCAGTAGGGAGAGGAACTGTTGAGCAAGGGGCTTCTTGTTGGGACCAACGGTGCGCGGTAGGAGACGGGCAGTAGGGAGAGGAACTGTTGAGCAAGGGGCTTCTTGTTGGGACCAAAGGTGCGCGGTAGGAGATGGGCAGTAGGGAGAGGAACTGTTGAGCAAGGGGCTTCTTGTTGGGACCAAAGGTGCGCGGTAGGAGACGGGCAGTAGGGAGAGGAACTGTTGAGCAAGGGGCTTCTTGTTGGGACCAAAGGTGCGCGGTAGGAGACGGGCAGTAGGGAGAGGAACTGTTGAGCAAGGGGCTTCTTGTTGGGACCAAAGGTGCGCGGTAGGAGACGGGCAGTAGGGAGAGGAACTGTTTGAGCAAGGGGCTTCTTGTTGGGACCAAAGGTGCGCGGTAGGAGACGGGCAGTAGGGAGAGGAACTGTTTGAGCAAGGGGCTTCTTGTTGGGACCAAAGGTGCGCGGTAGGAGACGGGCAGTAGGAAGAGGAACTGTTTGAGCAAGGGGCTTCTTGTTGGGACCAAAGGTGCGCGGTAGGAGACAGGCAGTAGGGAGAGGAACTGTTGAGCAAGGGGCTTCTTGTTGGGACCAAAGGTGCGCGGTAGGAGACGGGCAGTAGGGAGAGGAACTGTTGAGCAAGGGGCTTCTTGTTGGGACCAAAGGTGCGCGGTAGGAGACGGGCAGTAGGGAGAGGAACTGTTGAGCAAGGGGCTTCTTGTTGGGACCAAAGGTGCGCGGTAGGAGACGGGCAGTAGGGAGAGGAACTGTTGAGCAAGGGGCTTCTTGTTGGGACCAAAGGTGCGCGGTAGGAGACGGGCAGTAGGGAGAGGAACTGTTGAGCAAGGGGCTTCTTGTTGGGACCAAAGGTGCGCGGTAGGAGACGGGCAGTAGGGAGAGGAACTGTTGAGCAAGGGGCTTCTTGTTGGGACCAAAGGTGCGCGGTAGGAGACGGGCAGTAGGGAGAGGAACTGTTGAGCAAGGGGCTTCTTGTTGGGACCAAAGGTGCGCGGTAGGAGACGGGCAGTAGGGAGAGGAACTGTTGAGCAAGGGGCTTCTTGTTGGGACCAAAGGTGCGCGGTAGGAGACGGGCAGTAGGGAGAGGAACTGTTGAGCAAGGGGCTTCTTGTTGGGACCAAAGGTGCGCGGTAGGAGACGGGCAGTAGGGAGAGGAACTGTTGAGCAAGGGGCTTCTTGTTGGGACCAAAGGTGCGCGGTAGGAGACGGGCAGTAGGGAGAGGAACTGTTGAGAAAGGGGCTTCTTGTTGGGACCAAAGGTGCGCGGTAGGAGACGGGCAGTAGGGAGAGGAACTGTTTGAGCAAGGGGCTTCTTGTTGGGACCAAAGGTGCGCGGTAGGAGATGGGCAGTAGGGAGAGGAACTGTTGAGCAAGGGGCTTCTTGTTGGGACCAAAGGTGCGCGGTAGGAGACGGGCAGTAGGGAGAGGAACTGTTGAGCAAGGGGCTTCTTGTTGGGACCAAAGGTGCGCGGTAGGAGACGGGCAGTAGGGAGAGGAACTGTTGAGCAAGGGGCTTCTTGTTGGGACCAAAGGTGCGCGGTAGGAGACGGGCAGTAGGGAGAGGAACTGTTGAGCAAGGGGCTTCTTGTTGGGACCAAAGGTGCGCGGTAGGAGACGGGCAGTAGGGAGAGGAACTGTTGAGCAAGGGGCTTCTTGTTGGGACCAAAGGTGCGCGGTAGGAGACGGGCAGTAGGGAGAGGAACTGTTGAGCAAGGGGCTTCTTGTTGGGACCAAAGGTGCGCGGTAGGAGACGGGCAGTAGGGAGAGGAACTGTTGAGCAAGGGGCTTCTTGTTGGGACCAAAGGTGCGCGGTAGGAGACGGGCAGTAGGGAGAGGAACTGTTGAGCCCAGCTCCAGTGGGGAGAGTACAAGTGGACTTACGAGCAATTAATTTGTGGAACAAACATCTATATAGTTATAATTTAAGAAATAGTGTAATTGTTAGTTTAATAAATAAAACCATATTTAATTAATTGAGCTATCATTCTGGATATGTGTATTTCTCACACATAATATTTTAAATCATGTCGCACTATACAAGCTTATTGCCAACCACAACTTTTCTATTTTAACAACCTTATTCTAAAATTAAATAATGCATCATTGCTAGATATAAAAATTGAACTTATGATATTTATGCATTTTTAGTTTTTTTTAAGTTTTTTTTTAAATAACATTAATAAAAGTTGCGCTATAAAAAGTAAGTTCTTTTGTCTTTAAAAAGTTATAGTCACATGTTTTCCTTTATTCATATAAAATTATTTTATATATGACATTCTTAATACCATTATTTTAAATTTCATAATTTGTTAAATCTAATCTACGTTGGTGACATTTGCCATTTTAAAAATTAATTTTGACGGAAATGCACACCATCTGTTTTCGCTGGTCATGACTGATTGTTTGGTGCCATCGAAAATAAATAGTATTTTAGAACCAGTCCCATGTGCAGAGTATTATATTGAAGCTAAAGCCATCCAAAATGGCTGCGCTAGTGACATTTTTTCATGTCATCATAACCATTCAATTTAAGGTAGAGTCTCACACACAATTGTGAAAATTTTAATTTTTAGACATTGCAGTTAGTTAAAGGTTATTTTTGTAATTTTAACCCTATAACTCCCTTGCATCTTCACTAATATTTTCAAGCTATATTTTCTACGTGTGATATAATAGCTGTAAAAAGTATAACAACCCAGATTACAGCCATCCTCATGCAATACAGTAATAATCTTTTGTTATAATTTTTTTTGACAAATTTCAGGTTATATTTAAGTTTTTTTCCTTTTAAAAGTAATTGTAAACGTAATTCTCCGGGTTTGTTTTTATTTTTAAAATTCATCAGTTTATTTTTCTAGTAAACTTTTTTTGCTGGCTTCTTTGTGTGGGAAGGCGTGCTGATGTGATTCTCCTTCGTTTTTTCCACGACCGAGGCTTTGTTTCACACGCTAGGGGTGTGATTCACGGTCACGGAGTGCGAGAAAGATACAAAATCGCTGCGTCGTGGGAACAGAAGTAAGCATTTCGTTGAGCCTCTGTTGCCAAGCACCGTGATTGGCTGAGAATTACATCAGCAAGCCCAGGACACTGCCCGCTCAAAGGGAAGGAAGGCTGTAATTCAGTCATTGTCCGAGCGAGCGCCAGGCCGAGCGGTCTTTGTTCGGGCGATGGCTCCGGGTTGTATCTTTTCTGGAAGTAAATTTCAATTATTGTTTGTGTTCTGTTTGTTCAGAAGATAATTTGAGTTTAATAAAACAAACAAAAGATAATTACAACGAACATTGAGTTAGAATTTCTTCATGTCCTGCTACATAACCTGTATGTTTCACTCATCAACTAATTTTGAGCTAGCCGGAGGTGGTGAGTGGTGAGTGGTGACAAAAGTGGTGCAAATGATAATCAATTAAGAAAACTTGGTCAATTTTTTTAACATAAACTATATAACACTTAGTAAATATATGTTGAAAATACTGGTGACAGAACAACAAAAGCCAAGGATAATAGCCCTTAACTAATAAAATGACAAAATGAAAAGGTGCTGGAAGTAGTAGTCCCATAGTTGAAAATATCAGTGAGAACAACAGAAGCAAAGGAAGTGTATTGCTGAATGCACGGAAACGGCCCTTAACTAGGGCCATGAAAATTTCACGCAAAACATTCCCGAGAGTAGCTGGAAGTTAAACACTGTAGCATCGCCTGTGTTTCGTGATTGGTCGAGTTACTTTGAGGTGCGTGTCGATTGTTACAACAACCAATCACACTTAATTCATTGCAGAAGCAAACTCGTCCTTGGTGGCTCGTGCAAACAAGGCAACGACTTCTCTCGCAGACGGCCGCCAATCACAAGGAAGAAACCGCTGGTGTGGGTATCCCTTGTTGCAGTCTAGTAGGCGTTCAGATTTTTGCGCGAAAAATTCGTGCCCCTAGCCTTAACTAATAAAACGACAAGGAAATGAGAATGGAAGGTCGGCACGGCGCGGGAACTGGAAGCGGCCGCCCCTCACCGATGACGTAGGCGACGAGGAAGACCCCGGACGTGGTGGCGCCGACCACTATCCTGGCCGCCGTGAAGGAGACGTACTCGGGGGCCGCGGCCGCCAGCAGTCCCACGGCGACCTGCATCACCAGCGAGATGAAGAAGATGGGCCGGCGACCGTACCTGCGGACACGCCGACACAGTTACACGCGGTCCCTGCACATCAACAACCTTCACTTCATCGCCTTCATCACTATATAAAAAAAAACCGTTTGTAACATCACAATGTACCTCAAGAAAATAAAAATGTTAAATAGTCAAGGTTCAAAAAATAATATGGTGTTTTTTATTCCTGTTATCTTCTGTTTTGGAAAACTATTGTTTGTTTCGTCTTTTCGTTTTGTAGTTTTTTGTCTCGTTTCAACTGTTGTGCGGAATTTTTTTTTTGGGATCAATATTTTTGTGCTGTCATCATTTGTGGTTTGTTTTTTTTCGTTCTTTTAGTCCATTTTTCTTTGTTTTTCTTTGTTTTTTGACCATATTCCTGTTATGGAATATTATGTGGTGTTTATATCCTGTTGACAGCAGCAATATTTTGCTTAATTTGTGTTTTTGTCTTTTGGGTATTTTTTTAGTTTTCTTCTACACACATACATGTGCTTAGCAATGGCGTATCTCCAAAAGCTTACATCAAGTTAATACATGAAACTAGTCTGTACTAGACTGTACTAGTCTGCACTAGACTGTACTAGACTGTGCCAGTTTGCTGGGGAAGATGGAGGGGGTGGGGCAGTGTTACCTGTGGCATGATGGTAACCGAAGCAAGTCATCGGGCAGTCTAGGTCTGTGTGTTGCAATAAGAGGAAAATTTAATCAAGAAAGGTTTCCTTAAAACGTATAGTTTTGGTGTTTTGATTACAGCTATGATTCCCATTTCACAGTTACAATTGCCTCCAAAGTAAAAGGATCTTTATTCCCCCCTTCTCTGGGATCTAAGTTAAAGTTTGCATTTTTATGTCACATAATTATGAGCTGAGGCGATTTAACCATTGACGTAGCTAAATGATGCTCCAACACATAGTCCCTTTTTATAGTGTCTAGCTTATCTGTGTTGCCTTTGAGCCTTTATTTACAGCATACATATGAGCCACCATAAAATTTTTAACCACAAAATCCCTCACCCTAAATTAATTAAGATTGTTCCTCATGGTCTTGAGAAAATAAATCTGGCAAAATTGTTCAAAAAACTCTTTGCAACCAAGAATGTATACTGTCCAAAATTTATTTATTTATTTATTTATTTATTTATTGCCTTATTTTAAGTGGTGAAGTTAAGCTCTACCCAGACTACCTATGAGAATAAGGTCGAAAATGGCTAACCAAGCCTTATAAATGATCAGCATGATGCCGCGCGCATGCGCCAAACCCCAGGAGGGGAGGCCAAGACCGACAATGTACTAATTAGAGAGGAGGGGAAAGGGAGGAAGGAAGCGCCAACGCCCGCCACAGTGCGCGAAGTTCAAAAGCAGCGGACCCGACTGCTTCAACTACATGCATCTTTACTAACTAGATACATGAAAAGTAAACCTGTTAAATGTTACAGCCTACACATACCAAAAATTGTCACATATACATTTAAATAAAAAGCGAATTAACATATCAGTACAAATATGAAAATAACAAAAAAATTAGCTTATTAGTCTGAAAAGAATTCGAATCAAGTTAATATCAGCAGTAGCAATCATTCCACTAGACAAGCAAGTTTTTACCATCTGTATTCGATTCAGAAAGCCGTTCAGCAATCATAGCGATACGTACCTATCTGACAGAGCTCCGAATATGATTGATCCCAGCAGGACTCCCACCATGAACAAGGAATCAGCTAGAGCTCTGAGCCACGCATCGTTGCACACCATGTTGAACTGAAATAATAAAAATAACTTCTTTTCAGAAACTCTTCACTTTCCAGGAAACTATAAACTGAAAGCCATTAGGGCAAGTAGGCTAGTAGTTGGAAATGGGGGGTTCAAGCACAGGCGCAGGAGCCAGGAGCCCGCCATCTTGGATGACGTCATCGGCGGCCATCTTGGATGACGACATCGGCGGCCATCTTGGATGACGTCATCATGACCTTTGACCTTGACCTTTGACCTTGCTAATCTATGCTAATCTATGCTAATCTATGCTAATCTATGCTAATCTATGCCAATCTATGCCAATCCGTATGCTAATCTATGCTAATCCATGCCAATCTACGCTAATCCATATGTTAATCCATGCTAATCCATATGTTAATCCATGCTAATCCATCCGCCATTTTATATTTCTAGAAATTTCCACCAACTTCGAATCGTGACGTCACCGTTGCACTTTTCGTCACGGCCGCCATCTTGGATTCGAATTTTTTTTTCGAACTTTTGAAATTCGATGTAATCATCAGCCGCCATCTTGTTTCGTCTGCTGGTGGCCGCCATCTTGTTTTCGTCTGCTGGTGGCCGCCATCTTGTTTCGTCTGCTGCATGCCGCCATCTTGTTTCCGTCTGCTGGAGGCAGCCATCTTGCGACGTCATATAGTTCTGTTGGTCGCCACCAGATAGCAGCAGGGATTATTTTATTTTTTTTCTTTAACTAAAATAATTTCAGTGCCGAGGCTGGGATTCGATCCATGGGATGTGAAAACGTCCAGGATGTCGTGGTTACGAGGCGGACACCTTGACCACTAGACCACGAGACCAATTGGGATATGGTGGAATAAATAATCTATATATGCCACGTACTGACGTCAAGTTTTATGATAAAAGGGGGGAGGGTGTCTTTGCCTTCCCAAATGCATGAAATTCAAATTATTATTATACCATCGCCATCTTTAATTCCAGCACAGACTACCAGATGGCGCCAAATTCAAATATTAGTTAGGGAGTCGGCAGGCAGGTGTCGCATGCCGCCATCTTGGTTCTCAAGTTGGCTGGTAGATGTCGCTAGTATCGCGCGCCAAATTCAAAAATTAGTTGCCAGACGCGCCGCCATCTTGGTTCTCAAGTTGGCTGGTAGATGTCGCTAGTATCGCGCGCCAAATTCAAAAATTAGTTGCCAGAGGCGCCGCCATCTTGGTTCTCAAATTGGCTGGTAGATGTCGCTAGTATCGCGCGCCAAATTCAAAAATTAGTTGCCAGAGGCGCCGCCATCTTGGTTCTCAAGTTGGCTGGTAGATGGCGCCACCGTCGCCATATTTTAGTTCATACAATCGATACCAGATGACGCCACCATCGCCATCTTTAGTTCCTAGTGTTGCTACCAGAGTGTGCCACCGTCGCCATCTTTAATTCCTAAAGTTACCGCCGGAGCGCGCCACCATCGCCATCTTTAATTCATAAAGTCGCTACCGGATGGCACCACTGTCGGCCATCTTTAATTCAAGGTATTGTCGCCGGATGGTGCCAAGTTTGAATTTAAAAACCTACAAGTGTTATGCAATGTGTAACCAGTCGAGATAAGTTTGGAACCTGTAGCCATATTATTATTATTTATTAATGTATGTTTATTAAATATGATAGAGTATTTATAAAATATTGGTGTTGTGTAGAGTCTCTCTCTCTTCTCGTAGTGGCGGAAGACATCTCGAAGGTAGTGTTAGAATTTATGTATTAAAGCAATCACTCTAGCTGAGGAGACTAATAACTTATAGTTACAATTCAATAATAGCGGCAATTAAATGTTTTGAAATTAAAGCAAACAACGTAAATGTTAAACACATTTTTATTTAAATCTTATTACAAACAGCAAGGGGTAAGAACAATCGATGATTTAAAAGAAGTAAATAACGAGTAATAAAATCACATAATATTCACACACTACACATCATAGTGACAAAGGCAACATTAACTCGAGACCCAATACCTAAATATTAAGCATAACTACAAGTTACATAGAGTATAATAAACTCTGAAATACATATTAAAGAGAAAATTGATATAAATAACATTATACTTTGCTCAATAGTTCCAGAAGTAATGAACGTACAGCTACACGGGCAATCTCAACAGTTCTTTCATCACTAGTGTTTTCTGTGGAACATACTTGAGTGGTGTCTTCACTGATCGGACCTAGATGACTGAGATCTCGGGTTCGACTCTTGCGAGATGTAGGAAGGCGAAGCTGACGCCGGTGTTTAGGCTGGACTGCTACTGATGTAGTAGGTGCTGGCGATGTAGCACCCATCTGGGTACAGGCAGTTGATGTCTGTACTGGCGAAGTCTGGCCACATGCAGATGCTGGTGGTGACCGAATAGCTGGTAGGTTGAATGCATGTGCGAAAACCTCTTCAGGTGTTGCAGGGAGAACTGTATCGTCTCTCATCATATTCACACTACAATGTCCATAGCCCAGACAGTTGATAACTTCTAGAGGTGTATCTTGAGGTCCTGGGTTTAAAACCTGTTTCACGTGAAACACAGCGTCACATCTCTCCGAAAAATGTTTTAAAACCCCGTCGATAGACTCACTGTAATCAACAGTACCTAGACCGGGCGTTACACTGGAGTATATCATGTTCGGTTGAAAGTTAGACATCTTGGTTAACTACTTCTGCTGTAGGTCCTTACACCACCACAGTTTCAGCTCGACTGCCATCGCACGAGGCGAGGGTCGTATTTAAAAATATATGTATCACTTGGATAAATATGTCTGTTATGCAATTCCATAGAGTAGAGCATTTATTAGAACAGTCCATTGTTAAAATTGTTTTCAGTTGTATACTATACTCTATGAGATGTTAATTGCTGATTCACTTACGTTTATAAAGTTAGACGTTAGATTTGCTCCTAGCATGAGATGCGATGTCCGTGCTGGTCTCCCCACAATTGATGGAGGTGACGGTCTCTCTTTGATTGATGTAGGAGGTGATTGACGAGATGCAATTGGCAGTGGTTCAACAGCGATGATTGGTGGTAACATTGGTTCACGAGCAGGTTGAATTGTAGGTACATCTCTAAAAACTTGATGTGCGGACTCTATTGGCGAACGATCACGCTCAGGGGATCGTCCCCACGGCTCTTCACGTGACCAGCGTCGCCCATGTTGTCTGCAGTACTCGATTTCAAACCAATTGTGTAGAAATGTTTCCTCATCCTCTGCTTCACTTGGTATGTCATCTAAGGGTATGGTCCTAATACATTCACACGTATTCCGCCACAAGCTGTTGAAATCATTGTCATGGCGTGAAGACATAATAACAACTGCACGAACCTTCAAATTGCTTCTTAGCTTACAAATTTAACTGAAGGGTGTGAAGCGGTAGAGTCTACACAGTAGAAAGCTGCAGGATGTGTACCAATGATGGTTAACGTAGGTGGTGTTGTGAATAAACCCGTCACACTGTTCCTTCCAACTAATAACTGCCTCCGGATCGGTGTTGCGCCGCAACTCGCACCTTACTGAGAAATAGTCTGGTTCCGAGCTTATAGTTTCAGTCGCTGATGCAGCCTTAAGCGCTTCTAATGTTGTAGGGAATGTACTGTCAGGTCTTAGATAATGGACGACACAATCTACCTTGTTGCAGGATGTCTCGATGATGTCCGGAGCCTCCTCGTCACAATCACTGGTCCAGTGATGACCGAAGTTGCAGACCTCTAGTTGAAAGTATCCATCCTCGGTGATGTAGTTCACACGGCGAAATCCCGGCGTTACTTCCGCATACTTTGCAGACGGATCGAACGGCATTTGCTTGAATTTGTAGCAGCAGCACTATACCCACTCGACTATGAGTTGACTGCTGTGTCTAGGGTGTTGATGTCAATTTATACCGTTAGGACCCCCCTCCAGACCAGTCACATGTACCGTTGCTTCCGTTGTTGTCCCCACCGCCTTGCTGACGCCCTCCAACATTCCAACGCGGTGATCAACCATCCAAGCCCTAAGCATGCTTGCATTGTGTCTTGAGATCGGACCTGGACATGTATTATTGCACGTGTACAATTTATTTATTTCTTTCAATGATGGACAGTCATATTCTGCTTGTACATCTAATATTAGCACATTATGCTTACAATAGCTAGCCAGCCACCGTTTCTGCTCTATTCCTACAACCAATACAGGTCCGGTCAGATGACTTGTCAATATGTTGGGTATTGAAGCATAAGGAAAGAGTCCGTGTTCCCAATGTAAACCATGAAAATTTCTAGTGAGCCAAGCATTTGTTTTTTGATGCTTCCTGGTGAGATATCGCCATTTAAATGGAGGTTGAAAGTTACGTGTTATTACATTTCCTTCTTCATCTGCAATGCTAAGTTCCTTGATAATAAACCCATACTGACTAGAGAAGCCTTGGAGGTTTACACATTTCGTCATGGCGGTCGAGACGAGACTAAGCCAATATCCTTTCTAGGTCAGTATTTTAACAGTTTTGTCTCTTGGGTTATACGATACAAGTCTATCATGTAGTATAATCGCAAAGGCTTGAGTTAAAGCAGGGATGTTCCTTGAAGTTGTAACTTCAATTTTGCAATCTATTACATTTGAAGCAATCCTTTCATCCTGGCGAGATACATCAAACATAAACAGAGTTGCTCTGTCTTTGAAACTTTGAGGAGTCAAAAGCAGTGCACATTGCCGTCCATAGAAACTCGACTGGAAGTTTGCATACATGTTATATGCAAGTAAGTAATACCCATTAGTGAAATTGTTTTCTAAATCAATGTAGGGGTAGCTTTCTGAGTTGAGGTATACTTTGATATTCTTTACGTCGCAGTGATCAAATCTCGATTTATCAGCATTAATGGTGTTATGTCTAGCAGTTTGAAATGCTACGATTATATACCGTGGCTTCTCTGTGGAAAAACTCGATTTCACATTCCAAGAAATTGTTTGAGCATGTGGTAAACTAGGATATGATTCTATGCTCCACGATCTAAAAGCTAGGTCGATATTTTTTCCCTTCTCCACCAGTCGAAGAAGCCGTGTTCTTTGGGATGGTGAAACAGTGATCTGTGGAACAAGCCATTCGAAGCTATTTAGAGTTAGTGACACTTGTTGTGGTTGGACACTTACATCTACAATGGCATTAGTAAATGTATTTGCCAATACTATCACTAGCTCTTGCTTTGCATTTATGATAATATGCTTATAGTCTTCTGCGAATCCGAGCAGATGGTTTAGTGGCACACAAATCTCAAACTGTCCAGCTGCAGTAACAGGAAGGCTGTAGTTCTCTTCGAGACTCCACCCTGACATTTCACTAAGTCCATTTTCATCACTTGTGCGTGACAAGTAGTTTTTCACGGTAGATACAATCCCCACATATCGACACTCATCAATCTGAACACCATTCAGCTCATATGCTATCCGACTCATCATATGCATTATTCCATTGTTTATAATTTTTGCATTATCCGGTGCTGTACCATCTGCCTTGGTGAAAGTGCCACGTATGCGTAGAATGCTCTTGGAGATTAGAGTGTAGATATCAGCATTTTGTATTGAAATTCTTACCTCAGAGCTTGCTTCATAGGGACCATGTAGGAATGGCCTATAAGAATGGTATTCACTTTTGGTAATGTCATCATCGTATTGTATCGGCTGTTCAATTTCTAAAATACTATCGGCCATTTTGATTAACTTTATACCCCAAATTCTTAAGTAAGCGTACGTTTACACGTGTTAGTCGCTTGAGGTCTCGTGATCCACTGACTCTAGGTTTCGTCACTCCCCTACCTTTATACAGATTAAAGTATTTCACGCCCATATTTCCTCAGATGTAGACGTAAAGTGATTTGTTCGTTTCGAAAGTTAATTAGGTAACCGTCCTGGTCAACAACCCGCACAATCAGTTCCTGTATTCTCTTGACGGTGACTGGAGTATAAATGAGACTTTTTGGTAGTTCCGTTATTTTATATCCGGGTGGTACAAGTGGAGCAAACTCATGTAGCGTGCTGTTTACCTTTCCGTTGAGAAAACTGTTGCCGACGATATTGGTTGTAATACGTATGACGTTCACTGGAAGGATATTCACAGCCAGTGTTGATTCATGTACTATTCCTTCCTTGTAGATTCCAGCTTCAAAGCCAAGCATGCTTCGTAGAGTATCATTTGCACGAAAATCTATTGCTGCATCACTATACATTGCACACTGTAGTGTGTTGGGGTTGCCTCTTAGTGTGAAGATGATGTTAGCTGGTAGCTTTTGTTTCACATACATCTCAATGTCCGCAATTTCATAACTGCCTGTTGGTAGAATCAGCTCGTGGGACTGCTCTTCACCCTTTAAGATATAACGAAAATAATGGTTTGTTTCATGTACATTAGGAATGCTATTATAGCTGTGAAAGTCGACAAGAGCCATTTCCCACTATCCACCACTAAGTTCCAATGGAGGAAAGTGTGTGGAACATAGTTCCGAACTGTTTCCCGTTAGTATTAACGTAATCGACATTTCAGGTTATACGATTACGTCTCTCTATGTGGTGCCACTTTCCCTCGTTTTTGAACTGTGAGCCTAAACTCTCACTTGTGTTTCTTATATACAGAGAGCAGAAACTGTATGCATAAATGACCACAGTTCCATGAGTTTATTCTCTGCTGCCTAGTATAGTTGTAGGTTATATTTGATGGATTCAAATATTGTCTTAGTTCCAGGGGTGGAGGTAAATCTCCAAAACTATCGTAATATGTAACATTCAGACCCTTCTTGCTAAAGGAAACCCAATGACTTCCAGGGCCTTCAGAGGAATCTAAATTAATAATAGCACATTCGTTATGCCATGGTTTTCTTGGTAGGTTGTTCCTCGTAAACACATCTCTGAAGTAGGGAATTTTTAATTTTTTTATTGCTATCTTTAAGTCTACATTGGTAAGAGGTCGTTTCGGTAAGTTATTTATTATTGTTTCTTGTTTCCCTTCTTCTTGCTTCTTGGTTTCTGCCTTCCTCCTCCTCCCATCACTGGGTAAGGTTGCAAGAAGAGGCCGGACCCGTTTTTTGAAATGTGTGCTAGTGCCTGCATTTTAGCATTATGCTGAGCATTTTGACTTAGCAATTTCACCTGGTTCTTAGCAGTGTTAACAGATTTGGCTATGCCTGCAGCTCCACCAATCAAACTACCTAGCGCAGCCAATGCTGGGAAAATAAAGGGCAACAGTCCACCCTTCTTTATGGGTGCTTTCCTATTCTGTTTTTTCTTCATAGGTTTGTGTCTTATGCCCGATCCAAGTTTACGTTTAACACGCATGATTTTATTTACACCCCAAGCCGCAACTTTCTCCCCGAATTTCGTCCCTGAATTCTTTGCAATTTGCGCAGCTGTGTCTGCTAATATACCATCTGCTATGTGTCTGTCACTTAGATTATTGCTTTGCGAATAGCTAATATCATGCTGCTTGCATGCTTTGTCTAGAGAATTTATGCCTGAGTCACCACGTGCTAGTCGTTTCGATAATTTCGTCCCTGGACCACAGTATTGATATCCTGGCAGGTGTAATTCAATTGGTAGCTTGTTAATAACAGAATTTATTAACCCTCCACCTTTCTGTACCTTCCTTCTTGCTCGAGTCATAACAACGAACTGATAGTATTCTTTATAAGTATGCCTGTTTTATAGGTTTACACTCAGTGTCATGGAGCTCGTAGCACAGAGCGAGTCGTTACCAGTATGCATCACTAATGATGATGAAGTAGATGCTTGTGATTCGCGACATGGGTCTTTATTACCCTCAACTGTTCGATGCATAATCGCAGGCCCATCCAACTGCGGAAAAACGTGTGTACTACTGAGTTTACTAGAGGAACCAAACGGTCTTCGGTTCGAAAACGTGTACCTATACTCGAAATCACTACAACAGCCAAAGTACTTGCGCTTAGCCAATGTTCTACGCTCGGTGGAAGGAGTGGAGTATTTTCCATTTAACGATAATACCAATGTGGTGCCCCCTGACGAAGCGAAGCCTAATTCGGTGATTATTTTCGACGATGTTGCATGCGAGAAGCAAGGCATAATTAAAGAGTACTTTTCCATGGGCAGACATGCCAAGGTAGACTGCATATACCTGTGTCAGACATATAGCTGTATACCCAAACATTTGCTCCGCGATAACGCGAATTTTATAGTACTTTTCCGCATGGACGAACTTAATTTACGTCACGCTTATGATGATCATGTAAACACAGACATGACATTTAATATTTTTAAAGATATGTGCTCATTATGCTGGAAACATGAGCATGGGTTTCTGGTGATTGTAAAGGACAGTCCCCTACTTAAAGGACGATATCGTTGCGGTTTCGACCACTTCATAGTTGTGCATCATTGAAGAATGAACAATAGCGTCTCCAAGTTTGGTGGTGGGAGTCTTAAACGTCAGTATGAGTCGTGTTTGATTCCTACATATGATGGACAATGCAGTGCGGATGGTAAACGTTTGAAACGCGTGGCTACACCTAAAGATCCTGATGATGCTGTTAATAAAAACTATGTTGACGGTATTTCCGGATTGATTACTCATGCCTTAAGAACCATTTCGGATGAGTTGAAGCAATGGTTTACTGGACTCAATAGCTCACTCACTAACATGAGAAGTGTACAATTAGAGCTTACCAACTACTTGCATACTATGGAAACGAATAAGCAGCACTCTGTGGATCAACTGAATAAAAATCTTTCTGAAATGCTAATAAAATTAAGTGACATGTTTACTTCGGTGTTGGAAAATAAGCTCTTTTCATTTGAAGGAAAGTTGCGTGAATCGATTTTGACTAGTGTTAAAGATGTGCTAACATCAAACTTAACAGATGCTTTCCAGACAATAAGTGTAAGTAGCATAGATAACACTCAGCGGTTTACACAAATGGCTCGCACTGTCGATAGCATGAAGAATGATATACATAAATTACTTTCTCTCATCAATACAGGTTCGAAGCCTGCTGCTCCTAAACCAATAGCTCTACCGAAGCCTGCGACTCCTAAACCAATAGCTCCCCGTACTAAGCCTAAGACATCGTAGGATGTAAAGCTGGGTACACAAGTGCGATTGTCCTCACTTTTATCGGTTCGGGTTTACAGCTATATAAGACTTCAGTTATCTCGTTTGTCTTCAGTTATGTCGCTCCAGGCAGATAAGCTAGACCACGTCATTAAGAATGTACGTGCTAAATATTTATTAGCAAAACGGGCTCGCCTAGAGCGTAATGAAATCAATGAAGCTATTTTTCAACCAATTACTTCCCGACTTGAAAAGGTAGCACCTGCGCCCATTGTGAAACAAGAACCCTTACAATCTACTTTTAAAAACCCTCAACCTAAGGCTACATCTAGTAGCAGCGATGATGATTTACCACTGAATCTATGGTATAGGAAACATCAGAATTCTGAACCTACTACATCAGATGAATCCAATACCGATGAAGCACAAACATATCTAAGTAATTTTAACCCTAGAGTAAATGATGTCATATATGGAGTATATCGTCGCAAAAACAGATGGTTTATAGGAAATTCAGAAATATTCTTTCTCCCCAAAAGTGAGGTACGTGTGAATGATGAAGTTTTTCGGGCTGCACCTGGCTTATACGAACTACTATTCACACGAGATCCATCTGTATACTCCGACATGGCCTTAAAACAGTATAGACATTTACTTGAAATCACGAATGGATATTTTAAAAATAATAATGCTTTGACTGGACAGTATAAGACATTGGAACATCCAAAATTCGGCATTATATACCACATGTTTGGAGGTATCGGGTCGCAGCGGAAAGGTAGTGGACTAGTGCAAAAAACATTTGATTTGAAGCGCAAAAGAGACTATATTTACTGGGATGATCCAAACGAGTTAGTTTCTCGACTTCGCTTGTTACTGGCTTCACAATCAGCCGGACATAGTGGTCACGATAACGAAATACTCTCTATTCTGGAAGAACTGCGTGAAGCAGGTTACATATCATGAGTAAAGCTGGGATTGCCCGAGAGCTTCATGCTCCTGCAAGACGGAACTACAAACGTCGTAAGGTTATAGTGTATGGTCTTAATGATTTATTTCAGGCAGACCTTGTTGAGATGATTCCATATTCACGAATAAACAAGGGCTTCAAGTACATGCTAACAGTCATCGATGTGTATAGCAAGTTTGCCTGGGCCAGACCTGTACAATCGAAGAATGCAGCCGATGTAACCAAGGCTATGGCAGACATTCTGCGTGATGGGCGCATACCGTCACACCTTACGAACTAGGAGGGGGGGGGGGGAGGGGCTCGCGAAGAGAAGCAAATCCTTGCCCGACCCCGCCGGGAATCGAACATCAGATATAATAATAATATGGCTACAGGTTCCAAACTTATCTCGACTGGTTACACATTGCATAACACTTGTAGGTTTTTAAATTCAAACTTGGCACCATCCGGCGACAATACCTTGAATTAAAGATGGCCGACAGTGGTGCCATCCGGTAGCGACTTTATGAATTAAAGATGGCGATGGTGGCGCACTCCGGCGGTAACTTTAGGAATTAAAGATGGCGACGGTGGCACACTCTGGTAGCAACACTAGGAACTAAAGATGGCGATGGTGGCGTCATCTGGTATCGATTGTATGAACTAAAATATGGCGACGGTGGCGCCATCTACCAGCCAACTTGAGAACCAAGATGGCGGCGCCTCTGGCAACTAATTTTTGAATTTGGCGCACGATACTAGCGACATCTACCAGCCAATTTGAGAACCAAGATGGCGGCGCCTCTGGCAACTAATTTTTGAATTTGGCGCGCGATACTAGCGACATCTACCAGCCAACTTGAGAACCAAGATGGCGGCGCGTCTGGCAACTAATTTTTGAATTTGGCGCGCGATACTAGCGACATCTACCAGCCAACTTGAGAACCAAGATGGCGGCATGCGACACCTGCCTGCCGACTCCCTAACTAATATTTGAATTTGGCGCCATCTGGTAGTCTGTGCTGGAATTAAAGATGGCGATGGTATAATAATAATTTGAATTTCATGCATTTGGGAAGGCAAAGACACCCTCCCCCCTTTTATCATAAAACTTGACGTCAGTACGTGGCATATATAGATTATTTATTCCACCATATCCCAATTGGTCTCGTGGTCTAGTGGTCAAGGTGTCCGCCTCGTAACCACGACATCCTGGACGTTTTCACATCCCATGGATCGAATCCCAGCCTCGGCACTGAAATTATTTTAGTTAAAGAAAAAAAATAAAATAATCCCTGCTGCTATCTGGTGGCGACCAACAGAACTATATGACGTCGCAAGATGGCTGCCTCCAGCAGACGGAAACAAGATGGCGGCATGCAGCAGACGAAACAAGATGGCGGCCACCAGCAGACGAAAACAAGATGGCGGCCACCAGCAGACGAAACAAGATGGCGGCTGATGATTACATCGAATTTCAAAAGTTCGAAAAAAATAATTCGAATCCAAGATGGCGGCCGTGACGAAAAGTGCAACGGTGACATCACGATTCGAAGTTGGTGGAAATTTCTAGAAATATAAAATGGCGGATGGATTAGCATGGATTAACATATGGATTAGCATGGATTAACATATGGATTAGCATGGATTAACATATGGATTAGCATAGATTGGCATACTAATTGGCATAGATTGGCATAGATTAGCGTAGATTGGCATAGATTGGCATAGATTAGCATAGATTAGCATAGATTAGCAAGGTCAAAGGTCAAGGTCAAAGGTCATGATGACGTCATCCAAGATGGCCGCCGATGACGTCATCCAAGATGGCCGCCGATGACGTCATCCAAGATGGCGGGCTCCTGGCTCCTGCGCCTGTGCTTGAACCCCCCATTTCCAACTACTTAGGCTGCAAAACAAACAAAATTAACTGACAGACGATTTTTTTTATCCAAGTTTTAAAAGCACTATTTCACAAACTGACAATCACGCACAAAATAAGCCCAGAAATGACATGGTTCTTTTTTTTTTTACAACTATCCCACACTACTTAAAATAACAACTTACAATGATAGGGCTGTACCATATTTTTGGGTGAATCTACAGCTACAATATTGTGGTATCGTATATTAAATCACATCATTAAAAAAAGCAGCTATAATTCTTTACTCATTCACATTCAGCCACAATAAAACAGGATTCTATTTTTGATGATTGTTTCAGAATTGACAGGTGGTTAAATATGCTTAGAACCGCAAGCATGAAATACAAAGAAAAAAACTACAGTAATTATGATATGGGGAGTGTACTCAAAAGTAAAAGTTTAGTAAGGCTGAGATTAAAATTATCACAGGTATGATTAAAGTCATTGCTATATTTTTACATTCCAAACCAAATTTCCAAGGAACTACTAAAGGCGAAGTTGCTTCCTGTAAGGGACTATATCGGTTACATTGCTCTTAAATTTAAACATTTACTAAACTCAACCTAAAAGAGTTTGCCTGAAATCATCTGATGACCACTGAAGCCGATTGTTAGGGACAGGAAAAATTCGCGGGTTCAATGACCTCCAGGATGAACTCCATAGTTCTACGTACACTCGGTCAAATGTCACCCACTCATTGGCTGCTGTCTTATGAGACGTCCCAACGTAGCAGCCTGTGATTCGATAAAGCTTTGGTCGGGCGTTTCTCATTGGTAGGGACTGGAAAAATTCGCGGTTTCGATTACCTTCAGGATAGACTACACACTCCTCAGTATACTCGGGAAAAAAAGGCCTGTTCATTGGCTGCTGACTTGTGGGTCGTTTAAACTAGTTTTCTTGTGATACGATACTTCTTTGGTTGAGCATTTCCCATTGGCCCAGAGTCGTCCAGATGAACAGTGAACCAATTACAAAAGAAGCTTTAAGGTATATATATTTTAATTTTAGCGTATCGCGAAATGAATCCGCGAATTTTTCCGGTCTCTACTCAATGGCTCAGAGTCGGGAAGACTTCTTTTCACAGACGAGAGAGCCAAAACCCTAAGTTCCCCCGAAGTTCATGCTTTTTTTCTGTATCTTTAATGTAGCTATCCTAACCAAATCAACCATCCACGATGTTTTAAAGTATTTATAAAGTAGCCAACCTAACCTAATTGACCATTAGTATCCTTTTATCAACACCGCCATATTTATTTACAATGAACAAAAAAATACCCCCGAAGATGCACGATCGGGAGTTTGGCTCTCTCGTCTGTGAAAAGAAGGCTTCCCCTCAGAGTCATCCAGGTGAGTTGTGAGCCAATGGCAGCGGTCGCACTGAATTCGCGAATTTTTCCAGTCTCTACCGTTTGTTAGAGACCGGAAAAAATTTGCGGATTCATTCGGCGATAGGATAGAAGTCAAATACATATACCTTTGGGATGATTTTGCTATTGGCTTTACTGTTCATCTGGACAAATGTCAACCAATTATAAAGCCCTCAACCAAAGGATCGAATCACAGAGCAAACCAGCTTAGACAATTGACAAGTCAGCAGCCAATGAGCAGGCGTTATATTTGCCCAAGTGTACAGGGGAATGTGCAGTCTATCCTGAAGGCCATTGAATCCGCGAATTTTTCCGATCTCTACGGCGATAGCCCGTGTCCCCCCCCCCCCCCCCCCCCCGTCACTATCGGACCACAATGGCGGCTTCAGGATGAATTTTCGGGAGGGGCTATCGCACGAAGAAAGGTCGTAGTTGCAAAAAATGAAAGTGGTCAGATATCGGCCTTGGAATATTATTTTACAAATTACAGGTTTCAAATATAGAACCTTAGTAGCTGCATGCAACTTTTGATGAGATAAAATGTTTAACATATGAAATTAAATATTTAGGTAAACAGATATACATGTTTGGGCGTAGTGCTAATATGTGTGGTGGTTTGAATATTTGAATTTGGCGCCATCGATCGTGAGTGCGCCACTGCGGCGGCCGTCGTGTTCAGCAGTGCCATACCTGTAAATAGTTTCGTTAGTCTTTTTTTTTCCGTTTCTCCGCGTTGCTGGGCGTCATGCAGCTAAACTATTAGTTTCAATTCAGTTTTGTGAACAATACACTAATCAATAAAATTGGTCTCGGGAGGGGGGTGTCACCCTCCCCCCCCCCCCCCACCCTAGAATATATATACTGTATAGAAGTCGCCAGCCCAGGTTAAAATTTCTAATACGGTTTCGAGGTAGTTGGTTAATTCACCGCTGCAATCGCCACCATCTCTAGGGTATCGACTTGTGGTGGTCCCTAGCGGACAAGTGTCGAACTCTTCAAACACCCCTTCCCCACCCTCCCTCAAACACGCGTTGTCGTCTTACCAACCCTCTACCCCACCTCTCAACCCCTACAGTTTTGTGACGCACAAACTCCCGTTGAACGACCTTGGGCAGCAGTGAATTTAGATTGGGGAGGTGCGGGGGAATGTCAGCGGGCGACAGTGCTGCGCTCTAACGTGCAAATAACAACTAAGACGATACAGGACGTCAAAGCAGCGCACTGCAGCGGTGAAGTTCCCAAGCTGCTCATCATGCGCTCCTGAAAAAAACGTAGAGTAAATCCTATGCACATATTGAAAGGCCCCACGCACCTCGGTGACGGCGCTGCTGCTGTACTTGGAGCGGTCGTACACCCAGGCGTCGCAGGGCAGCGAGGGGGCGGCGGAAGGCACCCCCTCCTCGTAGTAGCGCGCGCTGAAGTCAGCGTCCAGCCTCCGGCAGCTGGACCAGTTGCCCGCGCGCGCGTCCCACGGGTACGACATGTTGAGCTGGGCCGCCGGGAGCGCGTAGCTCGCGTTGTGCGCCTCGTGCGGCAGTCGGCACCTGCCCCCGCACCGCCGTCCGGCCCGTCCAAGCATTGTCCCCCCCCCCCCCCACACACACATTCCATCACGGGCCCTGGACCCAGAATCGGAGACGCCACCCCCCTTACTTTACTAGAATGTACTGGTCTGTACTAGACTGTACTAGTCTGTACTGGACTGAACTAGTCTGTACTAGTCTGTACTAGTCTGTACTAGTCTGTACTAGTCTGTACTAGTCTGTACTAGTCTGTACTGTACTGAACTAGTCTGTACTAGTCTGTACTAGTCTGTACTAGACTGTACTAGTCTGTACTGGACTGAACTAGTCTGAACTAGTCTGTACTAGACTGTACTAGACTGTACTAGTCTGTACTGGACTGAACTAGTCTGTACTAGTCTGTACTAGTCTGTACTAGACTGTACTAGTCTGTACTGGTCTGAACTAGTCTTAACTAGTCTGTACTAGACTGTACTAGTCTGTACTGGACTGAACTAGTCTGAACTAGTCTGTACTAGACTGTACTAGCCTGTACTGGACTGAACTAGTCTGTACTAGTCTGTACTAGTCTGTACTAGACTGTACTAGTCTGTACTAGTCTGTACTGGACTGAACTAGTCTGAACTAGTCTGTACTAGACTGTACTAGACTGTACTAGTCTGTACTGGACTGAACTAGTCTGTACTAGTCTGTACTAGACTGTACTAGTCTGTACTGGACTGAACTAGTCTGTACTAGTCTGTACTAGACTGTACTAGACTGTACTAGACTGTACTGGACTGAACTAGTCTGTACAAGTCTGTACTAGACTGGACTAGGATCCTGGACCCAGGTTCGGAGATGCCACCCCCTTATTTTACAGGCACTTGCTACATTACAATTGCATGGTTATTTCTTACCTATACTTTTACTGAAAATACGGGGTTAAATTATGGTTTACTATTTTGTGCAAGTCCAAACTAAGCTTTATTTATAATATATTCAATTGTTTTTTTTCTAGTTTGTAAAAAAAATTATAAAAGTTACATGTTTAAAAATAAAAAAAGAGATGGGTCCGGGTCCTGGACCCATGGGTCCAACCAGTCCCACCTTTGTGGGGGCCCATGCTTGCAAGCAAACAACTTCCATCCATGTACATTACATTGTTACCAGTGTAAAAAAAAACAAGTCCGGACTATCTATTGACTACTTTTACTTCAACTCGCTTACGGTCCCCGTCGCACGCGAAGCCCGCTCGTCGCCCGCTATCGCTCGCCAAGTGGTCGCCAAACCTCCTCACTTCACCGCCCTCGCAGGCCAGTCTCCTTTTACACCTCCCAGTCCCCCCCCCTGGGAGTTCCCGCAGCCCCCTCCGAAGTGACGCGTCACCACAATCCCCCGACTTGACAATCGAGGCTGCGAGAACAGTGGCGTTCCAGTTGCGCCACTTCACGCAGTCGGCGGCTCGGGCAACACGCCGAACCTTCGAGAGACAGGGCGAGAGGCGCCGCTGCAAATCGGATCAGGCGTGTAACGGTAATGGAGGGACGGGCGCTATATGCGTCATGCCCCCTCCGTCGCTAGAGTCCTCGAAACAATGTGTACAAATTTTAAGTAAACTTTTATCGCACCCCATGTACAATATTTATATGTACGTTTTTTTTCAAGAACTTTCTTTATGCAAATAATGTAATTTGCAAGGTTCAGGTTCAGTTTAAACAAAAAAAAATTTAAAAAAAAACAAAGCTTTAATGGTGTTTAGTTCCTAAATACAACATTAAAAAATTATTTCATAAAGTACAAAAACTAAATTAAATTTTACTTACCTAAAAACTAAACTTATTTAAGGCCCAATAAAAAGAAAATAGACAATTAGGTAATTAGGACATATGTATGTTATGGGAAGATACCGTTTGCAGACCAATTAAGCCGGCTTGCATAGTTGTGACGAGGCAAAGTAAAGTATTTATCCATTTGATTAACCTCCAAATTTTTTGCTAAGATTTTACTTACCTAAATATGTAAGCGTCCCTCAAGGTCTGCAAACTTCTCTTTTACGTGCTTTTATTTAAGCAAAAGAATAGCCAATGTTCTCAAACGGCCTCTACGCAAGTATGCCGCGCGAACTCACTACAGATCGTAAAACAAAAAACTCCATTGGACACATGATTGTTGGTCATGAGTAAAAACAATTTACTGGTAGATAATATTTTTTTTGACGTGATAACGTCTTATAAAACGATGAACGCCGGCTGCACGCACGAAAAATTACCACGTTCCGCCTGAGCCGAGCGTGCAAGAACCGGCCAACCACCGTGCGAGAAAATCTTCTATAAAATCAAACAGGTTAAGGCGGGCTTTTTTAAACTAATTGTTCGTGATTATATTTAAACAAATTATTTAAATTAAAATTTGCAAAAAATGTAAATAATATTTGAAAATTAAAAAGTATGCAATTTTTCATCAATGTTTTCGTATGACGTTATCACGTAAAATTATCGTCCGTAAACCGACTTTACAGACAACCTCCCCTTTTTTTTTGTGTTTTAATTCACACTCTTTGTTGTTTAAGTTGTTTAGTTGGCACATCCCACACCTCCTCTGACTCGGGAAAAGCCTTCTTTTCACATACGAGAGAGCCAAAACCCGAATTTCCCCGAAGTTTATGTTTTTTTCCGTATCTTTAATGTATCTATCCTAACCAAATCAACCATCCACGATGTTTTAAAGTATTTATAATGTAGCTAACCTAACCTTATTGACCATTAGTAGAGACCTGTGAAACTCGCGATTTCAAATCCCTAAAGGATAAAGACTCCACGATCCTCTATGCACTCGTGCAAATTACATCCGCCGATTGGTTACCGACTCGTGTAACACCTGTTGACTGGAATGATCGTGATTCGCTAATTCTTCTGTTAAAAGATTTTTTCATTGGCCCAGAGTGCTTCACATAAAACTGTGGCCCCAATCACTGAAGCAAAATAAATGTCAAAAGTATTTGGACTCCATCTATCGTATCGCGAAATGAATCCGCGAATTTTACAGGTCTCTAACCATTAGTTATCATTAGAGCCACGGAATTTTCACGCATTCATTTAGTCGCAAGCTAGAATGCAAACCTCCACACTGTCGCACTGTGTTCGTGATTGGACCGCAGTTATCTGTACACGCCCCTCTACGACCGTCAGCCAACAATGTCCAGCTAGGAGAGAAGTAAGCGAATCAGATAGTGCTAAATAACAAGGATAAAAATGTTCTCGCTAAGAAATCAACCAGTGGGAAAGTAAACGTGGGTCGAGCACACCTATAACTTTGAATTCTATCCTGAGGCCAGAGGAATCCGCGAAATTTCCGGGACTCTAGTTATCATGAGTTGCATATTTATTTACAATGAACAAAAGAAAAATCCCGCCGAAGATGCACGATCGGGCGCTTGTCTCGCTCGTCTGTGAGAAGAAGGCTTCCCAGGGCACATGGTATGCATGTACCTGTGGTCCACCTTGGCCTGCAGGAAGACGCCCGCCAGCTTGTGCAAGGCGCACGAGATGGCCGGCAGGCACAGCAGCAGGTACACGCGCTTCTGGTAGCGGCCGAAGTCCCCCAGGTAGGGCAGCACGTCGTCGTAGGCCATGGCGTGGTCCCGCGGCGCCCGGCCCTGTGGGCAAACCACCGGCTCCGTGGGGCATCGCGACACATCACCTCACACACCCTGCCCGTCAGACCAGCTCCGTGGGGCATCGCAGCACCTCACCTCACCCTGCCCGTCAGACCAGCTACCTCACCCACCCTGCCGTGACACTGTCGCGGTCTAGGGGCGCGGTTACACGGGAGTCTGAGCTACTTCAGGTGAACGTGTTCAGCTGTTGAGTGCGGTTACACACAGTCTGAACATGTTTCGTTCGAGGGCCATTTCCCATTTAAGTTAAACAGTTTGGCAAAGTAGTTCAGATCGACATATCTTCTACATTAGCCTCTGATTGGCTGTTTAGAATATAAACAGTCCTTTGCAGAATTTCAAGATGGAAAGTGTTCCTGGCACAAGTTCGAGTAATATTTTACCGAATGCAACAAAAAAAATCAACAGGTAATTATATATATATTTTTTAAAATGATCCCGACCTTAATTTTCTTAAAACTGAGATAGGTACTCTAGCTCCAAAAAAAATAAAAAATAAGTTTAAGAAATTTTACTGTGCATGTTGTTTGAATTCCCGATTTGTAAAAACAATATTGAGCAATATGAAAACACATTCCATTTCTGCTGATAATACCGCGTTTTCTGGATACAAAATAGAGAAGTTCAACAACAGTCATTCGTTGACAGTAGACAATCGCTTTTAGAGCTGAACACACTTTTCAGCAACTACCGTGTAACCGTACACTTTCGCGTTTGTAAACGTGTTTACTTAAACATGTTCACCTGAAGTAGTTCAGGGTCCCGTGTAACCACGCCCTAAGAGTGAGACAGACTATAGGAGGTCTCTAGGACATCCAGTCACTGGAGCCGTAATAAAGGTTAGACGGTCCAGATGAAGCCAGTCATGGGGACTGTCAACAGAAGTGAAAACTTAAAACTTTGTTTTTAAATGTGTAATATGTAGAGACTTGAAAAATTCGCGGATTCAATTATCCTCTGCATTTCTCAAGCAAACACGCGTGTTCATTGGGTGCTAACTTGTGAAGCGTCTCCACTGGGTGGCTTGTGATTCGACGCTTCTTTGGTAAATAGTCTGCCATTGGCCCAGAGATCTCCAGTTAAACTGCGAGCCAATAGCAGAACCAGCAGAATTGTTCACAAGTTTGGATTTTAGCCTATCACGAAATGAATCCGCGAATTTTTCCGGTCTCTATTAATATGACATCATTTCTACGTCAAATGTACGTAAAAATGATTTTGGTATTCAGGGCCTGATTAAACCTTAAGCTAATTATGCTGCAGCCTAGGGCGCGTGGATCGCGAGGGAGGGGGGGGGGGGAGTCGCTGAAATCGTGTCTTCGCATGCATTATTAATCTAGCATCATTGCATCCACCCTACATATTTCAACCAGACCGCGAGACAAAACACTAAAACCAAATGCGCTGTGAACTGAAAAAGCTCGGGACTCCCTGATTTTAAAAATAAATTTTGAAATTTTAAAAAGCGCGCGTAAAACAAACACTGAATTGTCACTCGAATACGAAGTATGAAGTATGAAGTAGTATGAACCATGTTAAAATTTTCACACTAGTAAACAAAGTCAAAACTAATATAGTACCTTTTAGGCCGCCCGTAACACACACACATCTGGCGGGGGCGCGTCCTCATAATTAGCCTAGGGCGGTCAGGACTCTTGATCAGTCGCTGTAGGTATTATATGAGTAAGATGTCAGCATGATATAATTTATCCTAACATAATTTTTTAGTCACAACAGATGTCTGTGGTGTGTAAAAATTACGTAAAAATTCATTACCTAGCTATGACTTACCAGTGATGTCAGACCTAGGTCATGTATTCACGTGGTCAAATTAACTTCACTTACTGCTACTACAGCATGTCGGTAACGCGAACTCACAAGATTTTACCCATCCAAAAAGAGTCCAACACGCACATGATACAGTCGAGTATATACAATGTATTAGTGTGTATATGCTTATACATGTACACAGGCCGCTGCGATTCGCCAGTCAGGCACAACACGTCACTAGCATGTCGGTGACGCGAACCCGTAAGTTTTGCTCCTACAAAAAATCGCCCAACGTGAGTAAAGAAGTTTTCACTTAAAAAAAAAGGGGCGGTGGGGGGGGGGGGCTTTGAGGCAACATCCACCATGTTTCCCACTTGTGGAAAATACGTGTTTTATTACTCCGCCAAAGAATCGAATCTTGTTCGTCTTGGAGAGAAGTAAGACATCTTACTACTCAACCATAGTGAACTCATGAGTAATTAACATAGAATACAATGAGGCACATTTTTATTTAGTGTTTATGCCTAGAAAAACTTAAAACACAAAATCTCCTCACAAAGTGGTTTCCATCCACCACTAGTCGAATGCTGGTGCAAATCCTCGATATATAGCTCCCCCACTTCCTATCTGAGGTAGACTACAGGTCAGAAATAGAATTCAACATATGCGGAAAAAGACCAACCCCCTAAAATCATTGAAATGGTATGATACTATATGTGAAAATAAACTTTAATGGTTGCTCTTATATTTAAAGCTAACATAACAAATCAATGGGTTATTGTAGGAAGTACATGAGCGTGGTTTAGGAAGCTGCGAGAAAAGGTGAGATGCTTATTTCCAAGAATACTATTGGCTGTGTTGACTTGTCAAGCTGACAATTCACACAAAAAGATGAAGTCTTTCAACCCAAGAGTTTTGCTTTTTAAGGAAGAATTTAACCTTAATGAATAACTGGTATAATTCTGTGTAGGGCCCGGGTCAACTTAACTTAGTTGTTGTTTAAGAAATAATGTTTATTACTATTCAACCAGCAAACTAAAAGAAAAGAATTTAAATGATTTAATTTAATAAATCAAAAATAATCCTAGCAACCCTAATCTTGAATTTATTTAAGCTCATAACCAAACGATCCTCCAGCTCCTTGTAAGCCATTCAGGGGCTGCATGAAATTTCTTGTACACACTCTCTCTCGTGCACCTCTGTTATTATTTTTGACCAGTTCGTTTCCAGCAATTTCATGTAATTCAGATTTCCATTTCAGAGTGTTTCCTAATGTTGATAAGGAACTTAAATAACTTTTACAAGACACGAGGGAGCAGTGGCGGATACAGATAAATCTCAAGGGGGGGGGGGGGGGGGGGGGGCGCAGGTCTACCTCTTCCACACACTACCTTGTTACGTCACCTTGGTTGCTTGGATGCAGCCAGAGATCTTTTTCCAAGCTCTATCCGTTTCATTTACGTCTGGCCCGAATATTTGCTGTTGTTGGTGCATAATTGTGTGCTATATGTAGTTAAAATGGCCAATTGTGCAGTATACAAATGTCAAAATCACTACAGAAAAACTAAGATTCTAATCACATGCAAAGCTTAATAAAACTTTATTCAAACTGTTTCCAAGGACATGAAGTGGTTAAAGGTAAGTGTATGAATGTGTATTGTATAACATCGGCGGCCGGGTGCGCGCCCTCCCCTTGCAAGAACCATGCTTGGTGCTGGGCTGCCCTGGCCAAGGGGGGGGGGGCGCCCCCTGCGCCCCCCCCCCCCCTTATGAATCCGCCTCTGCGAGGGAGGAGCGGAACACCTTTTACAATAACCCCATGGACTGTACTTCAGTTATCTCAGGTATGAACTTGCGTGGCTTGGATAGCTTCAGCATAGCACCGCGCTGTTGATCAGCAGCAAGTAGTAGTCAAGTGTTCGAATGGGCTGGCATACAGCTGTTCAGTGTTCGCAGGAACGATCGACTATCACTGCATGGCAGTGCATCGCCTTGCGCAACAGGTCACCTGATTAGCGAGAACTCTCCACTGCTTCTGTTTCAGCTTTATTTCATTTACTCATCCACTCAAGTACCGGCCAAACAGTCTTTTCAAACATTACCAGGCACGCGACACTTACGAGTAAACTGTTAAAACAGGCACTTCTGTACTAAAATTACAATTGCATATGACATTCAAAAGATGATAAAGAGCTAACAAAACATTACAAAAATATATTTTCGACCAAGTGGTTGAACAAGAACGCTAAAAAAAATACACTTAAAAATTTATACTAACAGAACTTGCAAAGAAATTTGGTAAGGCCTAAATAAAGGATCACAAGCTACACACAAACTATTTTCTTTATACAACAATGTAGGAGACGTTTAGTATTTAAAGAAACAATGTATTTACATCTACGGTTGTGAGTGATGATGGTGACCATAATGATTACGATGATTACTACGACGATTATTATAATGAATACTACGACATGATGCCAATGATTACCACGACAACCGTGCCTAAGAAAGACTGCGACAACAATGACTACCACGAAGACAACGATAATTTTGGATGCCTAAGAGAGCTACACTTAACTAATTAACTTTATCTATGCAGCACTGTAGGATGTGTACAGAGTATTGTTGATGACGCAGGGTCCCCACAACGCCAGCACACGCGAGTCGAAGCCAGAGTACAGAAATAGCGTCGCGGCGCGGTGGATGCAGTGAACGCAGCTGGTTGTTCTTACCCGCGCGTCTCGCCCCATGGTTGCCAGACCTCTGCCCAGGTACGCTACACCCCGCCAACTGCCAGCTAACCCTCACGCCACCCGTACTACGTCTAGCCCGCCACGCTATTTCCGCTCCTCGGCAACCTCCGGCATCACTCGGCGCTCGTCGTGTCCGGCGATGCGCTCTTGTTTCAACACGTTCTCCACGTTTCGGAAATATCGCCAAAGGCCATCGCACGGCCAAGCTGTGTTTCACTGACCCCCGATCAGTCCCAGTACAAAAACATGCAAAAAAAAACACCATGTATTCCGAGATTACATACATCCAACCCAACCAACCTTTCATTTTAATTACGTAACCTAGAAGTGTTAAATTACCCCCCCCCCCCCTCTTTAACACTTGACAAATCTAACAATACATACATTTTAATTTTAGAACAGTAAAAAAAATTGGTCGTCTGTAAAGTCGGTTTACGGACGATAGTTTAACGTGACAACGTCATAACAAAACATTTATGAAATGATTGCATACTTTTATGAATAAAATTGAATCATTTTTATTGATTTATCACTATTTTGTATGGATACAAAGGAGTTAAACGAAATCTACAATTTAATTGATAAATTTACTTTTATTTGCACTCATTAATTCAAATGTGTTTATCACTTTAACGAAGAGATTATTTTAACTATAACTTTTATACATGTTTACTATTTAACTTCTTCCAATCTGTGTTATTCTGTTAAGGACAGGACGATGATAGGAAAGATAGGAAACGAATGGGAGTGTTTCAAGAATAATGTGCCTCGAAAAAGTCAAATAGATGGTTGTTCCAATCGAGTGGAAGACAGATAGATGCAGCGCAAGCGTACAATGCGCGTAACGGGACAATGCGCGTAACGGGACAATGTGCGTAACGGGACAATAAGTCATCCTTTTTCGTGCGTGCAGCCGGCGTTCATCGATTTATTAGACGTTGTCACGTCAAAAAGGGGGGAGAGGCAGAAGCGAATTGATTTCATCTCCCAGGCAGGGTCCACTGTATGATGCAGGAATGCAATTCGCTCACAAACAAGATTACACATTGCAATCGTACTATAGATTTCACCTGTCCGCGAACGTCAGAATCTTAGGGCTGGGTTTACAAACTACGAAAGAGCGCAAGAAACGCAAGACGCAAAACGTTTAGAAATAACATATTTTAGAGTACCTACGCAAGGCGCAATGCGAGTATTGTTCAAACTTCCAACTTTCTTGCGTTTTGTGTGCGTTTTCGACGGCCATATTTAAAGAGAAACGTTCCGAAAACTTTTAGAGACGCAAACTTAATGTGCATAGAAACCCCGCTTATGTTTTTTTTTATTCTACACATAATATTTAAACTTGTCAAACTTTCACACTGTGATATAAAAAATATATATATATTTTTAAAATCAAACTATTGTAATTTATTTTGTTTCCATGATAAATTTGAATACTCAAAAGAAGGCCGGGGTAAAGGCTGGTGGAGCGGCGGACCACATGGCGGGCTAGACGCCGGTCCGCCAACTGGGTCGACCAAGTGACCTCCCGGCTCGCCTTCACCTGGTGACTCGCGTCCAAGGTCACATCTCGCGCCTTGTCCGCCGGTCAACTCAATTGGTGTTTGATGACACACTTCTTTACACTTTACAGATCTTGTTATTGCAACATGGCATTGCAGCACTCGGTGCTCTTTTACCTAATTTAGTTGATATCTTTATATATATATATATATATATATATATATATATATATATATATATATATATATACATACATACACATTTATGATATGGTTATAGTAAAACAATATTTAAATTAAAGGAAATTTAAAAAAAAAAACCTTTAGCAATGTTTTTCGCAGCCTCTTTTGGCTCAATGTTTTTGTTTTGAGTCTATACCTAGAACATATTTACACATGCACGGGTGTCTCTAGCCGGGGCGACGTGGGGGGGACCAGAAACCCCCACCCCTCTCGAATATTTTCAAGTACATCCAGTATTTATATTTATACCATTTTCATTATCTTTGAAAGATTTGTGCAATGTGAGTGCATGACTTGATGTAAGCTTTTGGACATACGTCATTGCTAAGCACATGACAAAACTACAAAAAAACCAAAAGACAAAAAAAAAACACAAATTAAGCAAAAAAATTGCTGTTGTCAACAAGATATATAGACCACATAATATTCCATAACAGGTTTGTTTGTTTTGTTTGTTGACCATAAAATACAAAAAAAAAATAAATATTTGTGGGCAATAAATTGAACAGGCGTTAGTTTTCATGTACAAGACCAGCAACTGTCTTACACTTTACCAGGAGTTTGTTTCTACTTTTATGATCACGATGACAAACGACTCGCAAACAAGTCAAACTGGCAAAAAGTCATACGCTCGGAAACAAGTCATACTTATCATAACATACAAATCATAACTTATAAATCATAACTTATAAATCATAACTTATAAATCATAACTTATAAATCATAACTTATAACTCATAACACATAACTTATAACTCATAACTCATAATTTAGAAGTCTCAAAATATCCACATCACTTAGAACTGTCATAAATGGGAACGTTTATAGCTTAGAAACACACAAGTTATAAACGGCGCAACTTAGAAAATGCTATGTAGAGAGAGTGTAAGGTGATGACAGCACCTCGCACCAAACACCTGCTTCCAGCTGCCCCTGCAGACGCTGCAACCGGAGGTACGGAACGGCACGCGAATTGCGTCGAACCGTTTCGAAGGCGCAGGGTACTTCGTAGCTATGTAGAGTGAGTCTGAATTCGACCGATATACTTGGGCTCCAGATCATCTCGACAAAGTTAAGTTGAAATTATCTATATAACTTACGGTTTAAAGAACTTCCCAAGGTTGATAGAGGTCTCAATTTGGAACAATAAAAAAAATTGGTTGTCTGTAAAGTCGGTTTACGGACGATAGTTTAACGTGACGTCATAGCAAAACATTGATGAAATGATTGCATACTTTTATGAATAAAATTGAATCATTTTTCTTTAATTTTCACTATTTTTTATGGATACAAAGAAGGAGTGAAATTAAATCTACAATTTAATTGATAAATTTACTTTTATTTGCACTCATTAATTCAAATATGTTTATTAGTTTAACGATGAGATTATTTTAACTATAACTTTTATACATGTTTGCTATTTACCTTCTTCCAATCTGTGTTATTCTGTTAAGGATAGGACAATGATAAGAAAAGTAGGAAACGAATGGGAGTGTTTCAAGGATGATGTGAAGGAAAATGGCTTACCCAACACCAAGATGCAGTCAAAAATAATATATTTGCGCCACGGACTCTGCAGTAATGTTAAGAGGAACGGGTTAGCAAAGAGCAATGAAAATGTTATATTGAAATGCATGAAAACCGAATTACGCCACGGACTCGGTCGCAGTGCTAGGAGGTTCAGGTTAGCAAAGAGCAATATAAAATGAGCGTAACGGGACACATCGAAACAGGACAATGTGCGTAACGGGACACTTTTTCGTGCGTGCAGCAGGCGTTCATCGATTTATTAGACGTTGTCCCGTCAAAAATATTATTGTAAATAATATGTAAAGTAATTTAAGATAGAACACTGAGCATGTGGATAATGTTTAATCGACAGATGTTCTACAACCACAGCAAATTTTGTTGTTAAGCAGCACCGAATATTGCGGTCAGCAATACGTGCCAGTGACAAGTGTACACCGTGAAGAAACAAGAATGTAATTTTACAAAATTTTTTTCGCGCCGATTCTCCACCGAAGTTTGTGTAATTTTACCTACATGTTTCAGTGTATTTTTACTTTTGTGTGAAAGTGAAAGAACAAATGCTATGATCTGGTAAATATATCAAATATTTTAGTGTATTTTTACTCTGTGATAAGCATGCACGTGCATTTTTACCGCAAATTTACATTAACATTGAACATGTTGATTTGTAATAATACTCCCTTATATAAGGCAGTATGTTCATTTTGGGCAAAATTCTCTTTTAACCGTAAACTTGGCCATCTTTTAACGTTTTCTCTAGTGGCGTACCACACTGAGATCTACTATATGTAAAAAAAAAAGGCATTTTTAGTATAAAATAGTTGAGTATATGAGTGAGGCACTGTTTATATTTCCTTAAACTGCTCTCTTAAAAAAATGATTGTTTTCGTGTCAGTGTCTTACGCTTCGTGTGTGTGTGTGTGTGTGTGTGTGTGTGTGTGTGTGTGTGTATCTGTTAATGAACAATTTCATCAATTGTAGTGAATTAGCAGTATTGAACTCACGACATTCTGGTTGTTAGTCTACGGTCTTAACCACGTGACCAAACTGCATACAAATAAAAAGATGAGAGGTAAAGTGGGAATGATGAGTGTGATGGTGGTGATGGGGAAAGGGAATGGATGTGAATTTACCAGGATCGTATCCTTGGTCTTTAAAATTAAATTGAATTTTGTCATTATAAATGGCAAAAAACATTAATTTTTTCACTATTTTGGTAGTGTTAATTTACACTGAAAATTATTTCGTACTTTTACAATGACATAAGTGTGGAAATACAGTACAATGTACCGACAAAAAAAAAAGGAATTTGCTTAATTTAACACTTAATGTATGTGTAATTTCATCTGTACGTACACATAAGTCATTTTACACGTTAGTTATTCTAATAAAATATGATCATTCGTGCATTTATATAGAAGCCTGTAGCACAATTTTCGTTTTCTAAAAAAACATTGTGTAAAATTTAACAACAGTTATAGTTTAAAAATAAATGTATGCGTGTGTTTACGTACGTGCGTTAGCAGCTGTACTATTTGGAGCAATAAAAAATACTTTAATTTTGCATGCAAATAATTAATATAAATGAAATAATAAAAGGACTGGAGTGATATTGTAAATACGAATAGTAAAGTATAAATTCAATCAAACTTTAAATAATTAAATAAATATTCAATTTTAATAAAAACGTATATAAAATTAATTAATTAATTTAGGAAAATAATCGAGATACATTTTAATTTATAATAAAAACCAATAAATATATTGAAAGTTTATTCTAATTTTCTAATTTTAATTATTTATTAAATAGCAATGTATTAATTTATAATGCAAATCAATTATACAAACGGGAACATAACCTGACATAATTACACTCGAAAAAGTTTATAAACACAATTTATATCACTGATATTCACAATATATAGATGTTTTTAATGATATGGACCATTATTCAATGTCAATCACTAAAGTATAGTATTTAAAAGCACATATATAATTTTTATTCGTATGCAGCCTATTTTTCATCCTGTGAAAATTTCGTTGCATGGGCGCGCATCATAAAAATTCACTCATTTTTTTGAAGTTAAAACTTCTATAGGAAGGTTTGGATAGGGAGTAAATTAATGTAAGTCGTCATCGACATGGTCACGTGACGAGTTATTTTTTTTTATATTTCAAGGATACAAATTAATTTATTCTGTTTTTAAATATACAAGTTTTTAATTTTATCTTTATTTTCCAAGGAAATTTTAACGCTATTGTGTGGTACATATTGCCAGTATTGGATATTATTTAGTTGGTAGTTAAGTTGAGGTTAGGTTTTTAATTTATTTATTTACGATGTGAATTTCTTCAAATGTCAGGTTATTGATTTATTAGAGATGTTGATTATTTGTAGATTTAAGTTAATATTTTTTATTCTTTCAATGAAAAAAAAAACTTCATTTCTTCTAGTTCTAAAGTTATTATTGGCAGGGGCAAAACTTAATGGGTTCGCGTCACCGACATGGCTAGTGATATAATACCAAAATAATTTTCTTGCGTGCATTTGCCGTAGAAATAACTTCATATTACACCTTTAAAAACAAAATTTTTAAGTTTTCACTTCTGTCGACATTCCCCATGACTGACTTTTTTTTTCCATCACGCACCTAAAAGAAGTATAACTTCAGGTACACGACAACAATGTAATAGTACTGAACATTGGTATTATCTTTGAAAGATTTGTGCAATGGGAGTGCATGACTTGATGTAAGCTTTCGGACATACGCCATTGCTAAGCACATGTAAGTCTGTAGAAGAAAACTAAAAAATACCCAAAAGACCAAACCACAAATTAAGCACAATGTTACTGTTGTCAACAGAATATAAAACACCACTTAATATTCCATAACAGGAATATGGTCAACAAACAAAGAAAAACAAAGAAAAATGGACTAAGAGAACGAAAAAAAAAAACCACAAATGATGACAGCACAAAAATATTGAACCCAAAAAAATTCAGCACAACAGTTGAAACGAGACAAAAACACGACAAAACGAAAAGACGAAACAAACACAATAGTTTTCCAAAACAGAAGAGAACGAAGAAAAAAAAAAACATTGGTATGCTTGACGGCGTGGAGTGTGGAGTGATAGCAGCTGCACACCCCTGCCTGCCTGCCTGCGGCTATGGCCTCCTGATGGTCGACAAGTGGGTAATCTGTCGACGTCTCCCGGCCAGGCGGCAGCTTCCGCTGGGATGACACCCGTCCTCGCTTCAGACCACGTGTCTCGGTCCATCCCACACATCTCACCACACCACCTCTTCCGTCCAGCACTGAGCCTGCCTGCTCGGCACCCCGCAACACTGTGCCCTGGACCTTTTCTTGACGTGTCAACGTCTAATAAATCTATGAGCGCCGGTTGCACGCACGAAAAAGGACGACTCATTGTCCCGTTACGCTCATTGTACGCTTGCGCCGCATCTATCTCTCTTCCACTCGATTGGAACAACCATCGATTTGACTTTTTCGAGGCACATTAAACTTGAAACACTCCCATTCGTTTCCTACTTTTCCTATCATTGTCCTATCCTTAACAGAATAACACAGATTGGAAGAAGTTAAATAGCAAACATGTATAAAAGTTATAGTTAAAATAATCTCTTCGTTAAAGTAATAAACATATTTGAATTAATGAGTACAAATAAAAGTAAATTTATCAATTAAATTGTAGATTTAATTTCACTCCTCCTTTGTATCCATGCAAAATAGTGATAATTCAATAAAAATGATTCAATTTTATTCATAAAAGTATGCAATCATTTCATCAATTTTATGTTATGACGTTGTCACGTTAGACTATCGTCCGTAAACCGACTTTACAGACAACCAATTTTTTTTTGTTACTTCTACACCTCTAAACTTGAGCTTCTATTTATACACACGCGCGCGTGAGGAAGCATTAGTTCCGGCTCACGCCACCAGGGGAACACGTGCAACGAAGCCTGCTTCCGGGAGAAGCAGCGCTGGGTCCTGAACATTGCTGAGCCTGAGTCACAGAACAAAGAGGAGATATACAAGTGCGACTCTTAAGGCCGGCCCACACGCAACGTTTTCAGCAACGATTTACCTGCGCAGGTCACATCGTTGTAGACAAGACGTAGCGTGCAGACAGGAAAACTGCACAGTTTTGTGAACTGCGCGGAGACGGAACACGGAGAAGGAAAACTGTGGCCAAGAGCATTTATGTCCGCGCAGTTTAGTCGACCTGCACAGACTTGTCGTAGCGTGTGGACACTTCCTCCGTCTTCTCCGTACACGGGGCTCAGTTCTCAACAGTGTAATCTGTTCAACGATGACCGATTTGCGACAGTGCTCACGTGAATTTCTAACAGAGTTCATTGGTCTGTACAAGTGCTTTCCGTGTTTGTGGCGGGTCAAATCAAAAGAATATAGCGATAGGGACAAAAAAAGTCAAGAGTAAGAAGCACTTGTGCAAAAATGCAAAGAGGTTGACATCGCGGCTGACAGAGAAAATCACAAAAAAATAATAATTCTTTGAGGTCGGTATACCGGAAAGAATTGGCCAAAGTAACGAATACTCGCAACTGATAGGATAAAACTTGGCTGCAAACTGTGTTGTGTGGACACGGCTAAACTGTAACCTTTTGTTTGCACAGTTTTGCCTGCGCAGTCAAAACTGTGTACAAAACGTTCCGTGTGGACCGGCCTTAAACAGTGGAAACTGAAACCATGATTCGTGCGACACATGACGCTATCTGTTGGGTGGGCCCGTAACTGCTAGCATATAAACTCAATATTGAGATCCTAATACAAAGTTTTATGTTAGCAATGTTAAATTAACTGCTTGACGACTAATTTCTTAACTTAATGTTGTTTTGTAATAAAAAGGTCATGTTATATATAAATGATTAGGAGATGCAAACATTTTTTAATTGTCACACCACAAAATATGTAGCTACCAAAATAGTGTGAATTCATTTTCACCGGTTTGTTTGCCTGACAATAGCTTATGCATTACTTCTCCTAATAAATTAATGTAGTTATGTCAGCAACTACCATCTAGCGGACGGGCCCAACACTACTTCAAAAAACTAGGTCTCAGTCTTGGTAATTAGAGTTCCTCCCCCGTGGTCAGACGAGGCGTCCAGCCAGGGGTCAGCCCCTCATTAGAGTCCGCCCCGCTGCTGACCCCAGCGAGCCTCTGTCCGGGTGCGTGAACCACTCCAGAATGCACAGTCCTCTACGAAGCAAGGCCGGGGACGCACCACAACGCCGAAATACAACGCCGAAATGCCAAATTGACCACAACGCCGACAGCTAGAAAACTGTACCACAACGCCGAAAAATATCATTGCAGGACTGCCACAAATGTTAGCTTAGGTTAGACTAGGTTAGGTTAGACTAGGTTAGGTTCGACTAGGTTAGGTTCGACTAGGTTAGGTTCGACTAGGTTAGGTTCGACTAGGTTAGGTTCGACTAGGTTAGGTTCGACTAGGTTAGGTTCGAGTAGGTTAGGTTAGGTTAGATTAGGTTAGGTTAGGTTAGGTTAGGTTAGGTTAGGTTTGCATGTGGTATTTAAGAAACATTTAAGAAACACACACCAATTCATTCAGTTATTTCAGCGTTGTGGTACACAGCAGTTTTCGAGCTGTCGGCCTTGTGGTCAATTTTTCAATGTGCTCAGCAGAATAAAGATTGCCAGAGATCGACAATGAGACAACAGACTTGCTGATCCAAGAATATTACGCACTGAATCAAGACGTGCGCGGACATTGAATTTTTATTAAATTATTAAAACTTTCGCTGATATGAAAGCGCGAAAAAAAAAGATTATTGATTTTTTAAGTCATTAAATTAGGGCAAGTCTTAAAAATAAAATTTGTCGTATTTTTGAAAAGGTATAAAGGGATGAAAATTATGTTTTATTGAGAGAAACTTTTCTTAAAATGCTCTTAAAAATCATGTAGTGTTGTCCTATTTATACGGCATTATATTCTGTTAAAGGTTTACCGACTTTCGATTTTTTGAAATAGTGGGGGGTTTGAAGAGTTGTGTATTAATTAATAATTGGGAAAGGGGAACCGGAGGAGGGGGGAAATTACTAGCCCGCGAGTCTTCATTTACTTTCGCCGGCCTTGACAATAAGAGAGTTTCGCAAATAGAGGGGCCGGGTTTTGGCCAAGGCCGGAGTTAGAGGTCTGGAGGCCTCGGGGCAACAGAGGAGCGGAGGCCCCCTGGCCTATTATTTATTTTCCAAATAAAATTAAAAAAAAAATTTCAGTCGAGTTTTCCAATAAATAATTTATTGGGAAATCAAGTAGATTCTCTTAGTATTTAAAAAACATACATAAATATAATCGGAGACAAGATTTTTTCTGTTAATATTTAACAATAATATAATCATTTATGTACAAAATACTGTAGGAAAGGTAAAACTGCGAAAAAAGAATATCAAAGGAAAAGATGTTTACTAGTGTCTACTTGTCGGAATTTGAAAGATTTTTTTTTCCGAAGTCTCTATTGTGGGGGCCCTCCGTTTGTGGAGGCCCCGGTACTTTCGCCCCGGTTGCCCTCCCCTAAATCCGGCCCTGGTGTTGGCAACCCTGTGTGCTCACGGCGGCTCGCAGCGCTGTGAACAAAGGACCGTCTACAACTGCAATGTCCCAAACTGTGTCCCGGGCACGGACCACTGATTGGCCCACGTGACCCTCTGACGTCACGAGTCGCGCGTGCGATAATCCGAATTCTTCCCACTCCGAATACATTGGCCAACTTTAGCTTTTTGTCCCAACCTGTGTCTTTGGTAGCATGGAAGAACGAGAACGAAAACGAAAACTCTTTGATATTTGCATCTTCCGTTCCCATTTCAAAAGGTAAACAGAAAATAACGGACATTTACTAGATTTTACTTTTGCCTTAAAGAATAATTAAATACCGACCTCTTAAAGTTAACTAAATATTACAATCTTACCTACTTACACATTTACAAAACATGGAAGTAGTAAACAAAAACAATCGAAAAACAATAATTATTTTGGCACTTTATATTTACTGCGCTCTGGCGACTACTCTAGAAACCAGTAGATTCGGACATCAGACATCGCTGTTGTAGGCAGGGCGGTTTTACGTGTGACAATGTGACGTCACTCACATTAGGATAAGACACGGACCGCCCACAGGTTAGGACTGTTTAAGACGGGCCTTAACCCCACAGAGCAAGGAGGGAAAAAGAATTGCGACTCACAGTGGAAACTGAAACCACGCTTCACGCGACATGTGTCGCTGTCTGTTGGGCGGGCCCATAACTACGTTAATACGTTTTTTGGGTTATATTAAGTTATCTCCTTGGCGGCGCAAAACTAATTTAATCGATGCGAAAATACTTATACTGTTTTGTAATAAACCGTCGTGTAATAAATAAAGG